>NC_051194.1:49546848-49862266 GCF_015220075.1 Falco rusticolus
TACAAGAATGGGACTGTCTTGGGAGGAGGAACTTGCCAAGTCATAGCTCTTGCATAATCAGAGCTGAGAACCGAGAAACTGTCTGTTAGAAAGCAGAGTGCTGTGTTACAGCAGTTGGGTGGCTTGTGGGGTTGGGCTTTGTCAAGGAACAAAGTGCAAATAGAAGGGCAGAGTTCAGGTTTATTTTTTTAGACTTTGTGAACAAATCTCTTGGGAAACCTCTGTTCCATACAGAAAACAAATCTGTCCAGTATTTGTTTTAACAACAGAAATAAAGCTTGCCATGAGAAAGTACTCTTGATGTTACTCTTGGATTTCTGTACCTTTTTTCTTCCTTCCTGGGGAAGAAAGCAAATAAAGACTCTGACAACGCATTAATCTTAATAGTGGCAGTAACACGAGCTGTCATTAAAATAATGTCCACTAATCCCCATTTTTTCAGAAAAAAAAGGGAGAAACAGGCAACTGGACTAGAACTTATATCTAAAAACAAATAGTGCTCATATGTTTCTGTGGTATTTGGGGGAAGAGTTTGGCCATGCTTTCACATTCTTTTGTACAACCATAATTAAAGCTCATGCCCTCAGAACACACACCCTTAACTCTCAGTATTAACCTTTATTTTTATCTTCAGCTAGATCTACCTAGGAGCTGGGGCTTTAAGAATAATACTAGTTAGCATGAAACTAGTGATAAATTGTGGTTATTTTCAAGTCTTTAGGAGATTCCTATATGCTGTGTTAGTACCACTCTTGTCGTTGTGCTGTAAAAATACAGCCATGTGTATTGGTGATGTGTGCGGTCAGTTTTTAATGGGGTTTTATATCTATTAACTTAGGTTTATATCTATTGCAGCTCAAGATGTCTAAAAAAATCCGTGGAGGCTCTGTTGTAGAGATGCAAGGAGATGAAATGACACGAGTCATCTGGGAACTGATTAAAGAAAAGCTAATTTTTCCTTATGTAGATCTGGATCTGCACAGGTAATGCCTCTTTATGATACACAGTCATTTTGTACTGCAGTTTGCATGTGTCATTAGGCATTGATCATGTTTCACTTGGCACTGAGGGCCTTACAGCTCCTCCTGCATTAGTGCAGGGAAGCTAACTAGCCCTTTTTATACTGGTAAAGTAGCCAGCAGACCCTCCTGGTTAACTTGTCTAAGGGCCAACCTCACTAAGTACTCTGGAGAGTATAGGCTCCTAGTGAAGGTGGTTTTGTCAGTATGGCAGCCCCTGTGGGGTTCCTCACAGCAGTAAGCAATGAATGCTTAATTGTGAGTTATCTTTCTTTCTGTACTGTACCTCTGGTACAGGTCTGTCATAGTTATGGTCAACATTTTTATCTCCTGTGTCTCAGCTTTCCAGCACCTGGGCAGTCTGCATGGTTTCCTGCAGCCTAAACAATGAGAAACATGCATGAGGTGTTTCAGCCACTCCCTGACTTGAAGCATAGCATCTGTGGACTCCGAGTAGGTCTATGGCTTCTAGCCATCTCTGTTTGAAGACCTGTCTAGAGGGCAAGAGGGTGGTTGTAGGGCACAGGCTGCCCTGATGTCTGTAAGCTTGAGCTCTGCTGCTGACAGTGTGAGTTCGCTGTTGCAATTACTCCACGAGCCTAGGTTGTGCTCTCCTGCTCCCTTCTGGAAAAAACAAACACTAACAGCTGGTATGGTAAAAGGGACATACCATCTACAGTATCTGGTCAAGCAGAACGGGTAACCTCTTCCCTTTCTAGCTACTGAGCTAGAAGTATTAGAGAAGTAGCTGCATTGCCCCTAGCCATGTGGACAGAGGCCTTCAATGGTATCCGTCATCATTAAATCCACAAGTCTGACCTCTTCCCCTGCTCCTAGAGTCATTTGTATGCCACCTACATCAGGCTTTCTGCTTGCTGGTGTTGAGAACCAAGCAAACAGGAACCCAGAAGCATAATACGTGCACACAGTCTGGAGAACATCCCTTTCCAAAGAGGGGTGGGAGGAGGGAAAGCAGACCCCTGGCTGGGGCAGCACAATGGCTAGATTCATGTACAGCTGGCTATGCTTCAGGGCTGTCCCATGCTGGGCATCCGTTATTCTCCAAAAGCTATTAAAACAGTGAGTGTGGGAAACGTGCTTCCTCTGCACTGAGGGAAATATCGGCAGTTTTGCTGCCAGAGCAGGATTGTGGGTCCATTGTCAAAGCAGCTTTTAAGCCTGGTGTAGCTTCACATGTTCAGTACATGAAGGAAGCCAGAACCTTCAGCACAAGAGGTTTGAAATAAAGGCCCATATTCATTTGGAGATTGTGCTGCTCTGTACCATTAGAATCCCGGACTGGAAGCTTGGAAGTGAAGGCAGAGGAGACACTGGCTATGTCCCATGTTGGCAGAGAGCCTCAGCCATAAACTGAAGCTGTCCTTTCTGCAGCCTCCTGCCAGCAGCAGAAGTGTCAGTATATGAGCTTGTTTTTTTCCATTCCAGCAGTATTTGCACTCGAAGAGGGATAACTTCAGTTACGGCAGAGTGCTGAAACTATGATCACAGGCACATGTGGGGTCTGGTTTCTTTCCTGTTGGACACAAACAAATGTCCTGGGAAGTTCTGACCATCTTTGTGGGTTTCTTACAGCTATGACTTGGGCATTGAGCATCGTGATGCTACAAATGATAAAGTAACTGTGGAAGCTGCTGAAGCCATAAAGAAATACAATGTTGGCATAAAGTGTGCAACCATCACTCCTGATGAGAAAAGAGTGGAGGAGTTCAAGTTGAAGCAGATGTGGAAGTCTCCCAATGGTACCATTAGAAACATCCTAGGTGGCACTGTCTTCAGGGAGGCTATTATCTGCAAGAACATTCCCCGGCTGGTGTCTGGATGGGTGAAACCCATTGTTATTGGCCGTCATGCTTATGGGGATCAAGTGAGTCACTTCAGTGCTTACCCCTCTCTTTATCTGAGCAGGCTTAGTCCTGAGTGGCATAGAGCTACAAAGACTTAGACATCCTTGTGCTGTTGCTTAATCTCTTGCACTCTACCTGGGAGTGGGCACTTGCTAGCACTTTGTACAGCACCTGCCAAAGTGTGAGAGAGCTTGGTTCATGCCTCTTTCTTAAACAGTGTAGCTGTATAAACAGCATGCAGGGCCCTATGCTTGGACTAGATAGGCCTGTACTTAAACACAAGGTATAACTCCTGCAGAAATAAATAAAAAAAACTTAGAGCTCTCTTTCCTACATAGCAAAGTCTTGAGGAAAATATCCTTTACATCACGCACCTTATTACTTCTGAGAAGGACTTGCTTGGTGGCAGGTGTTGCTCACAGTAAAAGTGGAACAGAGTGTGTGATTTTTAGAAGTGGGCAAAGTTGCATTCTGTGTGTGGGTGCAGGTTTTGGGTTGGTTTGGTTTTTTTTTTAACTGATCTGCTTCTAAAACTTACTTGCACAGAACTCTTGCAGAGTTAATGTTCATACTGGGCACGTCAGGCTGTGGTACCAAAGCAGGGGAACATCCTGTATCAGAGCTCTCCTGCCAGAGGTAGTACAAGGTCATCAAAAGCCCCTAGCATGGCACGCAGTGCAGTGGCCTTTGGGCAGCTCAGAGGACAAGAATTGACCATGCAGTTCCTCATGGGTAATGATATGTGGTAAAGCAGCCAAACATGACAAAAAAGGCCTTCAACAAGAGCAGAGTGCTTTAAATAGGTGAGTTAACCCACAAACTGAGAACAAGTTGTAAGATTAGCTGTGTTGGGAAGGTAAAATAATAAAATTTCCAAGAGGAAGACAATTGCAAAGCCCTGACACTAGAATAGAATGGGATTTGAGGTCCTTAATAGTACTGAATAATTGAGAAGGTCAAAATAATAATAGGAAACAATGGATTAAGGGGGAAGGATTGAAACACTGCCAAAGTATGAGATTAAAGTGAAAGGAATAATACAAGAACATGTAAAGGACATATGTGCAAGACACTTGAGTAAACTCAGAATAACTCAGGGAATGAATTCCCTCAACAGAAGGGGAACTATGTGAAAGAGTGATGAATTTCAAGGAAATGTAACCTTAAATAGTACTGTTCAGGACAGCTGGGAATATGAGACACCCTTGAAGTAAATGTTGACTGCTCTTCTGTGTCTGTATAGCTTAGAGGAGCAACATATGTACCCGTTCACAGAATTCAAAGAACTCTTAGTAAAGATTGGCCTTACAAATGTTATATGATGAATAGAAATAATGGCTGTTATTAAGGTGCTGTATGATTCCCCCTTATTCATGAGATCAGTAGTTCTGATATGAATAGCTGGTTTTGAGGCAGGGAGAGGAGCCTTTCTACTCACAGACCATACAACGCTCTGGATACTCTGCACTTTAAAACTTCAGCGCATCTGCAAGAATATGTACTCCACCAATTAAAGTGGCCAAAGAATCTGTAAGCTTTTTCCTTTAAAAAGGAACATCTCTTCTGAAACAGGCAAACTCTTTTAACTACCTGCCTTTTTAATATCCAGTAAAATCATCCAATGGCCGCAAGGCTGAGTAAACAGAGCTTGTTCAATGGGTCTTTTGGTATGACCATTCATGCTTTTCTGCACCCTGCCCTCATAAATGTGGATTATCTTTTATGGTTTCTGTCCTCCTGATAGATAAAATCATCATGACAATTTTTTATTTTTTTTTAACAGTACAGAGCAACTGATTTTGTAGTACCTGGGCCTGGAAAAGTAGAGATGACCTACACTCCAAAAGATGGAGGCAAACCGGTCACATATCTGGTCCATAACTTTGAAAGTAGGTATTACCTCTCAGTTGTGATTAAAACTGATATTTTGGGTTTAATTCAACCTTGAAGTATAGGTCATACCTGTTTGGTGGTAAAATACAACTTTGAGGTAGAGTGAGGGAGAAGGTCGGGGCCTTCTTCATTTATTTGGGAAGTACTGAAAGTTACTTGAAATCTTGGGGTGGAAGAGTTAGATTAGATATACAATCATACCAGGCCACCTGTCATGCTCCCTTTATGACGACTCTGGTAGCAGCATGTGTGTTTTCCTCTCTGATCAGAGGAAAACTTGCGATCTAAACAGGGCTTGACCTGAGTGGAGATATATTTGAGAACAATTCAGGTATAATTCTTTCTGGGTTTAGTTTGTCTTACAGGGTTCTGTATACCTTTGCAGTTTGTACCCTTCTTTGTTAAGCAGTCTTTTTATTATTTTTTAACTTTTTCAATAGAAATAAGAAGTGACCCTTACTCTGCAGGTGGAAAGGAGGTTAACAAGGATGCTCTTGACTGTGTAGGCTCTAACTGTTTTAATAGATGCAGTCCCAAAGGTATTGGTGTCCCTCCTAGCAAGATGGCTGTGCTGGTTGTAGATGTTGCTAGACTCAGGAGGAGGAGTCCTGAAATTGCAGGGCTTTAATGCATGAAAACAATCACGTGCATGTTGCTAGAACCCAGGGTTTTCTTTAGAGTCAGGATTCAGGAAAACATCACACGAGTAATCTCTTGTTTATCAGTGATGAAAGGGTTCAGGATTTGAAGGCCTAGGGTGACCTGAGTATGTGCAATGTTTTGTTTCTAGTTACAAAAAAACCTAATACATCAGGGTAAGCCACAGCTAGTTAGTATGCAGTTGGCTTGGCAAATGGGTGCCAAGACTGCATATGACCCCCTTCTGTAATACTTGATTTCTTTGGCATTCTTGCTCACAGGAGCCTAAATCTCTACAATCTCTTATCACACAGTCTTTCACCCGGAGTTCACTTGCTTCACTGCCAGTCCTAATCTATTTTCACTTGATAGGTGACTGATGAGCCTGTATTGAAGATGTCTGGCAGTTCCAGCTGTGAAGGCAACACAGCTGCCAGTCTGATTCACTGCTGTGTTGCATCAGCGAGCAGAAAGCAAGGAAGTGCAAAGATGGCAAATTACTGCTGTTGCCCTGGGGGAGCTCTCCTCCCAACAGTTAACTGTTGTGCCACTGTATCTCCACAATGCATAAGGGAAGCATGTTCTGTTGCTATACGAGTATGTTCAGCCTTGACACTGAATCAAGAGATTTCAGTATGATTGTACAATTGCAACAAGGGGTTGGGTTTTTTTACCTATGTACAAACAGTATTTGAGTAAAACTCAGTAGCTGTCATCCAGCAACTATGATATCATGGCTCCAGAGAACACTGTCTCTGTAGCTGATCAGACCCTGTTCTGTCCTGGACTTGCTGAGGGAGGCAGGGGGACAACATGTATTTTCACTGTTAATAACAGGGATTTCATTCCCTGCCAGTATCAACTTTAAATGACCTTCCAATCTTGGCAAGCAGATAAACCTCCTCTTGCTTTCCCTCTTCATTCTGTATACATGTCCATATAATAACAACCATCTGGAGATAAGGAAAAATGGATATTAGGAAAGGGTACTTTCAAAAATAATAATAAATTAAAAAAAACCTAGGCACTACACAACAGACTAGAGAGGTGGTGACAGTAAGGTGCTTAAAATAAAGTACATGGTATCTGCTTTGCAATAGAAACACAAAGAGCAGTGCGCAGAGTATGACAAAGCTTTTTCATGAAGTCCTAGGCCCTACTTTCACCCACAATCAGCCTCTCCCATGATCTGAGTGCTGCTTTCTCCCAGGTCAGCTGGGCTGTAAGTTAAAGGCACTTTCATTCAGGCTGCTAACACATCTGCATTACACAAGTCATGTGAGTGTTGGTAGTTCCTTATAGCCTTCTAGGGGCTTTGCCTTGCACCCAGGTGGCTGGCCTATGCTTCCTGCAACTTGCTGGACGTGAGCCTGAGCAGGTGAAACAAAGCGGTGGGACAGGCCAGACGCAGGTGCTGAAATGATGCAGGAATACATGTGGGGACCTGCTTACGCGAACTAGGCAAAGCTGCCTCTGACTGCTGGAGTTAGTTCTGCAGTGCAGTCAAAACCTGAAGGTGCAAGGCACTTAAGATGGGAGCAAACCATTTCTAGCTTTGACCAAGGCCCCTGCTCCAAACTGCTGCTTGCTGCTTTGTTGGAAAAATACTCTGTATTACTTACATGGCTAGTGGGAGTTCAAGCACACTCACTCCTGTCACAGTTTTTCTGTTTAGGCTGGATTAGGAAGACACTTCTTAGGGGGTATTGGATCACAGTATTAACATGTACCTAGCTGCAAAACAAAACTGCCTTCCTATCCCATGTGTTACAGGGCTGCTGGAGGTTTGAGCTGGTAGTGCAAAGTGAATCTTCTTCTGAACTGAGATTATTAATAAAATTAAATTGAGAACTATATCAAGACACTTGGGGATAACACCAGCCTGTCTGCCGGAGTATGCGATGGGGAGAGTGTCAAATCCTTAACCAAAACTAAATCCTAGTTGATTCTCCTATGTTCTTCTTCCACTAACAGACTGTGGTGGTGTAGCCATGGGAATGTACAATCTTGACCAGTCTATCAAGGATTTTGCCCATAGTTCCTTCCAAATGGCACTGTCTAAGGGCTGGCCCCTCTACATGAGCACCAAGAACACCATCCTGAAGCGATACGATGGCCGCTTTAAGGACATCTTCCAAGAGATCTACGACAGGTAACTAGGATAGTTGTGTACTTCCTACTGCAGTCCTCTCCAGCCTTCTGAGCTGCTACAGTTAATTCAACATTTTCAGACACTCAGCAGCACTTTGGGGGGCTGTGTACCTTCCCTGTCAGTTTCCCTTGTCCTGCAGGATGCAGTGCTCAATATCTAAAGCTCTGCTAAATGTGGCTGTGGTGTTCATCTCTCCTAACAGGGTTACAGATTCTTTATGGGCTTCTGTGATTCTGAAGGAGACTTGCAGTGGCCTAGCAAAGCAAGCAAAGAAAGAGTAAAGAGGATGTCAGTTTCTTTTAAGTTGTTGTTTTTGTGGGGCTTTTTTAATCTTAACTCTATGTACCTCACTACGCACAATTACTTGCACAAATTGTGCAGTCCCTGCTTGTATGACAGGGTTGTTCTGTTTTTTGTTTTCCAGAGAATACAAGTCCCAGTTTGAAGCCAAAAAGATCTGGTACGAGCATAGGCTGATTGACGACATGGTTGCTCAGGCCCTGAAATCTGAAGGAGGCTTTGTCTGGGCCTGCAAGAACTATGATGGGGATGTGCAGTCTGACTCTGTTGCGCAAGGTATGAGATGTTTCCTGTGCTACACTGAGGTAGGCTCAGTACCAGTCCCTTGTGAGCTTGTATCATATGTTATGTAGTGGCCCAGGAGGTGGCATTGGGTCTCAGAATTTACACCTCTAACCTGTGGCCAGTCACAGAGATACTAGGCAAAGAATTTCTGATTGTGCTTTTCCAAGAAAATCCATTGAATGTAGACTGCTTAGTTATACTTCTTTGCCAGATGGCAGTTATACCAACATAATAACTGATAGGCTTTCCATTCTAACGGAAGGTATCCAGACAGCTGGGATTTTGTCACTGACAGCTTGAGTTAAGCTGACTGGTGGTGAGCATACTGGGAGGTGCTGTACAGATAAGTAAGAAAACCTTCAGGACCTAAAGCTAACTGTCAGTTGTAAAGAGAAAAGTTGGTATGTTGAACTTTACAGACTTGTAGTGCTTGATCAAAATCCTATATAACCAAGCTTCATCCAAATATGGATGCAGAAACCCAAAGGACAAGGTGTGTGGCTTTATGTAATGTACTCTTTCTACAGTAATGCCAGCAAACTGCAGAACAAGGATGCATATTTGACTAGTGAACAAAGAAGCTTGCAAAGACACAAATCTCTGAAACCTACAGGGTTAGAAGTGATGTGAATGATCAGTTTTGCCAGCTCACAGTTCCTTTGACTAGAGCAGATGCCCTTGATATGAAGTAGATTTGTTTCCTATCCCCCTGTGCAGAAGATAGCGATTGGCAGCCCAACACTGCTTATTTAGGATTCTTTGTTACCATACTGCATCTTTTCAGTAAAAATCTGTCTGGAGCAAGTTACATGAGAATACTAATTTTCTTGAAATGGTGCAGAATGTCCGTGTATCTGTATCTTATGGTTCAGCAGCAATTTCTGTTCAGACAAGCTGTTATCTTGACAAGTTGGGACTAGCCAGGTAGTTGCAGCAGCAGCGCTGTTGTTCAGGAATACTCACATCAAGGCTGAGAAGGATGTAGGGGGATTGTAGGATGGGGGAATTAAGGGCAATTTAAGGGGGCTGTCCAAAGTAGACACTGAACTACTTAAACTTGTGTCCTGTAGGCTATGGCTCTCTGGGGATGATGACCAGTGTGCTGATCTGCCCTGATGGCAAGACTGTTGAAGCAGAAGCTGCTCATGGCACAGTTACTCGTCACTACCGCATGCACCAGAAAGGCCAGGAAACCTCCACTAACCCCATTGGTGAGCTGCTTTTCACTGCCCTTCAGTGATCTCTACATGTGAAAGAACAGGTTAGGAGTAGGAACATCTTCATCCTTTCTGCAGAGAATTGCACCACTGAGTGGTGAAACGGGTAGTTCATAATGCGTTTTTCTTCCATAGAGATAGGTGCAGCCTGGAGCAAAGACAGGCTGGAATGGAGTAAGTGCAAGCAATAAGCTAGACCTAACCTAGCCTTTGAGACATGCTGTGCTCTTCCGCAAACAATGGGTTTATAGCTACAATGGCCTTAAAGTTTAGGTTGGTTGGCTTTTATTTTACTCCCCTTCCTAATGCTCCAAAAGACCCAGCCACCCCCCAATCCATTTACATACTTAAAGTGTAGGTGCATCTAAAACGGGACATGAGGGAAAGAATCCTCTACAACTGTGCAGGGACCAGAGTGTAATGTTATACCAGGAAGAAGACTGCACCCTTCTATTGTAAGGACAACTTTCTGTGTAACCAGAGTCCCACCACTGGGACTCACTGCCTCCAGCTATCTCTTTTTGAGTTGGGCAGGAACAAAATAAGAGAAAATGGTATGCACAAAGAGATCGCTGGAGGCAGTGAGTTTCTGGGGTTTGTTTTTCTTTAGAACTGCACAAAATGCAAAAGATGCCTAGGTGAAGCTAAGTGTTCTCTTTCCCATACCACATTTTCTCCTTTTTGGCTGTTCTCAGTTTTATTAATATTAAAAAATACTGTCCCACGTGACAGTTTAGAGCAACGTCCAGGGAGTTCTAGAAGGACAGAGTAACCTAGTGTTCTCTCTCAGCCTCCATCTTCGCATGGACAAGAGGACTCGCTCACAGAGCTAAGCTGGACAACAACACTAGCCTCAAGAACTTTGCAGTTGCCCTGGAAGAAGTCTGCATTGAGACCATTGAATCTGGCTTCATGACAAAGGACCTTGCTGCCTGTATCAAAGGCTTACCTAAGTAAGTGTAAGAGTAATCAGCTGTGCTTGGAGGAGACTGTTTTATTTGGTGTTTCTGAACAGCATTTGCTGGAAAGTTATTTTAGTGTGATGAAGAATTGCAGGAGTCTGGTCACAGAACAGGGCTCACCTGTACTCAGTGGTGTACAAACAGAACGTGAGACTCCCTGCCCCAAGTAGCTTAGTGTAGGTGGCTCTGTCCCTGCTATCATACCAAATACATGGGGGAAGTAAAATAAGGAACTGCAAAGATTTCTCTTATGACGGGCTGGCCACATTGGCCAGGTCCTGCCCTGTCCATTTATTAGGATGGAGACCTGCTTTACTGCAAAATACCACCTGGCTGCCTCTTCTCTGGAGCCTTTTGGCAAAAAACATCAACCTGATGAGTAGGAGATAACTCTCATTGTTTTAGAGGCAAGGCTTAAGAGTTCTTTGAGCATTTGAGTTGCTTTACAACTAATGTCTGTCTTGTGTTGCTTCTCCCCTGCAGTGTCACACGCTCTGACTACCTGAACACCTTTGAGTTCATGGACAAGCTTGCTGAAAACCTGAAGAGGAAGCTAGCCTCTCTGCCCAAACCTTAAAGTTCTACTCAAGCTCCACTAAGAAAGTGTCTCCCGCTTACACCAGAGTGTAAGTGGCACAGTATCACACTTGTGTAACATTTCAAATGCTAGACAAAAATGAATATGTACATTTTTTAAAAATGTTTAAAAGATCATGTTTTCTTAAACCCCTTGAGCTGCTGGGCTGGGCCTTACTTTTGCTAAGCAGCTGAATGTGATAATATTCAAGCTCAGTGTGGGCCTAGATGCCCAATGTCATTCACCACAGGCCTGAGGTTTCTCACCATGACTTTGATCTGTGTTTCTTTTATCTCTTCCTGTCAGACTGAAAGCCAGTCTGCGTCACAGCTCTGGTCAAACCAGCGGTGACTTACTGTCCAACAGACCTTAGAAATCAGAACCGTCCTCACCTTTCCACTACTGTCTACTCAGTATAAGTAGCTCACAGGGCTACGCCAGCTCTACTGCAGCCCTCCTCTTAATTTATCTTTTTGTGTCAACCGGAGCATAGTATCCTGAGACTAAGGGATTTGGTCCCATTGCTACAGTCAGGACTGGCATTTGGGAATAAGCACTTATAAATGCTGGAAAGAAGCCTATAGGCTGAGAGCCTAGTAAAGCCATGCTGCAGTGTCTAAATGCAGGCCATGCATTTAGTTATATTTCTTCTGACTGGATGTGAAATGTAGGAACTGTTACCTCTTCCCCCACCCCACAATTCATAAAGGTGCAAAACTTATCTCCAGTTGTCTGGGTTATTACTTACCCTTCCTCTTGTCATACAGCAAGTCAGATTATGACTCTGAAAAACTATTCCATCCATGGTTGTGTGTTTGGGGTTTTTAGTTCAGACTAAAATAAAAGCCAACTAACATTCTTTGTGTCTCTCCTTCCTTTGTGTGATTAGCAGATACGGGAAAATTCTGCCTCAGAGAGCAACTCCAGTACCTTTCAGCACAGTCCAGTACATGCTGGGACAGACTGTCAGAATGCAATTTAAGCACAAACTGATCTCTCACTTACTGATTTGTTCTGGCCCAGGCCAAGATGTGATCCATAATGTGGTGGCAAGCATCAGGTAGCGCACAAGAATTTAAAGGTACCACTTCCATTGAAATTTTGTTTTGGGACTAATGTAAAGTGAAATTGATGCATCACTACTCAACAAAGATCAGAAACTGGTTATACGTGAGACAAACTCTCACCCTGCAGCTGACTAGCTGTTAAGTGTTGGTTAGGATAGAAATGCAATGTTAGACTAGGTTAGCTAGTATTAACATTTGTTTTGGGATGAGCACATGTTTGAAACACAGCTCTACAGCTGCTAGTAGCTGTCACTGTGCCTTCAATACGAATGAACACAGTAGTCTGCTAGTCTGTTAACAGGAGCGTGTAAGAAGTGCAGCTGCACAAAGTCCCATTGCTGACCCATAGAAGCAACAGAAACAATCATATGGAACATCTGGGGCTTCTGACATCAGTAGCTCAAATTATGATGCCATAGGCAGGCAGGTCATGCTACAATAGCACCTCTAACAAATTCCCTGTTACTTACTAGCTCCTATGTGGCTTCCAGAGTACCAGAGAAAGCTTGGTACTTTTCAGGAAACTGAAGAAATAAAGGGGCATTTTTAAATCTTACACTTCTTTTTTTTGTTTTAACTTACGTACTTAAGTACAGTTTGAAATGTAAGCAGTGTAGTAGTATTTACCTGACTGCAGATAACACTGTTTTCCCTCTGTACTAATGTTCTGGAAGGCTCTGCAGAGCACAGCAAGTCCCCATCTGTCCTTATGAACTGATGGATGCTGCTGCAGTGCTGAGGAAAGGAACACTTGGCTCTGTGTTGGGAGAAGCAGCACTAAGTGTGGTCATAAGAACAGAGCATCCCTCTCCTTGCTCTGCCGTGGAGAACCATGGAGAAAGAGGAAACACTTTTCCTGCTTCCAAGGAGGCACATTCCCTTCGCCTTTACTACCAATACAATCACTTATTTTCCCCACTGCTCCCTCAGATGTTTAGTATCAATAATCTTCAAAGTTAGACACCAGCAGACCCTAAGAAAGCAAGTCCTGGAGGCCAGCGGGCACTCAATCTGCAATGGAAGAGCACACTATTTCCTGAAACACGATTGTGAAGCAGCTGGTATACTGCGAGGCAGGCAGAGCTCCCAGGCAGGGCCCTCGTACTCCCACCGCCAGTGACAGCACTTTGCACCAACACTCCCATCAACAGACCCCAGCAAAAGTTGTCTCCCATCAGAGTACAGCCCAGCTTACCTTTACCACTGACACTGATGTTGTTAGACGTGTCCATCTGTCCCCTAGCTACTGTGTGCTCAGGACTGGTGGCAGGCTCTGTTTTCAACTCCATCGGTATGCAAATCCCCACGGACAGCAAATACAGCGAGGGGATCTATCAGTTACTGACACGGCTCCCTTCCAGAAGGGCAGAGAGCTTTGACTTTAGGGCAGCAGTCAACCCTAAATTCGACTTTCCCGTGGACTGCTCTACCTGTACAGAAGCCACTTTTCACAGGAAATGATGCTAGGCAGCATGCCTCTTCTGCTTGCTGCCAAAGCCTGGGCTGCTTAAACACTTTCATACCCTTTCAGTGGCCCTTGTGGGGGTCTGCCATGCTGGAAGATCAGCCCTCCAAGGCGTACTCTGCCCAGGCTTCTGCAGGGCCAGGAGAGAACCGGCAGAGGCAGCTAGCTGTCTCTGGTGCCAAACACTTGCGCACAAAGACTCTGCAGACAAGCACCCCAGCATTTAAAGGTGGAAGGAAGCAGGAAATAAATATCACAAAGTTTTTATACTGTCCACATAGGAGTTTATTTATATTTAAAAATAAAAATAAGCTATACAAAACATTAAAAATACCCTAGTAAAGACACACTAGCATCTAGGAGCTGGTGGCTGCCTGTTCAACTACTATTTTCCTTCAGACTCCATGTCTCTTGCAGTTGTTACTAGCTTGCCTGCCTTGGCACTGGGACATCCTTCAGGAAGCCATACTTTTTCCTCTTTGATCTTCTTGGTCATCTGGCAAGTCGTTGTCTTTTTGGGTTTCTTGAGAGGCGAGTAGAAGAACTCCATGTTTGTAAAAGGGTCGCCCCGCCTCAGTTTACTGCAAAGCCAAAAAGGTTAGATTGAACCATCAAGGTATTTCTTGAATGCAATGAAAAGGAAAGAGAGGAATAAAACCCAAGAAAAACTAGTGATGCACAATGCAACTGTTCACCACCTGCTGACCAATGCTCAGCCAGTACCGCAGCAGCAACTGGCCCCTCCTGGCCAGCTCCCCCCAGTTTATATACTGAACACGACGTTGTGTGGTATGGAATATGTGGTTTGGACCAGCTGTCCTGGCTCTGCTCCCTCCCAGCCTCTTGTGCACATCCTCACTGGCAGAGCATGGGAAACCTGAAAAGTCCTTGACTTAGAGTAGGCACTGCTTAACAACAACTAAAACATTAGTGTGTTAACAACATTACCACCACGCTAAATCCAAAACACAGCACTGCACCAGCTACTAGGAAGAAAATTAACTTTATCCCAGCCAAAACCAGGACAGCTTGGTAGTATTGGAAGTATCACTCAGTTGTATAAAACTTTAGATCACAGAATGGCAGCCACTGAAGTCGGGGCTTTCACTTAGCTGTCTTTATTTAGCGTGTATTTTATCCTCAGTGCTAATGAGGGATTAGTGTGGAGTACAACGGATACAGTCAGCTAAAAGATGTGCTCATCTCAGCGAGGGAAATAATATCTTTGGCAGCTTGTTACCAGAAGCCTGCACATGCATCTACCCTAATGCAGAATTTTGGCTTAACCACACTGTAGTAGGAGGGTCACAGAAACACAAAGTGGCAGAGGGTCCAGCCCTGGAAAGTGAGCACATGAGAGCATAGCTGGGGTTGCAGCATGGGAACAGTCACAAAAAGGAATAGTTTAAAGCCCAACCTGTTGAGCTTTGGCTCCTTGTAGCAGGCTGGTTCCCGCCTCCGCTTGGACAAGCGCCTTGACATTTCTTCAGAGCTGCAGGAAGACAGAGTCCTGACATTGGTCAAGTCCTGCAGTGGCCTGATCTCTGCAAAGGGAGACATTCACATGAGTTGATCGAAGTGTTTCCAAATAATTTCCAGATATCCTAAGAAATACAGCTGCCAAATAGAGAAGGGCTGCATTACGAGGTTTCTCTGAACACTGCACAATCCTGAATCCAGTCATGTTCCCCCAAAAACTCAGGACCACCTTTGTTCAAAAATCCCAGACCTGCTCCTTAAAAGTCAGCTCATGAATCAAATTAAGTTCCTCACTGGAAAAATGCAGGTCAATAATAATACTACTAGCATCATTGGGCCCTGGTGTGGAAGAAAAATGACACAAAACCAGTAGTTAATAGTTCTAGTGCCCAGGAGTTTACAGCCTGGAGCACAAAGCAAGCTTACGGCACCCAAACAAACTGAGAGACTTCCAGCACGACATAGGACCCTGCCAGTGTTTGCTGCAGCTTTCAAAGTGAAGTCAGCTAAGAGGGGGAGGCCAGGAGAACAAAAGTCCTCGTTCTCTACAAAGCACAGCCCACTCTAGCTGTAACAGGCCTGTTTGTCAACAGCTACAGGAAGGAAAAACCCCACAAAACAACTCTCTTTACAGAGTATTCGGTAACAGCAAGCTCCCAAAAAGGCTCAGCTTTACTGTATTATCAGCCAAGGGATACACCCTCCATATCCTTTCAGGAAACAAACCAGAAAACCACAACCAAGAGAATTTACATAGCTCCTGAAGAATTTCCATTGAAGATACCACCTAGGTGTAAATTCTGAAACCTATCAGCACTAACCACTCTGGACCAAAAACCTGCTATCTTTATTCGTATTTGTGCCCCAGTAATGCTGACTCTAGTAGAGTCAGCATCACATTATACTTTTCAACTGCTTGAGTAACTGATGTTCTAAATGGACTGGCATGCCCTGTAGATAACTGGTAAAACACAGCTCGCAGCACATGCTCCTAGTCTTTTCCCAATATCCACACATGAACAAGTGACCAAAAATTCTTACAAGAATGCTGATAAATCAAAAGCAAATGCAGCCACAGAAATGACTGGCCAGCATAAATGGAAGCATAAATGGTGTACTGGACACTGATCTTTAACTCTGAAAAAAATGGAGAGGGGGGAAGATAAATATAAGCACCGGCTGCATGGATTTTTGGCACTTTTCTCCAAACACAGGCCCTCTCCCCAGCCTACTACTTACCAGGTTCCTGTGAGGATGAGCTTTGAAAACTGGATTCAACCTGGTTTCTTTCTCCAGGTATTTCCTTTGCAGGCTTTCCTTTAAGTATCGGGGAGCTTGCTGGCAAAACAGAGGATTTCTCTGGCATTCTGTTGCCCTTGGTACTTAAGCTCTTGGAAACCGGTACATCTGTAAGCCTGGAGCCAAGACGTGAAGCTGCAGAACAGGTCACAGAGGTGGATTCAAGACTGTGTGAAAGGTCCATGAGATTATTTGTAAGTGGTATCTCAGCTATCTTCTCCAGGAGGGCACCTGGCTCAGACAGCAGATCTTTAATGAAAGAAAATTTATCCATCAGGACAGTTTGCCTGGATGCAAGTTCCACTGAACTTCCAATGTGTGCCTTGGCACCATCACTTTGTCTGGCCAGGGAATCAGTCTCTGGAGGTCTAGAACTGTTCCTCTTTCTCTGAGGCTCTGGTTGGGTATAGGCCTCTATTTTCGAAGCATTCACATCACTGTCAACTTTACCTTGCCCCTTTTCTTGAAGGCCTCCTGTCTGTTTTTTATTCCTCTGAACAGCTACCATCCTCAGAACTCTGGGGATTTTGCTAGCTTTGCTCGAAGCAACAGGCCTGGGAGATACAGTTTCACCCCCTTCACAATCTGTCTGGACACAACCCAATTCTCCTGGAAGAGCCAAAGGATGGACAACGTAAGTTTTCCTGCTACGTTTAAGATCACCTGGAAAATCCTTTGTGCTCTCCTTAGCTACTCCTTGAACATCTATACATGCCCCAAACCCATCAGCTTCTTTCCTCTGATCACAACTGCTTTTCCTGACAGTGTTCTTCCTGCTTGTCTGGGTTTTTTTAGGCCGTTCTTCAGCTTTGGCCTCCGGTATTTGCACGCTTCTTGGCAGATACTCCTCAGAGTCATCTCTTTGCCCAATTACTGTAGTTTTTGTGTTGGCTTTCTGTCTGATGCTCTTTGTGCTCATGCTTAAGTCCTCTTGTGAAGCACAGGCACCTGAGGCCTCTTTCCTCAAGAAAAGTGCATTTTGTAGACTACAATAATCTGAAACCTCATGACTTGAGAGGGTAGTAACTGGGCTTTTTGACAAGCTCTCCATACTTTGGATCTCAAAGACAGCTCCCTTTTTAACCTGCTGCAGTAAGTCACCACTTCCAGGACTGTGCAGCTGTGCTGGATTCACCACACATGTTCTTCTGAGATCTTTGATTTCATCAGGAGAGTGAGAATGTTGCTCCACACCACAGCTTCCGTTCTTCCTGTCGATGGCCCCCTTCTTCCTCATCTCAAAAAAGTCAGGCTCACTAGAACATGTCGCAACTTCTGGCTGAAGAAGCTTATTCACACTTTGAGCACTCTCTTCACCTTGAGGTATAACAGAACTACTTTCTTCATTGTTTTTATTTGCATTTGTTTTCTTTTTTCGTGTGCTTGCTTTTTTAACAGTTGTTTTCTCACCAGTTTTAGAATTACTTTTGCTTTTACCCTTTACAGGAACAACCTCAGGGACTTGGTTATAGCTGCGGTCTGTTTCAACACTGCACCCAGTTCCTTTAGCCTGTGACTGATCACAGAAAATCTCTTCACCCAAAGATTTTCTATCAGGAATAACAGTGTTTTGAGTAGGTGAAACCAGGCAAGTGGGAGATTTCAGCTGTAGCTGTGTGTTGCTTTTATTGGAGCTGCTGCTGTCCTTTGTGATGCTCCACTGAGCTGGCCAAGTGGAACTGACATGTGGGAAGGTATCCACAACAGAAGAAGATGGAGTGCTTGTTGCAAACAGGGTGGATCGCTTTTTCCTCTGAGTAACGTGCCCTTGTGATAGATGATCAAAGACATTTTTCACCATCTCATCGCCCTCATATGAAAGAGGATGACTTTCCCAGGCAAGTGCTGGCAAATCGTTCGGATTTTGTTGGGTGGCACACGAGGGATCTGTTGGGAAGACTAAATTCATTACTGAGAAACACAGCAGGCAAATGACAGATTTCTCCATACCGCTAAAAGCCATGCCCCACAAATCCAGAACAGAAAACTCATGATTTTGTCTCTACAGGGACTCCCCAAACACACTGTGTAACAGAATTGCGCAGCTGCCTCCCCTCAGAACAGAAACGAAGCCCAAAGCAAGATCCCTTAACCAGCCTGATATTTAGGAATGCTTATGATCTGTATGAGAGTTATTATTTATATGGCAAACTCACAAGGAACAGAAGATATGCATCTAGTCAGATTCTGCACCTTCAGACATTTCTGAAGTTCAGTGCCTATTACTCAGAAAGCCTGAGGGCTCTTGAGCTATTGCAGATATGTTAAATATCCCCATTAAGACAGCCCGTTCTGGAATAGGTAATTCTAGTGGTATCAGCATCACTGAAGCATGCAGTTCCTAACAATCACTAGATGCTGATGGAGTGATAGTTAAGAGCTAACTGAAGCTATGGCACTGCCCTCATTCATTTCAAAATGTAGACATGCAGGCATACTAGAAGAACAGCAAAAGATGCAAATTTACCTCCAAAGACGCAAGAGTCAAGAAAAGCCTCTTGTGCTTCCATTCCAGTCAGCTTTTTCCCATTCTCTTCCTGGTGAGACTGAGGCTTCTCAGCAGGCTGCAGTGACAAAATGTCTTTGGAGGCAACAGGCACAACCTCCAGGGGCTCATTAGAAGCAGGTCTCTGAAGATCTAGTGAGGATGTAAGAACTGCTGTGGAGCTGCCACCTTGCTGTCTTGCATTACACAGCTTGGAAATGGGCACCCTCATTGGTATTCCTGGAGCCCTGGTGAGAAGGATTAACAGCAATGGAACATGTTTCATACCTGTGACAGGCCCCAGAAACCATCAAAAGCGGCTGAAATACATTTATGAACACTTCAAGTGCTGAAGAACACAGACTGCACAGCCAGCACAGATTACCCATTTTCGTGCAAGTACAACTTGTACGGAAAGCACACCGCTGCAGACACAGAGACAGGAGAAAAACAAGAGAGGCAGCAAGGACCTTTCAGCACACAGGTTGCTACCACAGATTCATGTCACTGTGGAACATCAACACAGCTGCTTGGAGGTATGCGCATGGGCAGCCCCAAGGGCTCCTCTGCATTCAAAGGGGAAACCAGACAGAGGAGAAACATAACTTCAAATACATTGTAAGAGATCCTGCTCTGACCTTCTTTCCAGAGCGCAAGTTTACATCATACAAGCAGGTGATTATTAAGCATTTCTATGTAACAAACACCAAAGCAGCAGCACTCACTCACTCGAGGAAATCTTGCAGCGCTCACCAGCTACAAAGGAAAAACTACCTGAAAGCAATGCGCTTTCATCAAAGGAGGGAGAAAGACCAGTTTATGCATAGCCTTAGCATTAGGACAAATAAGACAAGGAGTGGCAGCACAAAGACACAGAGTACAGGAAAACGTCAAGCAGTGGCGGTTTAGAGAAAACATCTCATGTAAACCAGACAACTGGGCACACATATAAAACACAAGAGGAAGTTTAGCATATAAAAAATCATGACAAGCTTGGTGGTATCTGACATTTTAACACCCACCTCATAAGTTGATCATCTGCAATACTATCGGCCCAGCTATCTTCAGTCACGCTGCTCTGCTGGCCATGGGACAAGGATGCAGAACTTGTTTGGAACTGGAAAGCAGAGAAACAGAAGGGTGGTTTAAAGCTCTTGCAATCTCCCTTACAGCCTCCTGTACAGAAACAGCAGCTGTTTCACCCTGGAAAGTATGTGAAATACTGCTGATGACCCTCTCCCATTCCACAATTTGTGCAATTTTAAGTAAGTTTAGCAGTCAGATTCTGTCTCCACAGGCTTAAGGATGAAGTTAAACCAGTTCAGATAATCTGAGACTCGGAAGCAGGACTATTTCCCACCCACAAGACAGAGGACATGGAAAGCATCCTATTCCCTATCCCAAGTTCCCATGGCACTTGGAGAAAATAAAAAAGAGAAACTGAAGTCACAACCTGTCACAGCAGAAAAGCCTACTGGCCAGTACAGCCAATGAACCAGAGGAAGGCAGTTTAAAACTGTAGCCTTTCCTACAGAAGTTACCCTGGAAATCCTTAATACTGAGCTAAAAACAAGGATGCAGCCAGCACAAGTCAAGCAAGCGAAGAAAAATAGATGAAGCACCAAACACTGAAGCAAGCAGGCAACACAAAGCACAAGACAAAAACACAGCCCCCTTCCCAGAGCAATGTGCTCATATTTCCTGTGGTTTACCTCAGACAGCCAGGCCATCTTAACACCATACACAAAGCTTTCAAGATCCTTCAAGACATTATTCTGTGTTGAGGTAATAAAGAGAGATAAACAATAAAGACGTTAAATCAAAACATCTATTCCAACAAGGACACTGGTAGCCAGAGCAAGGTATGCTCTGGGAGAACACAGCTCGGAAGAGTAAGCAAATGAATGGTGACATTTTTCATGTGCAGAGAGTACAGACGATCAGTGACAGCGCACTCCTCCCAAAAGCATCTCCCAGACTGAGATGTTAGTGCTGCATACCTCGCTCACCGCCCCTCCCCATCCCAGCCACACAGTTAGTGCCGTACCAGGAAGGAGAGCTTATGCCGCAGCACAGCATTCTGGAAGTGGCACTGCTTCACTTCCTTCTGCAAGATGGTCTTCTCCTGGGTGAGGCGCTGTGCATTGGCTTTCTCTGCATTGAGGGCCAGGGCCAGTGCTTTATTGTTGTGCTTCAGAGAGACTTTAATAGTGGAGGAGTTGTCTGTGAGGGATATAGAAGTATCACACAGAATCAGCATCCAAGGTTTCATCCACACCTCTTCCTTGATCTACTATTTCCTCTTCCCAGAATAGCCTCCCTCAGGTTCAGATCTCTGTAACTCAACAGCCCCCTGACAAAGTCAACAGTATAGTTCCTTCCAGCAACAGAAATCTCCAGAGAACAGCAGCAAAGACCTGCAACACTTCAGACACCCCCTCAGTGGGTCATGCTTGGTCAACGAGGTACTGCTTCAGTTCTTACTGAATGATGGTGTGGTTCAGGTGCTGAGCTTGAACAAGTCACCTATAGCTCTGAATCCCCACCTTCACCCAAGATGAGACAGAAACACCTCCTTTTGTTTGAGTAGCCCCTGACGAGATTTAGATCCCCGTTTCCCAATTTCAAAATAAATAAAAGTAACAGCAATGCCTTATTCAAAGTATCCAGATTATCTCATGCACTATTGTTGCATTACTTCCCCCGTAAAACCAAATCACAGTTAGGCTAGCTTCTGCACAGGATTGCATATACACTAAAAAACACTTTCCATGACTTGTTTTTGCTGTTTGGACCCTGAGGACTCGGTTACCCAGCCATGGCTGTCCAACGCCAGCCGAGGCACTGCCAAGCTGCCTGCAGCAACCCCAACAGCTGCTCCAAAGGTTCCCCACGAAACCTGACAGTCACAGGTTCATTGGGCACCTGAAGTGGCACTTGACACTCATTTGCAGGCTATGGAATTAGCTAGAAACCCGCTGGCAGAGAAGGCACTGCTGGAGGCGGGCACGGCTGGCTGCCTCCACACCGGCTGCAAGGCAGAACACACTCACTGATGATTTTGGTTTTGATCTTCGATGCAAGCGAGGCACTCAGCTTCGCGTTCTTCAGGGGCCCCTTCTTCTTCTCCCGCATCCGCTCCCTCACGCCGCTCAGGCTGAAGGACGTTTCGGAAACCTCCCAAGCTGCCATGGCTACAGAGAGCGACAGAACAGGCTCAGCTCCCGCACCCCTCGGCAAGTGCTCACGGCCGAGCCCCGCCACTCTCCCCGAGAAACGTCCCCGCGGCCTCGCCCCCCGGAGCCCCCCGGCAGGCCCCAGGCTGCGGGACGGGCCGCAGGCCCGCGGCACCGCGACGCGCCTCGCCCCCGCTGCTGCCGGCCTCGGCGGCCGCGACAGGAGCCGCGACAGGGGCCGCCATGACCCCCCGCCTCGCCCCCCCGGCAGGACCCCCCCGCCTCGCCCCCCCCCCCCGGCAGGGCCCCCCCAGCAGGACCCCCCCGCCTCGCCCCCCCCCCCGGCAGGGCCCCCCCGGCAGGACCCCCCCGCCTCGCCCCCGCCCCCGGCAGGACTCCCCCCGCCAAGACCCCCCCGCCTCGCCCCCGCCCCCGGCAGGACCCCCCCGCCTCGCCCCCCCCCCCCGGCAGGACCCCCCCGGCAGGTCCCCCCCGCCTCGCCCCCGCCCCCGGCAGGACCCCCCCGGCAGGTCCCCCCCGCCTCGCCCCCGCCCCCGGCAGGACCCCCCCCCGCCTCGCCCCCCCCCCCCGGCAGGACCCCCCCGGCAGGTCCCCCCCGCCTCGCCTCGCCCCCCCCCGGCAGGACCCCCCCCACCTCGCCTGCGCGGGCGCCCCGCGGCCGGCCGACCCGCCGCCGCTCGCCGCCGCCCCTCCGGCAGCGCTGCCCGCCGGGAGACTTTTGAACGTACCAGCGCCGGCCGACAGCTCGCCCCGCCCCGGTAACGGCCGCCTGCCTCTGCGCGAGGCTCCCGCGCGCGTTACGGGCTGCGGCGCGCGGCCCCACTGCCGCCAGGGCGCGGGCGGCTCGCGCGGGAGGGAGCTCGCGACCCCGCCGCCCGCTCAGGCTGCGCGGCCATTTTGCGCTGCCGGCGCTGAGGGGAGCTCTCCGCCCCCGTCCGTGGGGAGAGGGGACGGCGAAATGCCGCAGCCCCGGGCGCTGCGGCCGAGCTTGTGAGGCGGGGCTGCCGCTGCCGTGCCCCGGGCACAGCGAGGTGCAGCCGCTGCAGCGCCTCAGGAAAGCCCCAGGGCTGCTCCCGAGGGCCACCCAAAGTCCGGGATGGCTCGTCCGCAGAACTCGGCATCCGGCTCGCAGCTTTCGCCTGCGGAAAAGTGACGGTTTGCGGGCTACTTAAAAGGAAACCCAAAAATCTTAATTACGTCTCGGTCCAAGTTAACGCACTGCTTTCCAGTCAACCTTGAATTTGCCCTCAAGGTGACGTTGCAGGCCGGTGGAAACGCCGCTGCCTGCCGCCACGGGCGGTGAATGGTAGCCCTCTGCAAGGATCCTAAATCCTACCCATTTCTTCTGGTATTTGTTAATACATTACCTGATGAGCATTAAATAATGCAAATTATTAAATAAATTTATTCCTTCCAACTTAATTAAGTAGCGGATTGACAAAACCCTCCATACCAGCCCTGAAAATCAGACCGGCAACATGTAACGATGCTGCAGAACTGCCGGTTGCTTTATTTCTTGCTCTGGGAACCTGTGATCCACATTAAATGTGCTACAGGAAAAGACTTGGGTATCCTTCCCTAGTACATATCCTGTGCTCCATGCATGACAAATTCCACAGTTCAAGAAGCCTAAACTTGATCTTGCTAGGTTTACGAAGTTACTTCACTAAATTTCTTAAGCACACTGGTCAGCAAATTAACAGCAGACAGCTTAAAAACAGAGACCCTTTCCCACACAGCCCTGTTTAAACAGTGGAAATCTTTGCCAGGTGATTGCAGATATCAATTACTCAGGTTTCAAGTTGAACAAGTTTGTGGAAGTAAAAAACAAGCGAGGGCTATTAACTGCCAAGACAACACTTCATGCTTAAGAAGGTCCTGAGCTGCAAATCAGTGGGGAATGGGGAAATACATTGAGAAAGAGCACAGTGAAATGAAATATGAGAAAGCACAAATGAAATAAGGAAGAGAAAGCACAACACAAATTCTGTAAATACCAAGTAGGCTTTTTCCTGATCATCTACATCTCATGATAATACATTTGCTTTTGTGTTTTCTTAGGCCATCACAGAGGGGTAACATTATGATCGTGTCTCATAAGCCCATTCCTATTGTTTACTAGGTAATCAGTTAATAACATAAGAAGAACATTCCCAAGCAGGGGGTGGCTCATTCCATTCAGAACTACAGCCTGCCAGCCTGCCCAATCTACAAAATCCAATAGCCTCTCACTGACTTGTTAGCCATCACAATACATGGGCTACCGTCAGCAATCCTGTAGAAGATGTGCCCTGTATCCATTGGAAGGACATCAGGATTTAATAAGTCATGTTGGGATTTCTTAGCTGTTAGAATTTCTCCAAATATTGTAAGTGAAACCATAACACTGATGAAAGAACAGGTAGCAAGATCCTTGCTATAGATACGCCATAAACACTGCAGATAGAACCCCAGATAGGCTCTTGAGAGGTATCACGTCTAGTTTTTCACCATTTTGTACAGTGGAATGCTGGAACAGTGGAAGCTGATAGCTTCTTTTACAAGCAATTAGATCCATCAGAAAACCCAGTGAACAGTCTCTCCCTCCCTTGTTAGCAAGTCTTCTATGTTTCCAACTAGTCATTCAGCAATGAAACTCAATGCTTAGAAGTGTAAAAGGATCATTTAGCTTGAAACTGATAACCCGACCTGAAGGTGCACGTTTAATCTCTTCTCTGTGGTGGATTTTGTTTTTTTCCCTTTTAATTTCTCTCAGCTCAGCAGCATTGTTTCCAAGCAACAGGAGAAAGCTGCAGTCCTGCAATAAGCCGTAGCCTAATTTCCCTGACACACAAACTGAGTGGCAGAGGCAAGAAAGGAACAGCAACATCAAGAGGGATTTCCTCCTGAAGTCAGAGAGGCTCCAAACCCAGATCCCTATTCCAAGAGGCCTATTCCAAGAGCTGACACAGGTAGTGCATGATTTCTTCTATACATGTATGAGAGAGAGAACAGGGGGACAATATCCAGAAGCACAGAGAGCTTACTAGGTATGTCATTACTTTGAGTCTTATGGGCCAGAGGGGTGAAGCATACACTTTGATAATACAATAACTTGGTGGGCCAGGTGCTGGCTTCTCTCTTTGCTTTGTCCCGTCAGGCCAGTTGATACTTCATCTCATCCAGCCTGTCTTCTTCCCAGTCCATCCCCTCCTTGTACCACATATATCTGATTAATACACACACCATGCGGAGTGCAAGCCACGTGCTAAGAAACTGGGAAGCAGCAGCAGGCCAATAGATTGCATTATATGAGAGAATATACATCACTGTGATGAGGATGCAAGCAACCCTGCAAGCTGACAGCCAAGATAGGTGGTCATCTTAAATGGATTCATTCTGTCCATTTCCCATTACCAACTCCTTACCCTCACTTTCAGGACTGTGCTTGTTGTCTTCTCTTTCTTGACTAGGTTTTTCTCAGCTTCTGTTGTAATCCTACCTGGGAAATGGTTTTGGCCAGATTTTTGTAAGGGGTCTCCAAGTGTCCCATACTCTTTATCTGTGATTCAGATTCGCTCACAGACAGAGATACTTGACAGGATGCACTTTTCTCTTTCCCAGATCCCATTGAGCTTATGTTACAGTGACAGCTAGAGAATGGAAAGAAAACACCTCAAGAAAGAGATTAGAAAACTCCTGTAAGTAGTAACTGACCACAACCGCGTTCATTGCATTTGAGATGGACTTGTTTTCATTGCAAAGGGTTGTACAACCTCGCTGGATGACAACTGTAAAACCTCAGTCTTCTCTTGCTGTAAAGTATGCACAGATTTCCTTTGAGATGCTTCTAAATTTCTTATATGCAGTCTGCTGTGTGAGACCTAACTGCATATGTGACAGTAGAGATGTCACAAGCCCAGAACTTGCTCTGTGTCAGTGGGAGTGACCAGGGAGGTGCAGAGTTCCTCTCTTGCCATGCAGCCACTGCAGCTGCTGTCTGTAAGTGGTCTCCTAGTTCATGCAGCAGTGTCTCATGCTCTTTGATGCAGGAGTGCCCAGCAGACAACTCCTAGGGGTTGTAAGCAGTGTCTCCTCTATTCCATGCAAGTCTTGTGCCCATCTTCCCTAGGACTGCTTGCATGGATCAGTAGTGCTTATCTGAGGAAAGACTGCAGAATCAGGTCTCCCCTGAATGAGAAGAACAAGCACCAGTGAAACACCTCTTTCAGTCTCTTGGCTGTACAGTGAAATCCTTCTGCGAGTCCCCAGACTTTAAATACTTGATTCATATTTGTACTTCTTCCTAAATTTTGGAGCCATTGGGGAACACAGCAGTGTGGTTTGAGGGAAGCTAAGATTAGCAGCGATGCAGAAAACTAGCAGCTTTCCTACTTAGGAAGTGTCTGTGAGAAATCCGGCAGGAGATTCATAGCCCTGAATCATAGCAAATTTGTCCCTGGTCTTGCACTAGCTTTAGAGTCATTTGTTGCATTTCTTGTGCATTGGATTGCTTATAACCAGTTGTAATTTGGAGTTATTTTCTTGCTTTGAGGGGAGATTATGTTGGCATCAGACTACGAGAAAATGAATTTGATCCGAGAGGACAAAGGCAGTCCACCTTTCTAGATGACATGGTAATCACCAGACTTCTTACTTCCTATCCTCTTTAACTGCCAGGCTACTGAGAACTGAAGGATGGCTGTTTGGTACAGCTAAATAACCTGTTCCTACAATGATCAATAGAAGCCCATTACTGAAATGACTATCTGAAGAGATTGGCTGCAAATAGCATTCCAGTGTAACATATCCAAGATAATTCAAGTTTTTGCTGATTTTTCAGCAAAACAAGGCTCATCCACAGAGAACATTTGATAAAGTGCAAGTCAACTAACCCAAGGAAATTCTTCACAAACTAAAGCTGTCTGCTTTAAAACATTGTTCAGCTAAGCTGAGAAAGTCTTCCTGGGTGTGTTTAAAATCTGTGTTTAAAACCCCTCAAACTTCAGCAAATGTCTTACAACTGATGAGGTACCCAGTGTAGTTGAGACAATACCAGGTTCCGGCTCATGTTTCTGTGTATTTCTCTGGTCTTTCTGTCATCCCTCAGTCAAGCAATTACAGCAAAACAAAACACATAAGGTTCTTCTGTCTTTCCAGGTCCATTACAACTTAGCCTTCAGTGTTGCTTTGCTGTGGCTAAGTGACTTGGATGCTCAGACTACACTGACAAGAGAAAAAAGGTGAGTATTGCAAGGCCTTACTATTGCAGTGGGTTACACCAGTGTGAAAATGGAGTAAAAGCAGCAGTGAATCAAGCCCAGGAATACTTTTTGCATTCGTAACACCAGACTAATGATCTTCTTGTTCAAAACACTGTACAGGAATTTTGCAGCTCGCAACCGATACATGTATCCCAACCGAATTGAGAGGGAAGCTATGATACTATCTTCATATGCTGGAATATTAATGGTAAGAGGGCAGGAAAAATAGCAATGCCTTTTACTGTATGGCACCTGTCTAGATACAATCCCTGTACACTGGATGTCTTTGTCCATTGAAAGCACAGTACACAAACAGTGTAAATATAACAAATCTGTCTCATTTCTATCAGGTAGCCATGAAGTTGTACTCAGCCTTAGAAAACAAAACAGGCAGTTTCAGTAGGTGGTCCTGTGCATGTGTGTAGGTTACTTATCTTGTCTCACCCAAGTGCAAAACAGTGAGCAAGTCTCAGGACCGGATCTCAATAGATTTGTACTAGCAGCATGAAACAATACTATGAGTTCATGTGAAAGCTATTTCAGAGATCAAAGGAAGGGG
Organism: Falco rusticolus; assembly: GCF_015220075.1. Taxonomy (NCBI): domain Eukaryota; kingdom Metazoa; phylum Chordata; class Aves; order Falconiformes; family Falconidae; genus Falco; species Falco rusticolus. Next base: position 49,574,552 of record NC_051194.1, read on the forward strand.
ATATGAATGGGATTTCATACATTCACTTTAAAGAATACTGCTTCTGAGAGGTGAACATCTCTCTTCACCTGTCTTCACAGAACAGCATTCCTATTGAAGAGATCTTTAAGATATACAGCATGAGGCCCTCAGCAACACACTGGCAGAGCTCTGCAAATGTGAGTCACTTGTTGGGGTTTCAGCATCTTTAATAGGGGTCTAAGGGAAGATCTCTTACCTGTAATGGCCTGTTCCAGCATGTCATGCATTGGGCTGGCATTCTCAGAGTGCGATCCACATGTGGATTTGTTTCTCTTCTCACTCAGAGTAAACACTACTGAACTATTCCCTTCTCACATCTGCCATTACAGCTTAGAGCCTTGTGGGTGGCCTTTCAGCATCATAATGACATGTAAAGCCTCCTTATGCAGTTGTAGTTATCCATGGGTTACTTCATTCCTGCTGCTAGTCTTGAAGGTGTGTGTCAAAACTGCAGAGTACAGCACATTTCTTAATTGCTTGCAGATTGTATTGTGTGTGGGTCTATTATTTAGCTACTGTTTATTCCAGCTATTCCACACTAATAAGGGAAGAGGCTTCATTCTATGGAAAGCAATCACTACTGCTAGACCAGCAGTGGTTGAGGACATGTGGATGATAGCTGGCAACATCCTACAATAAACTCCAGCATCTCCTTGTTACAGCAGAATATAAACATTCAAGTAGCATTTGAGACCACAAGCTAGGCATGACGGTGTGAATCTTATCTGAAGTTAGCGCTTTTCTTTGAGATTGTCATCTGGCTGCCAAAGATGTACTTTGTCTGTGCCCAGCCTTCTTCCCCAATTAACTCAGGTTTCAAACCGGAAATCATCAGAAGACAATACATAACCTTTGCTAGCTCCTGGCCTCTGGTGCTGCCTTGTACTCCTTGGCCTCACTGAGGAGCTTTTGCTTTGCTGGGCAGTATACCCCTGCAAGCAGTTGTATAAATAAGTAAAACTGTCCTTGCACAGCCCACCTCTTCACTACAGTTTTTCTGCCCTCCTCTTTTGTGTGGACTCTGCAGATCCTTCATGGTCTCCTTGACCCATTCTTACTGCCTTGTACGTGGATAAATCTTCTAGCTAAGGAAGTGTGCTGTAGGTCTGACATAAGGCATTTGTCAGAGGAACCAAAAATGTGACATTTGGCCAGAGACCTTTAACCCTGCAAGACAGAGACTTCCTTCCATGCCTCCATGTTTTTTGATAAACTACTGTATGCTGCTTAGCAGAGTGTGCCAGCACTGCAGGTCTTAATCTGGGGTCGTGTTTGGGCAGGTTCATACAATCAGTTCTGTGTTTACAGAAGGCAGCTCTCAGCAGGGCACTGACTCTTGCACAGTGCTAAGACCATTTTTACTTGCAGTGCATTGCAGTCCTGTGGAAGGTGGACACAGATTAAACAGAACAAACCAGCAACTCTGTGACTGCAAGGTTATCTGTGTTACCTATGCACCGCCAGGGAAAAGAAGCTATAGAGTCTAGAAGTACCCTTGTGCCAAATCATACAATAGTAACAGAAAACTTGCACAAGGTTTTACAATTCAGTTATTGCAGAGATAAGAGGTAATGTTACCTTGGCTTGCAGATTAGACTGTCTGACTTTGGGCAGATCATTTAATCTTTGTCCTTGTCAATCTATGCCACAGTCTGGGTCATTATTTGCAGTTAAAAAGCCTCCAGAAAGAAGGAGGTTATGTTTGCTTGGGCACTGTGCTCTGACAACATGGCCTGCTGTCAGCCCATACACCAGAGTTGTTTGGGTCTAGTCAACTCTCAAGACAGGCAGCAGAGTGTGTAACTCCTGCTTACCTTCATCTGAGATTGCCAAGAGCGTATTTACATAAGCAAAGGAATCTGATAGTGTTTAAGATCTTCCAGACAAGTCACATCGCTGCTCTTTGGGAATGAAACCATCTATCTAAGACCATCAGCTCTTATGGAGCTTATAACACCTGAGCAGTTTTAGACATCAGGACAACTTCTGCATTGGCAGTTCAAACACCTTTCTATTTGTATTGGGCATAAATTGCAGGGTTTACAGCTTTCGTGCAAGTTCATACATGGGTTCTGTGTTAGGCATAAATGTCAGAGTTCAGACACCAAGGGCTATTGTGGTGACCAATATGGGAGGAGGCTGTGAACTGCCCTGTGCCAGTTGGCTCAGAAACCCATATAAGCAGCCAGGCATGAGCCAGACCTTCAGCCAGAGGAGCACATAGAACCTCTACTCAAATACATTTAAGAAAGAGCAGCAGCTACTAGGGAAGGAGACATGAGGACACATCTAAGGAGGTAGGCACGGTGGCTATTAAGAGGGACATGCTTTTAGAAGGAGGCATCCCGTCCATGCCATGTCCTGCAGGGCAAAAAGCACAAAGGAGGAGAAAGAAGTCAGAGAAATGCCAGACAGAAATCATTCACATGAGCCCAACCTCCTTTTCTAGCCATCACCTCACAGAAGGAATTGGGACAGACTGAATGTAACCATGAAAAACAAGGGAAATTGGGACTAGGCAGGGGAGGAAAGGTGCGTACTGTATTTAATCTTGATACATTACACCACCACTGGGATCAGAAACCTCGAGCAGCATAAGGGCTACTTCTAAAATCCCTACTCCATCTTTATAGTCTAAAAGTCACCTGTTGGATGCTAGAACATTTGGATGATGGGTTTAGAGGTTTATTAAGGCTTTTTATTGGCGTGCCTCTTTATGGCTTAAATGCCTGGCTGACCACAGATGGTTCCTTTCTGATTTGCACACTGGTGTGGGACTTTGCCAACCCAAGCAAACAAAGTGCTAGGGCAGGGAAAGCAAAGGCACATAAAAGCTCCTTGTGTTCAATAGCTGACCTTCAGGGAGATGATTTTGTTCTTCAAAAGGCAAAAGCGGCTTGTTTGGCTCTGTTGTGCTGTTCCTCTGTTGAACCTCTGCCAAAAATTATCCCCAGGCTACCAGGAAAAGAAACTGTGTGTTTGGTCCATGCAAAACTGGATGCAGATGACACATATAACTGATCAACCAGATGGATTTAAAAAAAAAAAAGAAAAAAGCCTTCAGTAGACAAAAAGGAGATACTTAATCCAGCCTTCTTGGCCTGCAGAGGTTTCACCAATTAAAATTGTTTAATCCTACTCTGCCCTGACACCAATACCTACATTTAGCCGCCGTCTTCAAATGGTATCCCATTCCCAAACATCTTAAAAGGCTTTCATCACTGCTAGCCTCACACACCTTGCAGAATCTACCCCACACTTTTGGACATCATCTGCCCTTCAGGTCTGAGAGTGTCCACCAAAGAAGTACCAGTTCAGTGGTATCAGTGATTCCAAGCTTTGGCCATAGCAATGATAAGCTATTGGCCCCTTCTCCCACCAGTCTACTGCCTAGACTGGTGTGCCATGAGCAATAAAGTGGGAAGAATCTCCCATTATATAAAGGCATAATGCATTTGGATCCTATAATAGCTGTGCCTTCTAAAAATATGTTGCATTTTAAACTCAAGTAATTTTTCCTTTTTGCCCCATTAGTAATGGCAAACTAGCTCCAGCCTCCTTTTTTTTGAACAGAGCAAAAAGGTGAACTATTCACCTCCTCCTCTGCCTTACAGTGTGCGAGGCAGAGTCAAGAAAGGGGCAGTTTACCTACTCATAGCCACACTAAGATGTAACCCAGCTCCTGAGCCTTTGGCATAGCACTTTACAGGGCAGCATTCCCACCAGTGTGCTCTAATTATCTCTGATGTGGAGTGGGGAAGGAGGCTATGCAAATCTGAGGAGATACAGTGTACTTCACAAGAGCCTTGCTCCAGGTCAAGTTTCTCTAGCAGCCTACCTTCATAGAAGTGTAATTTCCCTTAAAAAAATTGAGGAGGTATTATAATCTTTAATTTATGACTCAAGTCACAAGAAAGTATTCTGTATGGCCCAGCTATTTAATGAAAGAGCATTTGTGCTGGAATATATAGATTTTATTTTCAGTAACACAGACTTTATTGATGTTTCCCAAACAACCTTTAAAAGTTGCTGTGGAACTGTAATTAGACTATAATAGATGATTCACATGTAATTCACAGTGTTTTCTGGTGCTCTGATTTTATTTTTTTTTTTACCGTCCATGCTTAGCTATACTATTAATGACCTACTGCCACCTGGTGTCCAGAAGGGGCTAGCGCTCACTCCAGTTCACAGTTCATGCATCAGGGCAGCCTTGGCCATAACCACTCTGTTTAATTTTCCCATGTCAAGAACTAGAAATGCCACTATGTGTCACGTAGGGACATTTCACAACGTGTTAGGAGAGGTCTTCCTTTCTGCTGCTGGGATAAGTCGGTGGATCAGCTCTCCCTCCTTTTACCATGAACATTACACTGTATTTTTTACTATCATGCTTCTTATGGGCAGGAATCCTTTTCTCTAGGAATTTCCAACCCAGAATATTTTTAGAAATCTCCATTTTGAGTTCATACCATACACTGCAGAGGAGTGATGTTTTCTTGGAAGTTTTCCAGCTACTCATGCTGGTTTGTTTGTTGTTCTTGGGTTTTTGGTTTGGTTTGGTTTTTCTGGGGGGTAGTGTTTTTTTTTTTATTTATATTTTTGATTTATATTCTGATGTTATGCAAGCAGAGACAAAGAAAGAACAGAAAAAGTCTCTCTGTTTGTCTCATGTTACTGTGCACTTGCCTAGCTAGATCCTGTCTCTAGTGAACTCAAGGGTACTTCCTTGATGGTCATGAGGTAGCAAAGTTACAAAATTTTCTGAAGAGGAAGATAAGACATTGTTATCAGGATCTCCAGTTTCTGTTTCAGCCAACAACGTTACTTAATTTTAATCATGGGCCTAAGATCATTCCCACTCTATGAGAAAGGAACGGAAATGCTTTGCTGAATCTGGAAACTAAAGGTAATTTATTTTGCAAAGCCCTAATCAGTTTAAGAGGTTAAATCTACTGTTTTCATTAACAGTAACTCTTGGAGCACAGCTTATACCTCCCTAAGAGTTCTAGATTCAAAAGCTGGAATCTAGCCCATCTCAAAATTCAGTTTCTGTGGATCTCAGACTTTGTTATGTTCTCCCTCATCTCCCATCAAAGTAAAATGGTGGAGATTCCTGTTATCCCCCATTGCTTCTGAAGCCTTAGCTTAGATCTCCTTGAAAACTGAGTACTAGCTTTACCAAGATACATAGATACTTAGGGAGCCTAAGCCACATCCTAGTGGGATTTAGAATCCAGAAGATTTCTGATTCATGAGAAGGGAGATCCTAGCCTGAGGTGGACATTAACTGTTGCTATCCTGACTGCTGCTTTTAAGAGTTCTGTACACCATTGTCCAGACATTTCAGGAGCTGCCAAGTGAACAGCTGAGCAGCTGCAGGCTGCATGCCAGGATGTTATGGCAGACCACAGTCCCCAAGCCGCACCAGTACATACAGGGCTATAAAATGCAGTAGTTCATCTGCTGTGTGGGGAATTGAAATATCTGGGCAGCAGGGATGGGAACTTCAAGAAGCTGGGTGGGCCAAGCAGCCAGGACAAAAACTGCCAGCAAAGCTGTGCTCATTTATCCATCAGGACCTCTGAAGCAGTTACTTTACTTTCTGCTGACCGCAAAAGAGTATGTCCATTTGGCTTGGCACATGGTTTCTGCAGACATACTAATCTATGAGTTGTTGTCCTTCCAGGAGCACTGGATTCAGCCTTTCAAGATCTCCCTGCACCCATTTGCCATGCTGACTGCCCCTGAAGCTGCAGAGTACACCTGGAAGCAAAGTGAGCACATTTCACCCTAACTCACCCAAGGCCAGGACAGGGGAACATGGGGCATCAGCTGTTGGCTCAGCAAAGCCACCAAGTTGCAGCCTGCTGAGCTCCAACAGCTGCACATGGAAAGGATAGTGTAAAGTTTGGTCTGTGCCTATTCTCTTGCAGGGGGGGAGGCATAGGCATTTTCTTGTGGTAGCCTAGAAATAGCATCTCGCTCAGGCTCCTGAAGTTCATGACAGTTGCAAAAGCAGCATTTTCCTCAAATTGAGGTAAACAACAAGACCACATTTCTAGCAGAATCACCCTTCATTCTGACAATCATTTGTTCTTAAGCTTGGACTAATACCATGACTTTTGCAAAGGTCAGTTATGCTGCTGGCTTGTGAAGGAGCCATCCCCTCCTTCCCTGCTTCTTCTCCAAGTGCAGCAAAAATGAGAATAACTTCAGGAGCATCAGAGAATTTGAAGCTGGGATCCCTTACCTCCAACCATGTATTGCAACTGATGCTATGCAGCAGGTCTGTAAATCAGCCTGGTGGTACTCCATAAGCCCAAGATGATGCGAGGCTCTTTCTCCCTCCCAAGGCATCAAGTACCAGACAGCCACAGCATATCAAAAGACCAACACTTGTTCAGCAAGGAGAGCTAAAAAGGACAGCAAGCAACTGGATTCACTGACCAGAGGAAAGCAACAGGTTGACAAAGTAGGTCTGAAGAACGCACACAAGCCGGTAAAACTGTTTTTGCAACTACCACTGAATGTCACAGCTGCAGTGGCACCTCAGACCACCCACAGCCCACAAAGCCCTTCTTGTCTGCCCTTCTCAGCACACTTTAGCGTGAGATGTTTCATGGTAGCACTGATTTATACCATAGTGTCAATCCTAAACTGGACTTTCATGGAAACTCTATCATATCTTGGCAGGAGGTGTCACTCATGAGCTGGAAAGTCAGCTCTAGTGATCCTCAACATACACATGGAAGGCATTCTTCTGGCTACTGTCCCTGCAAAATACATTCACTACTGTCACTTTTAGGTTAAAAAGATCCAGTTGAAGACTATTGTTTAAAAAAAACTAACAAAAACCTGACTCCATAAAGAACCCAGTAATGTTAGATTAGCCTAGCATGTACGTGAATTATGCTCTGCTTTTCTATTTGTCCATGATTTGCCAAAGCCTATTGTTTGCTGCAGCTCCACTGAGCAGGAGAGCTAAGAAAACATTCCAGCAGCAGGGCTGGATCTGACCAAATAAAGGGGCTCCCCCACATCCCCAAGTTCAATGTGCATCACATGTCACACAGCAGGAGGGAATCTGATCTGCCATAGAGTCCCCATCTCTCCTGATGGATTCAGCCCTGCATGCTGTGCTTGTGCTTATTAACATTTGCATCCTGCAGGGAGCTACAGAAGCAAAATAAAGAATCTCTCCAGAGGAGCCTGGAACAGATTCAAAAGCAAGGAATGCAAAGGAAGCAAAGGTGTAACAAAGACCTAGACTTCATGTACCTCACTTAGCTGTAGGTGAGCTGGTATCTTCTACCTTAGCTTTGGTAATACATTTGTGACTTGTGTTTTGGGGTTTGTGTTTGGGGGTGGTTTTTTGCTTGTTTATTTTTAAATCTTAGCAGTCATTCCTTCCTTCCCACCCCTCATACCTTGTATCCAAGACTGACATTCCCTCCTCTTCCCTTAGCTACCTCTCTCCCGCTTCTCTGCCAGTGTGTTGGGAGCTTACATTTTCCCAGTGCATCCCTATTGCTTCTCAACACACCATGCAGAGCCAAAGAGAAGATGCAGCACTTCAGAAGCAGGGAGTACACATTTCCCCTTGTCCACAGTGCTGTGCAACTCCCACACATGATCCAGAGTGGGGCAGGAATGAGCTTCCCTTCATGTAACATGAGGGTTGTGCCTTTCAGGATGATGGCATTTTCTTCAGCTCTCCCCTTTAACCATCTTGCTGTCTTATTTCCATAAAGCACTCAGCTAAAGAAAAAGCTTCTACCTGCCGTGCCAGTGTAGCACTGAAGCCTACCTGTCTTCCATTCCCCATGTATGGGTCTCTAACTCTTTGCCTGCATTATGTCCATGCTGTGCTGCCCAAGAACACTCCCTATTTCCCAGATCCTTGTACTAACTCTGCCTTGAGATAAGAGTTGGGTGCACATGGTTCTCCTTCCACAGCCCTCTTCCTCTGGCTGGAAGCCTGGGCACACAACATGGGGTGTTTCTATAGGACTGTTTCTACTTAATTCCATAGAAGTTTCAAGGCTCAATGGGGTAGTAGAAGTGTTCACTACTGACAGGTGTGTTTTACACTAACTGCAGGGTAGGGAGACTCTATTAGAGCTTTTTGCATATAAAAATGATAGAAATTAAGATTCCCAGCTACTTCTAGCCAGGGGCTAGATGTCCATCCAATGTATGGTCGCATATTGTAGCCTGTGCCTCGGAGATGGTCCTGTACTATAACACAAAATATCTGCTGAAGGGCAAACCAATAAATATTTGTGAAGCAAACACATTTTTCTTCTTCTGCCTGCTGATTCTCAGTCACTGAGCCTACTTACAGAGATGCCAAAAGATAGCACTACACAAGAAACCCTGGGAATGGTTAAATTTAATCAGGCATTTAAAGGGTCTTTTCAAAGTCTTCACTTAAAGCTTGCTTTCAGCTCACCAGGTTCACAGCTTTGCTTTTTTTTTTTTTTAAACATAATTTATCACAAATTTCCTGTTAAAAATCAGTCTAAAATAAAATGTAGTTGAGTTGCTGTAAACATGTCCTTTCAATTCTTAGCTGTCCATGGGGAAAAACCTAACCGCAGTGTGCTACACTCAGAAATTACAGATTAACTGGTGAGTCTTTGTGCTGATATTGGTGGGGCTTCTCAGCCACACCGTGCATTTTCCTACTTGCCTTTCAAGCTATGTGAGCCACAATTCAAGGCCTAAGGGATTCAGATGAGAAGGCTAGAGGGGACTTAAGATCAACAGCAACATCAGCCTCCCTTACTCTGTAGCCATGAATTTCTGCAGCATCGGCTGTTTTGGCCTGGTTAGCTCACTCTGCCGGCAACATGATTGCTGGAAGGCACTAATCCCATTTAGCAGTTCCTACCAGCCTCTCCTCCATGGCCTGTCTTCACTGCTGGGACAGGTCTGCCCTGTCACATTCCGCACAGGCTTATTTCTGGAGCTCAGAGCATCCATCAGCATCTAAACAGAGGCTTCTGTTCTTGCAAACAAATTCAGTAGAGCAGTAGGCAGCAGCCAGTGCCAGGACCTAAGCAAATTTCATTCCAATTCAAACAGCATCAGTCTGACCCCTTGAAAGCCAAAGCAGAGAGAAATTGTACTTTGAAATGAGGTCATTACAAGAGGGGAGGAGGGGATATTGCTGCTGAGCGCATTAGTAGGAGAACAATGGTGAGGGGGTGGTTAAGATTAAACAGCTAGAGAGAGAGAGAGATTAACACCTCATGACTGATTTTTGTTCGCTGACCTGCAATAAAATAACCAGTAAGACCCTAACAAATAGATGATTAGCTGTGTTATTCCAGTGTTGTCTTTGCTATTAGAGTACTGCCATGGTCTTTACATTGGCTAATACTTCCTGGATTTATAGATAAGTCTGGTAGAATTAAGAGGAGTAAGCAACAGAAATCTCGCTATGCTAATAAGCATAAAAAGTGTTTAATTTTCAGAGTGCAAGTACCTGCCCCTTTGCTACTCCCTTCCCTGTTGGCTGGCTGGTGCCTGTCTGCACACAAAAGTCAAGCCCAGCAGACCAGGCAGTTTGCTCTTACATTTTCAGATAACAAAAATCAGGGAACTGAAAGGTGCTTGTAGATATGTGCACAGTGGGACTGGCGAATGACAGCCTTCTGTCACCCTGACCAAAATTTCCTCTTTTCCTGAGCTATACTGTCTCCTGAATAAATAAAAAAAGCCTTTGCTGTGACCAGACCAATGAGCCAGGACAACTTCAAACTCTTTTCTCAGCTACGCAAGAAGCAATGGACATAGTTCAAAACTCAGATGAGATTCAGAGTCACAAATTTGTTCTACAGGACCCAGAAGAGACCTCTGATCATCTGTGCACACTTAGCACCAGTTGTTACATGCATGCAGTTGGTGCCTACCACTGCACTGCAATACTATCCGCAGTGGGAAAGTTCTTTCTAAGGGTCTGTTCTTTCTAAGTACCTGAAATTATGGTACAGAGGCCTTGTCCAGCAAGTGCGGAACTGAACAGGGCATCATCCACTTTCCCTTCGGCAATTTAAAAGCTGCCCATTGCATCCCAGAGACTGACTCCAGTAGCAGAACTCATGGTGGCAACTTGGTGCTACAATTCACAGCCCAGATTCTGACACTGAAATCAGGTGGTTTCAGATAACACTCTTGGCTGTGAACAACCCAGCAGCTGAGGCACAGGCATACTGCCTGCAGGACCAAAGCTGCTAACTTAAGTTGCCCCACACAAGCTTGTAAGTCAGTCTTGAGACCATAGCCAGAGTTACTAGAGCACTGCCCATGCAAGCAAACCCCAATTTCCCCCTCATTTCTGCTACAGTAATCCTGACTTCTGACTTGTCACTACTGATTCTCTAGCTATTCCTGAAAATTCTCACTCATTTTGGTGAAGAGCTTTTTCCTAGTCGAATGTCAGGTGGAAACATCTAGCATCCATCTTGGAATGGCAAAATACCCATTTTGCGTGAGAGATTCGTTGATCTGTAGGACAAAAATGTAACAAATCTGTTCTGGAAAGAATCAATTTTGTCAGGGTGGAATCTAACGTATTAAGTGCATAGGACTATACATCTTCAAGAGGCAGCCAGAGGCAAGAACAAATACCAGAGCCAAAGCAATGAGAAATTCAGTTTTAATCAGTCTCTCTAAAACAATGTAAAGGATGCTGGCTCCATGAGGGGAGTCATGGTGGAAGATCCAGCATCTCTGCTGCATTTTCGGTACCTAAGAATAGTTAGAGACGCTCAAAACAGGAACTCACCTGGACTGGCTCCAAAAAGGAGTTCACTTGCAGCAAAGCAGAGTCAGAGACAACACCAACTGCCAAATTCTGCACAGATCATCACCAGGGCAGGTGCTGTTACGGAAGTGATCTACCAGGTACTTGCACACAGATATTCCCATTGCCAGTGCTAAACACATAGTTAATTTATGTGAAGTAAGTATGTTGTGTGATTGCCAAAGACACCCAGGGCTAGACTTAATGGGGACTTGCATTAACATCCATTCTTCAAAGACCTCATGTGCAATCCATGTAGCAGTAACTGTTTCTCTATATCATGCATCATCCCAAGGACCTACCCAGCAGTTTGCAACATGGTTGGACTCAATCTTAAGGGTCTTCTCCAACCTAAATCATTCTATACACAAGGGGTTACACTTTGAGATAGAGTCAGATGTGACATTAAAGTGCTGTAACAACTTTGCACTAACTCTCTGTATTAAGTATTTCCTGCATGCTCACACTGCCTGTTCCCAGTTCCATTGAGTCCAGGTCAGCAACCCAACCAGCCAGCAGGCAAATATCAAGCCCTGAACAGTGTACTTACAGTAACAGCAACAATACATCAAGTCAAGTACAACAGTCAAGCAAACATCATGACAAGGAAATCCAACAGGATGAAGGCATGTGGTTTGAGGTAACCCAGAAAGCCTGGAAGAATAGGGCTGAATATACTGAAGAGGACAGGAAGGTATCAAACCTATGTGGAAATGGTGAGTGCACATTATTCCCTGTCATTTAATAAGGATACAGTTAAAAAAAACATCAGTGAAGTGATTTGTGATGGAAGGATGTGATGGTGGAGGTTTCCTATTCCCCCATCTGTTTCCCCAGAATACACTCTTGTCTTCCTCTTTCCTTTCTTGTTACAGCACTGAAAGCCCTTTTCTTTGGCCTGGAACCTTGTAAGCAAAGCTGTGCTCCACTAAGTCTCCCAAACCTTGCCCTGCTCTCCCTACTTACAGCCACAAACAGTCATTTGTTCCACTGGAAGTGGAGAATATGTAGTTGCAAACAGAGCTCTTTTAAATCTACAAAAAAAGTAGATCTACAAAGGTGTGCATCTGCATGCCAAGTTAACTGATGAATCATGTCAACAAGGTCTTTACATGCTTGACTGACTTTCCCCAAATACATAAGATTATAAATTTGTTTTTGGAGTGCAGTAGTTTCTTTTGATCTGAAGCCTCACCTACTGGTGATATAAGACACTTATATAACCAGCTTTGCATATTCCATGAAGCCATTTGTTTTTAAGAGTCTAAGATTTAGGTGCAAGAAAATTATAATCAGGATAGAATAAGTAAAGGTTTGTTCCAGTCCTGCACCAAACAAGAAAAAATACGACAAAGGAAAAGTTCCCAAACAGAGGAATATAGTTTTCTGTAACCTGCTAGCTGTGCTTCAGTGTTAAAGCACTGTGCTTTAGCATTAAACAGCAATCCTTCCTGGTTCCAGATAAACAGCAACTTAAGTTTAATGCAGCTTGCTGCCTTTGAATTTTTAAAACAGACTTTCAAAGGGGAAAAAATTGAACCAACTGATTTATGATGTTAGCCAGTAATTCAAATACACTGGTAAACATCTAGTAAGAACTACTTGATTTTAATCTTTTTAGACTTCAGGAATGCAGCAGTTAACGACACAACACAAAAGGACTGCAACTTGCAATCACTATTTCCTCCTCACACACCTGTGTTAAAAGCTGTACACAATAGAAGGGATTAGTAGGCAAAAACTAATGCCATGTGAGATGGAGACTTTTCCTGTTTTCAGGATAAAGCGGGTAACAAAATACTGAAATTGATGCAAAGTTCATCTGCTCTCTCAAAAGGAAAGATTACTAAGGGACAAGCTTAGGCAAGAGGTATTCGAGACAGAGCGGGGAAGGAGAGGAACAGGCCTACACCACAAACTGCTCAGGTCTGCTGAGTTCATTAGCTTTCAGGCAAAGCAGGTTCTGTAAAGAACCATTCTTATACACACATCTCCCTTTGGGTCAGGTACACCACATGGACAGTTGATACCAGCTGAAAGCGTAGTACACAGTTACACACTAATTCACTTGCACATAGCATCAGCAAATGCAGCCGAAACCCCAGAAAAATAAAGAGTCCTACATGGTAAATGCAATAAATACCATAACTACAATAAAGACAAAACACGAGATCTCCCTGCAACTTAGAAAGGGCCTTTTTGTGTTACTTTTTGCAGATGCAGCATTAGGACTATGGTATATAAAAGCAACCACAGTGTTTGCTCACAGCTTTCAGCCTTCACCTCAGCAAACTGCCAAAAATGGGAAAGGTAAGTGATGCCTCAGTACATCAGTACCCTGCTCTGACACAGACACTGAGATGGACTATGAGTCTTTGCAGATGTTTATATTGCAGATCATTTTTTAATGAAGATGAGCTCCTGGGGCCACTACTATGAAAGTAGCAGTGACCACCTTGACCTGTGGTTCTATGTAAAATCATGCAATTCCATCCAGGTGGAAAAAGGCAGCTGGATGATTTATGAGAACCACACTTACTCAGGACACCAGTACTTCTTAAAAAGGGGAGACTATCCTGACTTCCAGAAATGGCTCAGTCTCTGCAACTTCATCAGGTCTTGCCATGTAATCCTGTGAGTGAGTTCTTGGCAATGTATCACAGTTTAAGAAACTGAGTATAGTTTATCCTTTAAGAATACAGTTATACCAAGCAACTTGAGAGATAGGCAAAGATCACTAAGGCAATGAAGAGTTTCACTGATGATGAAGGAAATAATCTGTTTAATATCAGTGCTATTTCTAGGCCTGTGCATAACTTGGAGATGCTAAAAGAAAGCTGAGTGACTATTTCTAGGTCAAGAATGTTTCTACATTGCACAGGGAAGGGCTAGCAGGGCCAGCTGATATAAAGTTCTGCTGTGGGCTGGTGCGTGCAACTTGCTCATGACCATACTGTGTTACAATTCAATGACACAAGAATACCTTAAATCAGATTTGCAATGAGTACGGCTTTCCTAACATAAAAACTGTGCTGGTTAAATCAGACAAAGAATTAATATTTGCTAAAATACCTCTCTGGTTAGTAAGATATACTATACTGTATAAGCCATAGCAGCAGGAACACTCCATGTGCCCATGCTTCATATACCCCAGGAGTTTGGCACATGGCGATTGCCTGCACACCAGTGTATGATGGGAGCATATAGAGTAATGTTGTAAATGTCTTTTAGTAGCATAATTCTGAAAAGGCCACATTATTCATGCCTGGTCACGAGTAAGTGCCACAGATCATCTCAAAGTCACATGAATACATTTTCTCCTATTGTCACAATATAGAGTCCTTATAAATCCCATTTCTTTAAATCATAAAGCATTCTCCATTTACTTCTGCTACACATGTGATCATAGCCATTTACTGGCACATCTGAGTTCCTCCATGTGGGTAAAAATTGAGCCTCCTCTATTACCTTCAAAAGAGTGAATCTCTAGAATAGAACACAATTTCTCAGAAATGCATGTATTAGCATGTAAAGGCAAATACCCCTTTTTCTGTATGTCTGTCTTGTTCCATAATGTCAGAATCAGTTAAACTTATGTCTTTCCTACATTTTTACTGTGTTTGCCACTACAGAATTCTGTTTCCCACAAGATTCAGCTCTATGAAAAAGAGGAGCTCCAAGGCCAAATGTTGGAGCTTATTTATGATTGCCCATCAGTCCAGGCTATATCCATCTTCCCAAGATCTGCTCCCTCAGTGTTTTAGGTGGCTCTTGGATCTTGTATGAAATGCTCAAATTCAGGGGCTAATAGTATTTGCTGAAACCCAGAGAGTACAGAAGATTCCTTGACTGGGGGCAGTAAATGCCAAAATTGTCTCTGCACAGGCTGGTTGACTTGTACTGAGTTATTGCTCCCATGTTAAATAAACCATGAATGCATTACAAAATCCGCATTCAAACAAATCTTCCTTCAGTACTAAAAAGAAATTAAAGTTGTGCAGTCCAGAGGGAAATCCGATTTCTCTCACATTTCAGGGGGAGAGGGGGAATGCTTTGAAAAATATTCACAGTTATCCAGCTGTTCCACAGTACATGATAATTTAAATATAACTGCATATTGCTAACCCTAGTGTGTTGGGGAAGGTCTGATTCTTTCATCTGAGTTTTTCCAGTTTTACAAGTTTTGATCTAGGAGTAGCTTCCAGCTCTATACTTAAAGGGTTAACAATATGCAGTTGAACTTTTAACAGTTCAGTTTTAATCATGTACTGTGGAACAGAAAAGTAAGTCCCATTAATAGCTATATCCAATGAAGTACTAACTGAGGAGGAAAAGGACAGAAAGATACAGAGGACCTCAGAACAAGGTGAATGCTGTATTTGGCATCAAATTCTTCACACAAACAAGCTGCTTCCATGCTACCACCAGTCCAGCAAAGCTTTTCAGTCTTATCCCAGCTGATACCTCCAGAAAGAATTTTTCCAGATCCTTTAATCACATCACCTTTATACAGCAAGTTTTAGTGAACTTGTACTTCATGAACTAGTTGTTTAGCTGCTGTCAGCCACCCTGCCTTTACTAACTTCAGAACTTCACTGATCTGCTGCAGCAGGAGATTGAGCCAAATGCCTCAATTACCAGGCTATTCTGCATGCAAAAAGAATTAAGTAAGCATACCAGTGTGGAGCAGAAACAGGACAACATCTTGTTGTGCTGGAAAAAGTCTATTGCAGGATTGACTATCATTGAAATAATAATGTATATGCCTACAAATCATCACTGAATCCTGTGTCAGCAGGTACTCTGTGCAATAATGAATGAGAGCCATAATAAAATACAATAAAACACAGTTAAGAGATTTCACATCTTAACATTCCTCTTCTCATTTAGTTAGTAGTGTCTAGATTTTTTTTTTCAGGCAGTTAGGCAAATATACTACTGCTATTCAGCAAGGTGCTGGAGACCTTTGGAAAGAGAAAGCAGTATAGAGAGCCCAGAACGACTGGAACACTCTGCAACCTTAACTAGTACAGGCTTAATTTAAAATCATTTCATCTGGGCTTTGAATTGTAGGCTTTGATTTTGTTTTGCCTAGTAAACATTCTGATAATGGAGTCCTTGAATAAAGCCAAGCAACTTCTACAGCAGTGAGGTAGACTGCTTAAAACTCACAGCTCTACTTGCTAATGTCAGAGATCTCATTTAGCCATTATTTCATTCTCACATGACCCACCAGTAATAGCTTGTTAGTGATCCTCACCAGTCTTTCCCTGACAACACTAGAGAGGAAAATAGAAATATTCTTCACCATTATTGTCCTTTCTTTTGTACATGGGACACTATCTCTGCCCTTCTGCATGTCCTTTACAGCACAAAAAAGGCTGTTCAGCTGCTGCAAATGGCTGGTGTACATAAGAACATCATGCTTCAGCCAGAGAGAAATGAAACATGAACAATTCAGCTCTCAAGGCAGAGGTCTGAAAAAGCCTGTTTCCTCTTGTTCACAAGTGTCTAATATTGTACATTTATAGAAAGCGCACATATAAGCAATATGTGTGTTAGCGTGCTTAGGTTAGCATGCTAACATGGGTTTGCAAAATAATGCAGCAGTTCAAGCACAGTATCTATTTCCTTGCTTAGAACAGGGAACAAAAATACTTCATTTGCTTTCAGCAAGAATAAAATAAAAAACAGACCATCTCCCCAGAGAGCAATTAACATATGCCTATGTATTCCAACAAAGTATCCAGTTCAATTAGTGCAAGTGGGAAATACGGCTACAAAGTGATGTGTAGGCTACATGCCGGCATTCCTTTGGTGAAGGCAAGAACGAACAGAAATGTACTATTCAGTGATCAGAGAGATAGTTAGGATGTCTGGATTCTTGACTCTGCTGTGTCCTAGAGTTTAGGTATGGCTACACCTCTCCAGATTTCTCCACCTGAGACAGGAATGGTGGCAATTCATAGTTTTCAAGGAGCACTGAGAGTTTTTACTTGCTTTTGTTTGCAAATGCTCAGAAAATGTTAAGCAGACATTAAGAACAAAGGTGCCAAAGAAAAGAAACACTACAAATTCACAGAGAGCACCAAAGTTTTCACTAATGTCTTCTAGTTTCCTGTAGCTTGCTTTATGGTTGGTAGCAGGCATTACAGTTTCTGGCATGCACGATATGTTTCTCTGCACAAACACTGCTATTTTCAGATTATCCCTACACTTGAGTTTTTCTGGGATGCAACAGCAGTCAAACTCCATGTAAAAGCAGCTGTCATAACAGCACACTAGGTGAGGGCGGTTGGAACAGATGTAAATAACCAGACTCCTCAGGTCATGGATACCATTTGGCTAACAAGATATTTTAGCTCCCGAGTTTAAGATCAATTCACAGCCCTTCCTGCAGTGAGCAGCCCATCTGTGGCATAGAGTCCTGGGAGCAGCAAGTCTACAGGATTCAAGGAGAAGCTGGATCAGTACTTGGAAGATAAATTCATGGAGGGGCAATTAACCAGTGAGAAGTAACGTCCTGCTCAGGAAGCCTCTTGAGCTAGAAGTACTTGAGGTCTTGAAGTTTGAAAGAAGTATCATCTGTATTTGCTTCCCTTGGTGCATACTCATGGTTGCAGTTGCTGCCAAGTTACTTGGCTAGCTGGGCTGCTGGGCTGACCCGTGATGGCGGCTCTACATCTGTAGCTACAATGAGGAATTCACACATCACTGCCCCTACTCTGGTCTCTCAAGTTCCAAACTTCACCACCAAGCCAAGTGCCCACGGGCACTGTGAAGGACCATATGGGATGCTCCACAAAGCAAGCATGATCACAGAAAGAACAAAGAAAAGTGTAACACTTCCAAGCCTGTCACAGATCTTTGAGAAATGCAAGTACAGGCCTGCACAGAGAAGTTGCTCCTGTAGGTGAATTCAATTTGCTTAGCATTAACCATCAGGAAGAAGTTATTTTTGATCCAAAGAAAGCATGGAGGTATTTAGAAGCAACTACTAGACTTAAAGTCATACCCTTCCCTCAGTCCGCTTTCAGTATTTAAGGCTACAATTTCCTCACTGAGGAAGAACCTCTGAGAGAGGCTAACAGGAGTGATACTATTTACAACACCCATTAGAAGCACAACTACAGCTGTGTAAAAACAGGCCCGCTAAAGATTTGCCCATGAAACTTTGTAGCTTCATGAAACCACCACACAAGACTTACAGTGAAAGACACCTGCAATAATGCACAAATACGTAGCATTTTGGTTGAACAAGAAGCCAGTGAGACAAAACGATCCACTATTGCTCCATGCGGTATAAGCAGGAAACATGAAAATGTGACACTACAGGTGACAGTGTTTTGTGAAGGTTAATTCAGAGGTGGGTGTGGAAGAAAAGGAATGCAAGCAGGAAAGAAGGGAATGGTCCCTTGGGGTGGGCAGGGGGAAGTTACAGAGAAATGTTTAACACTCCAGAAGAATAAGTAAAAACTGTGCTGTTTATCTTTTTCCTTTGAAAAACAGTCTTGGATTTTTATATATATTTTTTATTATTTTTTTTTATTTCAAATAGATAACATTTCCTTGATATTTTAACATTAGTTTGTACTTAGGCCTTCTAAATACTAGACTGAACAGAAAATACTTAAAAGGCCTGATGTAGCACTGGTAGAACTTTTACTCAGGTTACATCCCATTACTCAAATGAGACAAACTGAGAAAAAAAGTTCCTGCTAGAACCCGAAGATGATCATCAGCAAAATAACTTTACCTAAATAGCCCAGAATACATGAGCTTCAGCCTGTACTTCCAATAAATCCACTTTGAGGCTGCCTATTGCCCAGACTTCTAAAGACTCCTGCAATAAATCAATTGACTGAGAATTACACTACACCATATCAAGCAAGGGTGCAGAATGAGCAGTTCTGAGTGCCTCTTGTGATTAATCAGATCAGACTGAAAACTTAACAATGTTCTTCCTAAACAACTTTATGTTCAACTGCAATTAAAGTTTCTTCAGCTGTAGAAATTATTACGCTGTTGTATTTGCTTCAATGACTCATATCTAAGCTCCAAAAATATGCACATCTCTCAAGTGAAACAATCCTCTGTGCAGATTTGAAAAGGCTCTCCTCTGTCTTTAACAAGGCATATCCATCCTTCAACTTCTAGTCTCTTGAACTTTGCACTACATTAATACAGAATTTCAGCAGTAAAGCCTGGATGTATGTAAACATTTTTGATTGCACCATTTTCTCACTCATACACGTACTCTCACTATTAAAGGAAACAGGCAGCAATACCTGGTCTGAAGGCTCTTGAAAATCAGGACAGTTTTTATTAGCATACTGTGAAAACCATTTTATAGTGCCATCACTGGGAAACCATATGCATTAAAAAAACTTTGGCTCATATAATCAGGGAACTGAGAGAGATTAAAAATGAAGTGACAGGAAACAATTCTGCTGCAGCATTTCCAGCACTTCCACTTGAACATGTTCCATCAGTAAAATAACAGAAATATTGCTTGACCTACCCTTGACTCTGTTCCTCTGCTTACTCACAGTAATAAAAAAGTTGGTACCCCACAAACTACTGTTATTACTTTTGTTTAGAGAATGACCTGGAGAGGGGGAGAGGAAAAAAATTCATTCTCTTTACTGAGCAAAAAAATATTTTTTATCCTGTTCCTGTGGATGCGGCACTGTGCATTCTATATAAAGTACTGCTCACTCCTCCTGCATGCTGAGCTTTCACAGCTAAACCCTGGCAAAAATGGCAAAGGTAAGAACAGCTGAGCGACTGGAGCACTGACAAACAACCTAGGGCATGCATAGCTCTCTGTAGGCAAGTATGTTTGCAAACAGTTTGTTGGTCTACCAACAAATTAGCAGAGGGTAAACCTAGAGTGATTTTATTATCTAGCTCTTTGGTAAGTTTCCTAAAGAAAGCCTTGTAGTTTGCTTGCAAGCTTTCAAATGCTAAAACATTTACACATAAAAATATTTTGATTTTATTTTTTCTGTCTGGCTAGTTTCCCTTTGAGTTTGTCAGCTACTGAAAGAGATCTAAAGTTTATATATTCTTAGACTTGTAAGATGCACGGGAATATAACAGTTGAAGTACTCTATTCCAAGCAAATGTAGTAAATATTGCCAAACAATGCCACTGAATTTAAGTGTGAATCTAATGATTTTACCGCTGCTAAGATATAGCTGCCCAACGGGACCTAGAGTGCTCAATTATTAACCTGGGTTAGACACAACAGTCTTGTTTTGCTCCTTCGTCAGCAAAAGAGGTGAAAGCTTCAGCACTGTTCACATCTAGGAAAATTATTCCTTCCTTCACCTGTATTCTACATTGCAGAAGATTTCTAGGAGGCCAGGACGGGGTGCAGGAGATAGGCACAAAGTTGAAAGGTTGTGTGATACACAGAAGTTGTCCCTGGAGCTTTCAGTCACAGAGCAATTTGAGTTTCACTTTCTCCAAACGCTCCCAAAAATTTGTCATGAAGCTGCTGAGAGGCTATTTCCAGCATGACGTCACAATGAAAGTTGCACCCCAATTCACAGAGTCCCAAAGGGACATCCACCACTACCACAGTCATTTGTAGTACTAGAGATATGACAACACCAGTTGTGCATCCTATAGAAAGAGGATAAGGGCTTTGCTAGTCTTTGGGCCTGGTAGAAGTGTCCCTATGGACTCCTGCAGTCTTCAGATGGCTTTGTGCAATCTAGGCAAAACAAAGCCAGCTTTCACTTTCCAGTGTGACTGAGGTTACTTTTGTTTTATTGCAGATCACTTTCTTTGACAACAGAGTCTTCGAGGGCTGCTCCTGTGAAGCCATCACAGACCAGCCAGACCTGCGTGCCTATCTCAACTGCTGCAACTCTCTCAAGGTGGAAACTGGCTGCTGGATGGTCTATGAATATCCCAACGATATAGGCTATCAGTACCTCCTGAGGAAGGGAGAATATCCTGACTCCCAGCACTGGACTGGCTTCAGTGACTCCATTAGGTCTTGTTGTATCATCACAGCTGTAAGTTTTCCATATTGTCTCCATGTATGTTACTGCCTATATTAGAATCACCTAGTGGGGTTTAGACTCCCAAAGAGGTAGGTAAGTCAATTGGGATTCTTAGCCAAACAAATGGTTGGTTAGTACTTGGGGGTGGGTGGGAAGGTTATTATATTAATTTTTATTTTAATAGTATGTTTACCTGTTAGTTTATATATATATATAAGCACTTCACCAATCTTCTAAAACCGCTCTGGCTATACATGATCTAAACTAGTAAGTTCAGTACAGAGCTGACAACAAAACCACATCTCCTATGTCCCAGTCAATGCTCTTCTTTCAAGGTAGACAAAGTTGGGGACTACACTACTACAGAGGCAACCTGACGCATCCTGTTGTAGAGCCACCACCATGTATTTGAGCTGCAAATGAAGGCATATTTGATTCATGATAGATTGGGTTTTTTTCTGAATACTCCAGCCCAGAATAGATCTACGTTTCTCTCTCCCAGATTAATTCCCTGAAAGAGTTTTACTAAGAGGCGAGAGGTTGCCAAGATGTGAAAGATTTCAATACTCACACATAAGGCTAAGGATTTGAGATTTGGCCCAAGAATAGCCTTAAGAGTGGAAAATGTCCCTCCAATATTCATGAAAAGTTCATCCGTGTTGTAAGCTTTATCTATAATTCACAGTTTTCCTGTCCAGTAGAAGCTACATAGAAAATCACAGCAAGTTTCCAGATAGATTCCAACTACATAGGATAATACAGCTTGCAATTTGTGTTTGTTTGTTTTTTTGGGTTGGTTTTGGTTTTTGTTTTGGTTTTTTTTTTCTCTCCAGTGACACAGTTCTAGGCTTTGCTGAGCTAAGCCAAGTTCTGGGTCCAAGTGCTGAAAACTAGTGCACATTCTTGTGTCCTTTCAAGCTGTAACGGGAAAGAAGTCAGATGAGAAGGGTGAGAACAGGATGGACTGATGGGAAGTATCTGAGGAGCAGAGAAACTAAGAATTAATATGGAGGTAGAAAAAAATTCCTAGAATTAGGACACATTTATGCATGCTTTGCAGATTCAGAACAAGACTGTGCAGAAAGTTTGATTGCACAGACGTAGATACCAAAGTGTTGTTGGGGTGGTTTTGTTTGTTTTTTTTTAAACAGAGTAAGATGTTGGTTTTGCACAGCAGCAGTTCTCTTGTGTCTATACAACTGCACTTGAGCACCTGCAAAAACTGTATTGAGCATTGACATAAGAGCAGAAAGTATTTTTTCAACATCAAATCTTTGCTGTGCTAGATATAAGAGTCAGAATCAGTCTTGAAGCAGTTTATTATCTTAGTAAATGAAAAACAAAAAAACCTGCCCACCTAAAGCCATGCAACAAAAATAGGACCAGGAAAAGCTTCCCTCTGTCCCAGCCAGAGCCTTATCCAGTTATCACATCAACACCTAGGAACACCGAGGGCATGTGACTGCTGTGGCAATCCAGGTATATCACTGAGCTTATTTCTTACCTGCATGTACAGTTTAAGTGTAGTGATCTTGACTAGACCCTGCTTCTGCTTCCTACCGTACTGCAACGCTTTCAAAGCAACTGCAGTTCTACTCTCACTGGAACAGAAAGGACTCACAGCACCGCTGCTTTAAATTAGGACTCAGATTTATTACTGTTAAACTGACTTTTCTGCACATACTAGTGGCTATTCACTGTTGTGTTGCCAGCATCAGTATTCATCTAGCAAGCTGCAGTCACCTAGAACTGCCACCAGGCATCCTGTGCATCTGTGTCTGGATTTGCTTTCACCGCCCCAGGACCTCAGCCAGCTACAGATCTATAATAGGAATTACTTTGGAGGCAGAATATTGGAGTTCATAGGTAACTGCTCTTCTCTCCAGGTTGACTTTCACTACAGGGACATCCAGTCTTGTAACACACTTGAAGAAAGCTGGGTTTTCTATGAACAGCTGCACTTCTGAGGACCACAGTACCTCCTGAGGCCTGGTGAGTACCGATGATTCACTGACTCAGGTTCCATGACTGCCAAAGTTGGAAACTTCCAACCAATGTGGATATTTCCTAACCAGCACTTTCCCAAGCTATACGTCAATAAGCAGTGCCATTAGTACTTTATTAAGGCCAAGGAGTTTCAGAGCCTACATGGATTACGCTTCCTTTTCTTGCAGTGCTTGGCTGGGCTTTAAATAAAAGGCTGAATCAGAAAGTGTCTTGACTACAGTGGGCTTCAAAGACTGTGCTTGCCGGTAGGAGTAATTCTCCTGAAGTCAGTGGAGATGAGCTGGTAACACACAAGCTCACAGAAAACCTGCATCTAAATTGCCAAGTTGAATTCTAATCTGCAGTCTCAGATCAATTTAAAAATAGCCTCTTTGAAGAAAAATATTATTTCAGACCTTAGAGGAAAAAATAAAATACAATATTCATTTATGACAATGAAAAACCAAAAATCCACCTATGACTGAATCCATGGGACCAAATCTGTGCTTGAATTTATTACAGGGTGTACCTTACATCATGAATGGTCTCATAAAAGCAATGTCCTTCTTATAAATAGTTCTCCTGTGAATAGATTGGCAAGTTCTCAACCACAGTATCATCATGGAGGTACTGCATACCAAGCCTGCAGCTGTGACACAAGATGACTTAAGACAGAGCAAAACATTTATTTACCATGTTTATTAATAAGAACTACTTTTGTCAATGACTTTGTAGTGCTATAGGTATCAAAATAAATCTTTCAGTTGCTTATTCACTTCATGATGGAAAAACAGCCTTGGTGCCTAATAGTTCCCGCTGCCATTTGGCATTAAGTCCCAAATTCTGCACAGGATTGCATCGCTCCTATTTCCAGCTCAGGGCCTACACTATGCTCTTTTGTTTAGCCAGGACCTCACACTTGTAGACTTGAACTCATGTTGACCCTCCACAGCACAGAGAAGTAGCCACTTTCCCTAGAGTCTGGGGTTGGAAACCAGAAGAGAGACCCATTATGTTAGAAAGTCTACAACCGGTTTTGTGTGCAAGTGGGCCCCCACAAGTCTCACACATACTTTAACAGCATGCTGTTTATACAACACTGTAGGATCTTTAAAATTCTGCTTTCAAGTTTTACAACACTAGCCATCATTCAGGTCTCCATACCATTTCTGTGTCAGGAGTTCGGCTAGCAGGATCCCTGGAGGATTCACAAGAGCACAGGGAAAGGTACAGCCTTGGTTTCACATCCTACTTAGAAGCAGGCACTGTGCTGCAGCCAACACCTAACATCCGAGAGGCCACAGTGCTAACATTTTGGAAGAATCCCATCTCTAGCAGCAGCTGGTGCTTTCCTAAGCCCATTTTCCTTTAGTTATTTCCCTTCATTGGCACTCTTCACGGAACCAAGAAGAGTTAGGCCCCAAGTTGCTATAGCAGGCATTCACAGGACAACCTTACCCTGTCAGCTGAGAGGGAACAAAGTTCAGACAGATCACCAGAGACCACCAACACCTACACATCCTTAAACCTTGGTTGCTGCCATGTGGTTGTTTTTTTCCCTGACACACTGATTGCTTTCACGAGCCATGCTGCAGATCCAGATCTGCTGAGCACTGCAACATAATGAAATCATTTATTAAACAACTTCTTAACTAAAGCAGAATGACTTGAAGTGCAAGTATGGTAACTTTACTGGTCACTGGCAATAACATGGTGGACAGTAAATGAATGGCTAACTTGGAATGAAATGTCAGTTTGGTGGAAGAAGCAGAACACTTTTGCCATGCAGTCTTGTGCAGCAGCAACTGGCATCTTTGAGCCTGCAAAATAAAAACAGCTGTAGCATGAGTCCACACATGCTAGTGCTAACATAGCTAACCTGAATGACAGCAAAAGAGAGGGGCAGTTCTAAGCCTGAACACCCACCCACGAATCTTAACTGGCTGTTAGAACTCGTAAGAATCTAGGCTGACCAAAGCACATAAGCACATACTATATATTTAGTCTGGAAGAGTCTTTAAGATGTATCCTACACAAGAACATTCCTAGCACAGCTGCAAACTTGTTAGGCCTGTGGTAAGGGAGCCTGTGCTACAGAAAAGGAGCAGAAGAGATCAAGCCACTGCCTGGACCTTTTACAGTGGGGGATTCATTATATTGAAGGCCCCCTGTGGAAACAAGCTGAAAGGAGAAAGCACAAAATGACTCACCACAGTCCCAGGCTACCCTGGGGTAAATCCCTTCCTGAATTTAAGTCTGGTGAATGGTTTAACCCCACATATATGAAAGCAGAGCAGCAATTTTGCAAACAACTAACAAGCCCTGAACTACCTGGGGTACGATATGACTGTGGTGACAGGAGGAAGAATAAACACTAATTAAGTTTGCTGGCTTACCCAATAGAACAATTGCACAGGCATTTTGTGCAATCATAGCCAGGGAAACTCAAGGCAAGCTGATCCTGTGCTTCTTTCAGCAAAGTACCATCTCAGAGGCCTTGGCATCTTGCAAGGGCCAGCTTGCTCCTTTCCAATAGCCACTCCAAATGCAAATTCAAGTTAATTTGGCTTGAATGTCTAGAAACTAGCATCCACAAAGTCCTATTTCTTTACATACAGCAAAAGGTATCATGATCTTGGATGTTTTATATGCACCTGCCAAGGCCGCTCACTTACTTGGAATGTAAAGATTATTTCTTGCTTCTGTGCAAGGGTCTGTTTGTAAAGGAAGATGGAAGAGCTGAGAGACAGGGTAATTTCTAAGCATATTTCAGGTCCTCATTGTTAGTACACAAAGCATTAGCCCCAAGATATCAAAGAAAACCTCAGATAAAAGCTTTGCCATAGTCCTATCTCAGCATGATTTTTACTGGCCTGGGGCATTATCTCAGTAGATGCCTTAGAGCCAAACAACAGGTTTCAGAATATCTGAAAGTCAGATACAGACTTTTGCCTTTGTCATTTACTTCTGCAGAAAACAAGTATAGCTTAAGAAAAGCATTACTCTAAGGTGTGTGGTTTTTTCCTGCTACTTCAGAGGTCCTTGGACTCAAAGCTGCAAACCAACATGGTCCATTCTTCTGTTGAATCTTTCTTTAACCTCAGATTCATGCCTCCTCCCTATCCACACCCTTCTCTACCCATTCTGTCACCTGAACTTGCTGACTGACAAGTTCGGTCCATAGTAAGATGGCTGAGTTACTAATATACAGCTACTGAAGAGAGTACAAAACCACAAGTAATGAACAACGTATGATAAATAACCACTGTTTTAAAGAGACAGTTGCCACAAATCAGCAGCTAAGGAACAATGAAATACAGACAAACACTGCCTACCTGGCTATTTAAGTTGCATGAAACAACTACTACATAACTATAGAAGGGACAGTGATGAAAAGGCTAATAATTAGCTTTCACAGCTAGACCAGTCCTTAAACACTCACATTTTAAAGTGCCTATATATTGCTGATAATACTTTTTTTTACATCTTCTTCCATTCTTTGACTTCCATATCCTTAGCTGAGTCTTTACAAAGTACTGAAATATAAATTAATTTAGAATTATACTATACCTGTGGGGACAGAGCTGTAGTCCACCTTTCCTACTGACCTCTCTCATTATTGCTCATATTTGTATATAAGAAAAAAAACAGCAAAAACTTGTACTGACAAAGAGTAAACTTAACCCACACTCAGTAATACAGACATCCAAAAGTCCCCTTAAGAACTTTACAGTGAGCTACCTCATTTAGGAAGACCTCTAGAAAAATCAGACCAGGAGACCCTCACCCTGTGTGCCACTAGAACAGACTATCTTGTTGTAAAAGACAAATACTTTATTTTCCGCTAGAGTAGTTATATGACACAAATTGCTTACACAAGCAGCAATAGCTGCCTAGGCCTACTACCATAACTGTATCACCCCAACTCCAGCAAAGTTGAAAATGGCTACTTTATAGTCTGTGAGCATCCTAATTATATGGGTGGTGGCATTTAACAAGGGGGGAGGAGTCTCCCATTTCTATTAGTGGATGGGTTTTTTGTTGTTTCACTAGACCCTATTGTAGGACTTCTGTACATGGGAGCAGCTACAGTTTGGAAAAGTCAGTAATGCAAGAAAGCAGAGCAGTACCTCCAGGAAGGATTGAGGTTTGTATACGGCTTTCCTTCGGCCTGACTTCTTCAAAGGGAGAAATCTGTAGAAGTTTGAAATAGGGTGTTGTTTAGAAAAGGCTCTAAGAAAACGTGATAAAAATCTGTAACTCAGAAACCACACTATGAAGAGCTTTCTCTTCCCATATTACTGTGGAAGGGACAAATAATAATGGTTTGCCTTTGCTTCGAAGGTGATGCAGATTGGCTATTTGGGCAGAGCTCCTAGCAGTAACTCAAGCCCTGAGAAAACTCTGTCATTTTAGAGAAGGCAGAATGTCCTCTGTTCCTGGAGACTGTTCACAGAGAGGGGTCCAGAGTGGTTTAAGCATAGGAGATCCTGCCCTGGGGGCAGAGATGAACTCTGATTTTTTTTTTTTTTTTCCTTGATGAAAAAAATCATGTTGTAACCTCAAGGTGAGAGGCTGTTGTGGCTAGCAGCAAGTACCACAGCACATGTATCACAGGACTAGAAATGATTTTGCAGACTCATTTTTGTCAGTGTCCCTCCATCCATGCTAGGAACTATGTTTAGATATTGCAGTAAAAGATACTTCTCCCGCTCCTGGACTGCTGATCTGCATGAAACAACACTGAGCACAGATTAGTCCTTAAATTCCTCCAGGGAATCTTCATCAGTCTTATAAAAGCAAGACAAATACGCAAAGGTATGTTGCGTGGAGCAATCTCAGACTGTCTCTGGGCTCTTGGTGACACTTATCCATCCCTAGTAGTTTTTTATACAACAGACTGTATAATGATATTGCACAGTCAATTCCCTTGCAAAGGATTTCCAAACCTTGCATGAAACCATGGCAGCGGTGTGGAAATCTACTGCAAAGGAATCAACTGTGCAATGAAAGCTGCATCACATGAAGCTGTATAGGATTTACCCAGCTGAGGAGGTGACCCAGTGGCAGAAGCACCAGGGCTGTGGCCAGAGGTTGCAGGACTGTGATTCTCCCAGCCAATGGGAGAAGGCACAGGATTCCTTGAGTCTCCTTTGCCCTTCTTTTGAGGCTGACACAACGATAATTTCCAGCGCCACTTTCCAAGGGAGCAGAGGGATTTGGCGGGAAGCCCGTTCCCCGGCGAGTGCCCTGTGAGCCCCCCTGCAAGGGCTGTGCCACTGGGCACGCAGGAGCACTGTGCCTCCACAGGGGCAGCCTGCTACTGGCAGGCCAGGAAGGAGCCACACCGGGAAGCTGAGGAATGTCTTATCATATTTCTCGTTTAGAAATGTAACTTTCTTTCAAGAGCGTTTCCTCAGCCCTACACAAGCTCTCCATACGATGTTACGAGCTGCTTTAAGGCAGTACTTCGGTGTGTGCAAGCCCACGCTCCTCGGGCTATGCAGGCAGGCCTCTCTGGAGCACACCCAAAACCACGTATGTGCTTGATAACCTCTACCACTTGTAAAGCAGCATGGAGGTTTCCTGAGGTGCTCTGTCCCACAGGATTGGGAATGTCGACGCTTTTACGGGCGGGCAGATGCTGGTACGGCAGCGGGGCCTGCCGTCTGACAGGAACCAGCTGCTCCTCAGCTGAGGCGCGGCGGGCTGCGGCACGCATCCATCCTCAGCGCCCCGGCCCAGCCCGCCCCGCGGGACCCCCTGCTCCCGCCAGCGGCCCCGGGCAGAGGCGTTGCGCCGCGGCCGCCAGGCTGGCGCTAGAGCCGCAGCGTGGCCTCGGGCGCTCCGCCCGGAGCGGAGCGGCTGCTACTGCCCGTAGCCAAGATGGCGCCCACGGCCTCCCCGCCCCTCGGCAGCGGCCCGGGGCGTGTGCCGGAATGCGGGCGGGGCGGGCGATGTGGCGAGGCCCGGCCCCCTCCGCTGCCTGGCTGCCGCGCGGCGTTGGCCGGCCGCCCCCCGCCGCGGCCCGGGTACGTTCGGGGAGAGGCGGCGGTGGTGCGGGGGGGCCGAGGGCGCGGTAGGTGGCGGCGCGGGGCAGCTGCGTGGCCCGGGAGCGGGCGGCGGGGCGGCGCGGGGCTTCTCCCGCGCCCTGCGGGGGACGGGACAGGCCGCGGCTGGCGCCTCTGCACGGGCAGCCACTAATCTGCGGGAGACGTCGCTGCCTGGGCCCGCCGGGGGCCGCCTGTGGAGTCGGGTAGCGGGGCAGTAGGGCGGTGGCGGCGGCTGTCGCTGTCGGGCGGGCGGCCGTGCCCCGGCGGGAGGGTGACCCGCCTTACCGCCGCCTCCCCGCGCCCTCCGGGCTCCCGCTCCCCTCAGCACCCTGCTGCTTCCCGCCGCTGGCTCCTGCGGGAAGGGGAAAGCGCCGCGGAAACGAGAAGCCAGGCTCCTCCGCCTCGGGGGTAGTGGTGTCAGGGACGAAAGCGATGCCACCGGCTGCCGCCTAATTCCCCGGGTCGCGCCTGGCCTTTGCGTACGGATTTTTCCTTCCTCCAGCCGGGGCCTGAAGGGTACGTTTTCACTTTCAGAGATTAAAACCGAAGCAGCGCTGGCGAGGGACGGACATGCTTGACACTTGCCTGCGGTTGCTTGTGCTGTGCTACGCTGTTTACCCGGAAAGGAGAGACTGAGACGCTGTTGTTTCCATCCTCGCCTTCTCGGGTTATGATATAACTGCAATAATAAAGCACAAACTGCGTAAGGAGCACCTGGCACCTGAGCATGGTAGGGTCTTGAACGAAAGTAGCTGGTGTCGACGAGAAGACGAAGGGAAGGAATGGCATCCCGGGAGAGGCTGTATGAGCTTTGGATGCTTTACTGCAGTAAGGTAAATATTTCGGGGTGGGAGGTATTTGTGTGTCTTTTTGCTCTTTTGTTTGGAAGTCAGGTATTTAAAGTGTATCTTCAATATCTTTTAACGCTTTTTTTTTTTTTCTTAGAAGCTGCATAGACTTGTCCAGCTTCTCTGAGGTTGTAATGCACTTAAACTACAACCTCATCTCTTGGTTTGATGTTCAGGTGGGCCTTTTTTGTGCGTGAGGTGTGAATTAATTGCACAGTGTTCATGGCTCAGTTTAAGCAGTTGTAGCGATATCTTCTAACTATTGTAATGATGTGAATGCACATGTTCACGTAATACTTTGTTTTGTAGGGTCGTGGCATTAGGTTATATTGTATTCATTTGATTCACTGCTGCCTAGCATTTAGGTTTATACTTACAGTTTTCTGTACAGCTCCAGTTTTAATTTAAACTATATTAGTGAAAGCCTTCCCAAAGAGCCAGATTATAAAGTTACTCCTGAGTCTTCCTTTGCTGGTTATCACCATAATGTCTAAGTGCTCCATTAATAATGATTAATTTCCTTCACCTGGCAGGACTTATTAAAATACTGTCCTGTCTCCATTTGCATTTTGCAGGGTAAAGCAATTCATATGTTTAAAGCACAGGTCCTAATTGGTGCCAGGTGTACTGAATATGTACACAAATAAGGTTGAAGATTATCTAAATAGATATCTGTAAAATAAGGACACAAAAAATAACCGTAAAGGCAGGGGAAAGGACTTCTTACTGTCATATAGGAATGCAGTGGCAGGGATAGCTTTTGGTGGTGTTATTCTTTGCATTTGTTTTGCCTTTTCTTTTTGCAGTGTCATGCTTCATATGTATCACAGTTTCTTCAACTTCTAAAACCAGTAGAATAAACATTCTCTTGTTCTGCCCAGTTCATTTCTAGATAAGGCCCATCTGGGGAGTATAGAATGTGAGATTTTAAGTACAGACCACTTTAACAATGCAAGTGCACAAAGCAGTGGATGAAGGTTGCACAAAGCAGTCTTAATTGTACTTTCTCTTAATTTTTGTTTATGTGAGTTTGTAACCCTAATGCTCTATATGTAGTTAAAAATAAAACGAGTGCAAACATAACAGCATGGTATGACTTCTTATGGCTACCTGTGTGGGTGATCTGTTGGGTTGAAACATATTTACATAGAGCTTTGCCTTTTAAACTAATGTAGTAATGCCAATGGTAGTAGGAAATGGACTAGCACTGGAGGAGATGGATGTTTTGCCAGTGAGTTCATCGGTGTGAGAAGAACAAAGGCACTTGGAACAGACTCCAAGAATCTAGGCTTTCCTCAGCTTTGGGAGACAGGGCTGCAGAGATGAGCCAAGCTCTCAATTTCTTTGCCCAGCCGTTCTTTGGCTCTTTCTTCCCTAGTTTTTTATAAAACTCTCTTGTCTGTCTTACACTTTCTCCCCCTTTGCTGGAACCTTTCATTCAGATCGTATGCTTTTCATCTCCATGTTGTCCACATGCTAGCAGGAAGTTTGTGTAAATAAAGGAGTGCTAGTTAAAATGTATGCTTTAGATCACTTAATGTTCAGTTTCTTTCTGAGAACTATGTGTACACAGTCTAGTCAGCTCCCAGGTGGTGGAGGATGGACTATTAAAATAAAAACAACAGCATTTTTTTATATACTCAGCTTCCATGAGCTGTTGGTGGCTTTTTTGGCCTTTTTTTTCTTCCAGACCCATATATTAAGGGCATGATTAGGTGGCTTCATGTGTTGATAAGAACTTGTTCTTAAGTAGGAAAAGATAAATTTTAAAAAATAAAATACCTTGCCTTCAAGTTTTGAAGGCAACTAGATTGACTCCAAAGAGGGAGTCTTTACTTTTTCAAAAAGTGCTATACGCAAAACTGGTGTTTACCCCCACCCTGTTCAGGTTAAAATGTTATCTCATTCTGCTTGAGGCAGGCATCCACCATAACAGTGTTTAATCTCGGAATAAGTTTAGTGATGTTAAAAGCAACTGAAGAAAGTGGGTCTTAGGATGTAAAATGTTGTGAAGCCTTAACATACATTAGATTGTTCAGTCATGTATTGAAAATGTCTGTGTGCTGTACTTTGTTCTCCTTGAAGCACCTAGCACAATGGGAAGGTGTAGCAATAATCACCAGTGACAGGATACAGTGATTTAGGACAAAGTCTTTTCATGCTTGGGACTGCCCAGGGAAGTGTAGTATCGTGTGTGTGTGTGTGTATATATATATATATATATACACTGTATGTTGTGCTGTCATGACTTTGTTGTGGCTGACATCCATGGAAGGAAAGCTAGGCAATTTTTCCAAACTACAAAAACTGCTGGAGAGTCACAGTTGGGTAAGGTGGGAATTTGTTGTGCCACAAATCAGAGATGTGTGGCTTTAGCTTTTGCAGTCTTGTTAGGTAAAGAAACAGTGAAATCCAAACTCCTTTTCTGTATGATGCTTCAGATTGTTCTTAGTAAGTAGCCTTGTTTGTCTTGCCTTTTTTAGATAATTGAGTCCTTTGTGATAATAAGTTAAATATAGCACCCTGTGCTACAGCAGCAGGGCTGTTTACGGCTTTGAAGTGATGGATAATGCTGTGTTACCATCTTACCATCTATCCTGGGTCATGACTCTTGTTCTTTGTGATCACTTGATATCTCTCGGGTGTCAGTTGCAACAATTACTTTTATGCAGAGTAACATCAAGAAGGCATTTCTCTATTTTCATTGCCTCTTGTGCATTTTAGGAGTTGGAGATTAGGGCAGAGAGCAGCATGTAGCTTAGGATCTCTACAGAAGCAGTCTTCGGATCATGCCATCTGTGAGGTGGTTTCTTCTCCCTTTTTTCTTTCTTTTAAGGTTGTTTTTAAGGCTGCAAAAGTTCAATTTTAGTTGGTATTCAGTTGTTTTTCATCTTGCAATTTCTAACCTAAGGTTGGGATTTGGTTTTGGATTTCTTTTTTTCTACTTCTGTTCCCCCGAAAGCCATCCTGTAGGGCAGTAACTACAAAGCTGCAGATCAGTCTGCTGTTTAAGATGCCTAATGAAAGCAGTAGCCACACGCAATTTAGGATGCTTCTGGTGTTGCATGGAAGCAGTTCAAAAATTCATTAAATTTTAGTGAGCTTTAGATTTGAGTCACTGGGGTGGTATCACAGCACTGTATTGTTAATAGTCTGAGCTGTTCCTGCATTGAGTTTTTTGTTGTTGTGTTTGGTGGTGTTTTTTTTTTAATGATGATGTCAGGCTCTCTGTAAAGAAAGCCTTGCTAAGGATGCAACTTGCTGACATGTTTTTTGATGATTTTCAGTTTCAAACGGTTTTGTGGTTTCTTTTTTTCTGTTAAATTCTCTGTTAATGTACAATGCTGTTATTCACTTGAATATTCATATGGCTGTAAGCTGCTGTCCTCTCATGCAAATGTAGGAATGTGCGTGTTTTAAAATAGTCATGTGTAGAATAGGTGACACAGGTCCTTTCTGTAGAAGTCACTAGGAAAAATTTTCTCCAGTAGGCTTGGTAGACAGTGGTAGTCAAGCATATAGATTGTCAGTTCAAAGCCTTCAATAACCTACACAGGAGCATGAAAAACTTAGATACCTTAAAATGCTTTACTAATGTAAGTGTACAGCGGGAGAAGAGCTCTTGTAGGTGAGCTTGAGTGGTCTGGGAAAAGGACGTTTTCATGTGTGTCTCTGACCTTGGTATGTTCACGTGACGAAGCTAATCTTTACCAGTTTTGCCTAGTAGCCTTAGACCAACATGGCTGTAATAATATTATTGTTGTAGTATTAGTTGCTTAACCTTTTCTTATATGTTAGTTATGTATCAGTATACACAATTAATTCTTGTTTTATAATCGTCTGAAGTAACTATTACTGCTGATTCAAATGAAAAATGTTGAACCTCCACCTTACCTGTAAGATTTATGTATATTTGATATTCTCCAGTTGTTCTGGTCTGTATTTGAGTCTTAGATATAAAGCATGTCAGTATTTCTGATATTTTATATTTTACATGGAAAGGAATCAGATACTTTTTCATATGGAGAGAGATTTTTCTCCTCTATAAAAAAAAAAAAATAAATACCCCCAATTGCCTTCAGGAGAGATTTCAAAAGCATAAATGGAGGCACTTAGCTGCCATATGCACCTCAGAAAATCTTCAGGTTTTGTTGCATTAGAGTGCTTCTGAATTTTTTCTTACAATCTCATCTTCAGTAAAGCTCGTGATTTTATTTAAATACAGCTTTGTCTTGTAGGTGATATAGTAGTTAGAAAGAAAAACCGTGAGTACATTCTTCAGCCAGCTTCTAGCCTGTGCTTCACATTTCCAAGAGGGGACACACAATCTTGGTGTCATTAATACAGTAGGGACTCTGTGTGGTAGCAGCTGTAAAGCAAATCATAATGTTCTGGTCTTTACTAATGCAGGTAGCTGAGACAATCGCATCCCTTGCTGTGTTAGGAGCAGCAGACTTTTGTATGAGCTGTCATCTTAAATGCACTTTTTTATGTTGTGCTGTATTTCTCGGTTTTATAAAATCTAATTGTATTGAGATAAATATGTTTTCTCTCTGGCATAGTGAGGGATATCTATATATTATAAATATCTTCTTGTTTAATATTGTAGCACAGAACAAAAGCTAGACAGAAAAAACCCCATTAAACGTGGCTATATGTGTTACCCTAGAAATGTCCTAAAGTGGTTAGAGTCCTGTTGCTTTGACTTATTTTTTCCTTCTCTGAGGTCCTTATAGGTTGCCTTACAGGAATCGGAAGGTGGCGGCTTGAATGAGAAAATAAGTGGTCTTGGGAGAAATCATGACTTCAGTGTTAGTCAGGAGCTGACCACTGTAATGAGCAAAGTGCAACAAACTGTGGTGTGCTAGCAGTGCTAACTTTTCTGTAATTGCATGGCTGTCTCTACAATTGGAAGACTATTGCAATGCAAATACATCGAAACTAAAGCTTTAGCATATAAATGCGTGCATTTAATTGGCTTGAGTTAAACTTACATTTGCATTAGGAGGACTAAATGGGTCATTTAAATTAATGTGTACTCTGTGCTGTGAGAAGAGTCTGTAAAAGAGAATAATTTCCATTCATTCCCTGTTCCCATGTCTTAATCCTAGCATACTGTATAGAAGTGAGATGATAAAATTTGACCTTGAATTGTGAGAATAAATCTATATGCCTTTGGATCCTTTCAAGGATGTACTCCTTGGGAGGGAATTCTGTTAGCGTCAGCCACCTTGTGTTGGACAAAAACTAACATAAAAAGGGCAATCCTGACAGTCAAAAAAGTTGGCTTGAAGCAAGAACATACCAATTTTCTCAGTGCGTGGTGTTATGATCTTGCTAAGCTGACCTGCTGGTCGGCTGTCGCTCACAAAAGGGGTCCTGACATATTGTCAGCATCCTTTCACTACTGTTTGACAAAGTACTGCCTCCCAGACAATATTCTATACTTCAACTGAATCCCTCTGTCACCTGCACCAAAGATTGGGGCATTTAATGTGATGTTCAGCAAGCAATAGCAAATGTATATCTTCTGGGAGAGCATTATAAAATTACAAGGGATGGTTCATCAGTTTATAGTAAATAACATGATTTTTTGCTTGCCAGAGATTTTTAACCTCTGTCCCCGT
Source organism: Falco rusticolus (assembly GCF_015220075.1). Lineage (NCBI taxonomy): Eukaryota > Metazoa > Chordata > Aves > Falconiformes > Falconidae > Falco > Falco rusticolus. The sequence continues at coordinate 49,609,916 of NC_051194.1, forward strand.
ATAAAATTTGTAAATAAGCTGAAATTTATGCTCAGATCAGCTTTTAGACATGATTTTTGTAGGGCTGCAGAAAGTGCTATGATTGCACTGGATTTGTTGTTGTAGTTGTGTTTCTCAAAGAAACATGGTTTTAGCAGAACTATGCTTAGTTTTGGTGAGACACAGTTGTGGTAATTCAACAAGAATATGATCTTTGATATTAAACTGTAAGTCCAGTGTGAAACACTGACCTCTGCATCTCAAATATGATCTCATCCTGACTTAGCTTGCACTTGTCTTCATTCTTGTGCAATTGTTGGTTTGTCAGTGATTCATATTGCATCACTATATATCGCCTTTGTTATGTTAGGATAAAGAAGTATTCAACTTGCAGCTAGATGAACGCTTGAGCAAACCAAATGTTCACTAAAAGTAGTTTTTCATAAGTCCCTGTCACATGAATTCATGCCTCTGGTAAAACTAGTGAGTGAAGTTCTATTAAACAATTGCTGTGTGAAATATCTTTTCTGCAAATTGTTTTAAATAATTTTGCATTCCGAGAGAGTGTAATTTGTAAAGGACCATGTCACAAGTCACTTGTGGACATGTGTTAGTGAAAATATCTTTGTCCTGTCCTTGTGAGATGCTGAACTAAGAATGGATGTAGACAAACAAGAACAGTTGGTCTTTGGTTCTGAATATACTGTCTGCTATTTAAAGACATGTCTCATAATTTTGATATTTACAAATATAGAATCTTTCATATAAACAACTGAGTGTATATGTACAAGACAGTAGTTGCTTAACTTAGAGTAGCCATTACCTTCCTCAATTAGGTACCAGGATGACCACCTGCTGATGGTTGTTCAGTTGACTTGAGGAGCTGACAGGAATGGAAATTGTACTGTTGCCTGTCAAAATGAGGGCCATCCATAGAGAGAAAAATGAGATTTGTGAGGGGAAAAAAAAAAAAAAAAAGCACTTTGCAAACTTGACTTTGTTGAGGAGTCCCCCATATTACACATGCTCCTGGTGTGTATGCAGTGAAGCGTTACTTAATGGGAGTCTTGTGGTAACCACATCAAGCTCTGCATGTATCAAACATACATAAACACTTTGTTAGCATTATACAGCTGGGATGTGATTGTTGCCTTTGAAGTCAGTTATCTTCTGTTGGATTTAGGCTTGATAAGGACTTGTCAGTGTTAGGTTAATGGTTGGACTCTATGATCTTAAAGGCCTTTTCCAACCTAAACGATTCTATGATGCTGCAACACAGAACAAGGACTCTGCCACAGAAAATACAGGCTTCAGGATGAAATGAGACAGCAGATAAATCTAAACAGAGAGAGATGTAAAAAACCCGTAGCATTTCGCAAGCTACAGAGAAATTATATTTCTTACCATTCTACATTTGGCAATAAACATATATGTAGACGTTACTTTTAGATAAAGAAGTGTCTGAGGTTTGTCCAGCCTTTTGCTGTTAAGATTCAGGGGTTTACTGGTGTCCAGTATAGGGTTGAAATTCTTCCATGTCCACAGGTTTGCGGATTAGTGCTTCACAGAATAAATGAGAAGCATCCAGTTCTGAACATACCAACAAATATATTTCCCGTTAATGAACAACAAATATATTTCACACGTTTGGTGAAAGAATCAAGTGTCTCTTAAATGGAATGGTTTATCACAAAGCTAGAAACACAGGTTTCTGGTTCTGTGTGCTGATCTACTAATAATACAAGAATTTAACAAGCCTATGTTTGTTATATGATGGTGTGTGGTATCTTCAGTTATGTCACTCTTAACTTGGTCATCTGGTTCAGATCTGGGGATAGCATGTGTCCTGATAAAGGAATATTGCAGAATCAACTCAAATATGCAGTACGTTTGTGCTGTAATATGGAAATGGGAGAAAGGCTTGTCAGCTGCCTATTGAACAGCATTGTAGCTTAATGCCTGAACCCAAATGTTGTCAACAGATACTGTTAAAATATTTACAGGCCTCAGAAAGGTTAAACAGCTGCCATAGAAGACAGAAGGGCTTCTTTAGTTACTGAGCTTTTCCTGATGAAAGAAATATATATATTTAAGGAGGAAAAAAACCACCAAAACATGCACATGTCTCAACAGTACAGATAAGCATCTCATTTTTTTAAGAAGTCATGTGTTCAGATAACTTTTCCAATATATCTTCTAGTGAATGGGAGGCTGCAGTAGAGGAGGATGGGAGATGCAACAGGCAACACCAAGAAATGAACACTATACTTGATTGTTCTCATCATAAACACTGTTTTAAGTTTGACAATTCACTAAGGTTCCTCCATGCATCTGCAGATCTAAACATTAACTGTTTTATTTCTGCGCTGATAAAGTATTTGTTTGTGGTAATGTTTATTCTGATATTTAAAGGATTTATGATACTCTGTCGAATTTATGGTTGAGGATTACATGTACCTATGGTAAGTAATAGGAATAAGTGTTTAAATAATTGTTTGACTGTTGAGTAACACTGCTAACTATGGCTGTGTAAAATTAGGAATTAAATTTACCTGTAAGAATGACTAATTATATGAGTATCTAAAAGCACAAAGCACAGCATATTTTAAAACAACGAGGATATTTAAGAAGTTAAATTCCAAAGGCTTTAAAGGCTTTTCAATTCTTTATCTAAAGCACGTTTGAGGGAGGCACAAACAAAATCTCAAAATAAATTCATGGTTAAGTGCTACCCTTACATAGCACAAAGAGCATACAATCAAAGCTGATGCTAAACCTTTAATTATCTAATAGATAGCAATTTAACACAGAAAACATTTTTTATTTATATAACCAGTCCTAGTAATTCTGCCTTTTAGACTGAATTTGAGGCAGGGGAGGGATAGGGATGAAGACAAATCTTTGAGGATATATTCCTGAAGTCTGAATGAAAACGGTGAGTTTGCTTTTAATCATTAATGTAGGGAGAATTGGTACTGTTTTTATTGTAAATTATCATTCACCAAAATCTGCCTAAGAACTTGTATGAGTGTCCCATAAGACATTTAAAAACTAATAAGGAAGTGAAGGCAAGGTTGAAAAGGTAGCACTCTCATTGGAAAGAAGAATTTAGCATTAATGCCGTAACAGTCTGTAAAAAGAGAAGTGAAAATGGAACAGTCTGAGTTTGACTTGTTCATTAAGATAGCAAGATTATTCTTTTCCTAATAATTTTAGGAAAACATCGCATCTTCATATGGTTTTCTCCCAGTTTTCACTTGGAATGTGGACGAATTTAGGAACAAAAAAAAGTTTTAAAAGTTGTTGAAGCTTCTTATTCTAAAATTATCCTGCAAAAAGAGTAAATGCTTGGCTTCTGTGGAAGAGTGATGGAAATGCTAACTGACAATATATGTGGGGGCATCGGTCCAGAGTTATCAGTGACATAATCCTCATAAGTTTTATAGAAAGTGTTTGTGGTGGATGCAGGCTGCTTGAAGTCACCTTACTAACTGTCAATAAATGTTTGGCTAATGCATTCAATGATATAAAACTTGTTACTCATTTACCTGTGCTTTTGCTGAATTTTTGACTGGATGAAATGAACAGTTTTGTTGATAAACGACTGAAGCTTCATGGGAACTGTAGGCTAAATGGTTCAGCATTTTCTAAGAAGCAAGGAGGGAAAAGGCTTTATTTTTAATTTTAAATTATTTTTAATAACAATTTTGGTTAGATCTGTAGTGTTCATGTGCATTCGAGGGCAAACTTGGAATCTGGGAGGGAAAATACTGTGATAGGAAGGGATGGTCCTTTAGTATTTGTTATGTATAATAACATAAAATGCAAAAAAAGTTTCAAAAATGGCAATAAGTACAGTGACTCAGGTATGACTGCATACAGGTTTTTCTCCCCAGGACCCTGCATTGCTCACAATACTGGAATGGGTAAAAGCTTTTGGAAATAAAGCAGGGTATAGAGAACAAGGGTGTTAATTGCAGAAATCTGGCCTCATTATTTACCTGTACTACTCATTTAAAAGCTGTACCAGTAGAAGTGCAGAGAATGCCAAGCAGCAGTTGCACAAGTAACGGAAAATCGGCTATGCCCTAGTTTTTGAATCTTTCATTTTTTTTTAAGGGTGCTTTTGGAAAGCAGATTTGGGGGGTGGGGGTTATACTTTCAGTTTATAGTTATCTGCAGTAGAATGTTAGGTTATGGTGAGGTTGAGAAGACAAACAGCTAAATCCATAGCCAAAGAAATAAAAATTTGCTTTAGTTAAATTTGGTGTGATCACATGACACTGAATGAAATACAGACTTCTTTTTGATAAGCTGTACACAAGTTCTCAGCCTATCTGCTGGAAGACTTGACAATATTTAGCTGTTGATTCATTGAAATAATAAGCTGATGCTTTTACTGCACCACCCAGCTTCCTTTCAGCCTGCCTGTATTAAACTTTTATTGTCTCTTGCATCACACTGGAAGTTAGAAACTTTATGGGGCAAAAGCTGGCATTGTGTGTGTTGTTGCTAAAGCTCAGTGCTTTTCTCATGTAGAATGTAGAAAGCAATAGTTTGAATTTTCATTACATTTAGGTTTATTTTGACACCATGTCATTTTAGTTGCCTTGGAGTTATTTAGGACGCTTCTTGTTTTCTTAGGCTTAAAATACAGCTTCTGCTTTTTACTACGGTTGGTTCATTATGTCAGCTTTGATGGGAAAAGTGAATATTAGTAGAATGTAGTATGTCACCTTATGGTAAATTCCTGGTAAGTGCCCTGTGCAGTGGACTCTAGAAGGCTGAAATACTGTATGCTGGTTTGTAAATGGAACTTACTTAGTGGTACTCTCTATCAAATGTGAAGACACTAAAATCCGAGCTCAGATTAACTAGATTCATCTCATGGATGGCATCAGTCACATGCTAGTTCCAAGCCACAAGGCTGTAATTGTATTGTCATTCAGAAACAACCAAAAAAAACCACCCCAAAAAACCCAACCAAAAAAAGAGCAAAAGAAAAATAGAGGCTTTACTTCCATTTTAGTAAGAAAACTTTCATTTTTTTTTTTCCAGTTTTGTGGGGGATCTGAAGTAGAAAGGAAACTGAGTAACAGCTCTCAGATGATTACCCTTTTAACTGCAAAATATTATAATTATTTTTATTGTTTTTGAAAAGAGAAGAAATATATTTAATCTGACTTGGAGTATTTATGAGCTACATTTTATCATGATTGACAGCTATAGATTTATTTTGGTATAAATCTCTGTGCTAAACAAAATTTCTTACCTTGTCCCAAAATAGTTCTTTCTGTTGTGATTCACTGCAGTTCCCATTTATGAAACAAAACACCCCCTCCTCTTTCTTTTAATTCCAGAAATGGAACAGAATGCTTGTGTGAATTTTGAAAAAGGAGGTTTATAATTACTTGCCAGGAGCCTTTCTTCTTTTGGATCAACAGCTGACTCCAAAATTAGTGTTGTGATTAAAATGAAAAATTGTGCCTAAAGGTGATTTCCTTGATAATTAGAATTGATTGATCGATTGACTTTATCGAGGCAATTTAGCCAGTTTAGAATAGCTTCTCATGAAGTCTTTCATTAATTCTAAGTGTAGTATTGCTGCTATAAGTGAAGCTTTTCAGGTTTTATTTTGGCATTTTACAGATTTGAAAGGTTCACAGAAAGCATAAGCACTTTGACGTATTTCAGAATAAAGACTGCTTGGAGATCTTGTGCTGAAAATGTTGCCTTTTTTTGTCTGAAAACATGAGTAGGAAAAAGCTTCCTTAAAACAAACCTTCTAATCCCCCAATGAATAGTTTTATTTCAAACAGTCTTGAGAAACGTTCTACAAGTCTGCATTAGGCAGACTACTGCCATTATTAAGACTATTAAATTCACCAGTGCTCTAAAGGCAGTATTTCATGTTTAATTTCCTAACGTTACTGTTTGTGGGCCTAATTCAGCCTTAACGCCAAGGGATTGTTCTTATTTTAAATATAATGCTTGGGGCTGGGGGATTAGTTCCCATAGTGCCAGTGCGATGCAACGGTGCTGCCTCTAAGCTGAACCCGCTGTGCAGGCTGGCTGCCTGTTTGATGGCTGCCTGTTAAATTTAACGACTTCAAACAACTGTCCTGTCAAACAAGTCGGGCTTGTCTGACACTCGGACTCTGAACTGCCCTGCAGGGAATTTTTGCCTTGAGAGCACGGTATGTGGCACTGCAAATAGCCTCGGGTGGATCCAGCTTTTGTTTTTAGCCACTTATAACTTCCTGAACGGAGCTATAAAAACTGTACTGAGCTTTGCCCTTACAGTTGTGACTGTTTGCTTGAACCCGTAGTAGAAATGGAGGCTACTGTTAAATCGAAAAGCAACACTTACATAAATACATAAATAGTGTCGGTTTGAAACATTGGGTAAATGTGCCTGTATTCCACAGGAGTGTTTCAATGCCGCTTTTGTGTAACATGTTTTCATTGAACTTAAAGTAGGCTGAAAGAGTTCGGTACTACCTGGCTTGATACGAATTTTAAAAATGTGCAAAAAAATTCTTGCTGAGCTTCTTGCATAGGCAAATGAGTTACTGGGGGGGAAAAAAAGAAAGACTGGATTAAAACATTTCTTTGTCATTCATTTAATCACTCTTCATAAACAGCAGAGAAAAATATTGTAATGTCTAGAAAATTTAGTATATCAAAGACAAGAGCCTGCCGCAAATCAGTGTAGATTTTGGTTGTAGTTTTTAACTTCATTGCTTCAGAGAATGTTACATTTGTCAGAAGGGCATTTGACTAGACCTCCTCTCTGCCATCGCCTTTGTTTGTGGTGTGAAACACTGAAGTACGTGTTGACATTGAGAGCTTGTTTCCCAGTTTCACCAAGTCTAAAGATGGCCTTGCTAGAATTTATAAATATATACGTAAACTGTTAAAATGTTAGATTTCATGGGAAACTTGCTGTTTGGCAGTGTTTAGGCACAGTATTTCTATGCACACTGTAGACCAGTAGACTGGTTTCATTTAGCAATTATTTTTTTTCTTTCTAGCATTGTAGTAATTGTTGGTAAAGAAAAAACAAAACACAAACCTGTTCTGGATGTCTTGCGGGTAATGGTATGGTGTTTGGGGTTTTTGTCTTTTAGGTACCAGTTAGAAACATTGTACTGCTCAGGCCTGGCAGTCTTTCTTTTTAAAGTGTAAAGGCACACGACAGCTATTACTGTGCGTAGAGGATTGTAAGAAAATGGAGACCTAAAGGGTGGTGTGTTTTCTTGCTGGGAGGTTTGAGTTTTTGTTGTTATGTGTGTCTGTGTGTGTTTTTGTGTGGTGTTTGTTTGTTTTGGTTTTTTTTTTTTTTTAATGAAAACCAGAAGTATTTAAGGAAGGGAAGGAACATGGAAGTATTTTCCCTTTTAGGTGCTCTGAGCTACATATGATTTAATAGGTTTAAAGTACTTATTTTTTTTCATTACTGCAGGTGAATGACTTACTATAGCTGTTTCACAGGCCTTCATTACACTATGCTTAGGCTCTGCAGACTTGTGGCTATCAACTGAAGGACTTTTTTGGTTTGGTTTGGATTTTTGTTAGGCTCGCACATGTCCCTACAATGACAGCCTTAAGATAGCCTTGTTAAAACTCTGGTTGTTTCAGTTTATTACTATGAAGTGAAATGGCTAATATAAGTTGGATTTTAGCTTCTTGGAATTTCAGTCTGTGGTAGAAATTATCTTCCAGAAGTTTTAAAGCATACAGTTTCTATATAGTTATTATTCAAAGAAGATACAGAAATTGGTCTTGCATAAAAGCTAGGCAAGTTTCAGGTAAATGAAATGCTTCGGCTTGTGGTTTAGCTGCAAGGTTTTGAAAAATCAATGTCTTCTTATCTCCTAGTGATTGGAAGGAAAGTTGTAACTGGTGAAAGGTGTTTTATTACCATGTGCAGCTTCTGTCTGCTTTTACTGCTGTTGTCGAAATCAAAAATTTCCTTCTGTATTTTTTGCTGATCTCATAGGGCATGTCTGCAGAGTCTGTGTGGCAGGACTGGGAAACAATACCAGTCTAAAATTGGTTTATCACAGTTTGTCCTTGAAGTGTATTACCAAAACATACATTGTTTTGTAAGCTGGGCTTTAAAAGCACCGTGCGTCTTCAGCCAGCACCAGGGAAAACATTTGGAGATGTGGTCTGACATACAGCCTCCAGCTACCTGTGTGCAGAACGACAACAAAAGGGTAATTATGAAAGTAGGGAATAAGAGAATATATTCCATAGGTTTCACTGCTTTTACTGGTAATAAGACTTTAGAGTATTCAGGATGCTTTATTATGGTCTGGCTAAGTTAGACTGCTTCCTTAGGAGGACTGCAGGTTTGATGGAGGAGCTTGCTATTTATAGTTGATCAGTTGGAGCTGGGGTTGAAGTTCAGTGATTTGTTGCATCACAGAACTAAGTGTTCCCATACCCATGGGATGCAGTCTTCTGCCATGTGGTAACACAGGTATTTGTCAGACTGCAACATATCCTGGCTTGGAAAGTTGATCTTTGAAAAACATTGGCATTGAAAAACACAAATACATTCATGTTTAAGTTAGGTCGATTTGTGTTCTGCTGTTAACGTGACTTACCATTTCACCACTGAGAAGATACAGGATAGCTGAAAAGGTGGGTGGGAAGAGAACTCAACAGAAATAAATTCTAAAATTCACTGAATTTAAACTTCAGGTTAAATGGCCCAGCTCATGTAAAAAAAAAAAAAAAAAGTTCAAGATAAAGATGCTGGGTAAGATAAATGCAGCATACGTGGTGCACAGGAAGCAGCTGATACCCATTACTACTGTCTTTATTACGAAATTACAATTTTAAACCAATATAAAAAGACTTTTTTTTTCCTCCTAAACTTATTTCTGGTTTGGGAAAGTAAAAGAAACATCTGAAACGCATAGGCTGGTCTTCAGAAATGTGTGTTTAGCTGTGTTTTGGGAATGGACTTTTTTGTGTACTTTGCCATGGGTAGTTTAATCTCGTAAGTTTTCTTTCTTAAAACTTCTTCAGTAAACTTAAGATTTCTTGCAGTTTTCAACAGATGGCTGGTGCATGGGGCTGGGCTGATTGCTGCTAATAAAGAAAAAGGAAAACCTGAGTCAGGTTCAAAGTTGGAAAGCTGTTTTTAGCTTGTTTCTAACATCTTCAAAGTAACTTAGGTGTCCAAATTTGTAGCAAAACTGTTAAATGTTGGGTCAGTTTTTCCTGGAATGGTGTACTCCTAGTTTGTAAGTCTTAATAAAAAATCAATTTCTGGAAAGATGACATAATTTCTAGTATATGGTTTATAATGGAGATTTATTTCTCAGTGTTTCTTACGTTGCTAAAGTGATCTTGTTTACTTTTTGCCTTGATCTTATTTTTTTCCCCCCTGGTGGTGTTGAGTTAGTGCTATTGTCTGGATGGAAATCTCAAACTCAAAATGAGTCAAGTGTCATGTAAACTATTTTCTGCTGGCACGTACCAGTAGTGTTATCTGATATTTTGATATCAAAGCTGATTATTTTAATAGCTTGGAATAATATATAAATAATTGGCTGGCAGGTAGAAGGGAGTTGGGTTAAATAGCATGCTGCAGGCAGCGATCAAAGAGTACTGCAGTTCTTGATTTTTACCAGAATTGGGATCAGTTTTAGTAGCAAATTGAATGGAGCAGTATGTGCACTACAGGTAAGCAAAAACTTTTGGCCTTTTATAACATCTGTGGCCTACTCCAGTTATCTACATAATTACTTTTTCTTGCCTATTTTTTCTGCCAATGTTCTCTCTTACTGCTAGGTCTACACTGATAGCCTGCCAAAGGCATTATAGTTTAAGGATAACGAGGGTTAACTTCATCTTAAGCTTGAAGATGATTTAGGCTATATCATTAAAAAGGAGCAAGCAGACGTTGAATCTAATTTTGTCTTTTGTTTTCCTCTTACCTTTCTCTCATCTATAACCTTTTGTTAAAGCAATTTTAAGTCAGATAATGACATTATTTGCACAGCTTCCTTCATGGTACATGACCAAGGAAAACTGAGTTTTCTTAGAAAAGTTTACTGTCAACAACTAGTGATGAGCCTCAGCTGTGTCAACAATCAATTTTAATTTTGTAATATGAATAGAATCTATTTAGTAATTCATGTAATATTTCAAGGAGAACTTGTCCATGCCAAGAAAAAACAAAGCAGTTCAACAAAAAAAAAGTCAAATGAGTTCAGTTTTTGCACATGCATGGGCACTATCATTAGGGACATGGACATGTGCATATGGCAGTTTCTGTTGGTTACTTTGCCATGGATGCCATTGCTTTGTCCTGTGTAGCCTGAGCTATATTGTAAGTGCTAACATCATATTCTAGTGTTCCTCATCTTTATGATCCTGTGAAATAGCTTGCATGTGGCTAAAATAAGTTGCTGTGAATTACCAGAAAGTTAAAGCTTTAAATGTACAAACATTTTTAAAAGCCATAATGTCTGAAGACCGCATCTTCTGCTACTTCTGGCTCATTCTTTAGGGTGTTAGTAAGTCTTGCTTGTTGCCTATCTTTTGGTTTGATTTTCAAGGTGTTTGATCTCTGAATCTAAGAAAAGTGTATTCTGTATTCACCTGTTAAGATAATCTTAATCAACCTCTGTAGCTTAAACTATATCTTGGAAATCTTAAATTTATTCTTTATCTCAACAGCTTCCTTCATTCTGTATGTTGCAGTTTGATCTTGACGGCAATTAATGAGCGTATGTTTAAGATAACTTTATTGTTTGGTAGTTTAGTGCATATTAAATGTGAGAACAAGGCTACGTTACACTTACAGGGTGTGATACCTTTTTGACAGATTTTTAACAGAAAAAGAAAGGGAGTGAAAAATTGAAAGGGGAATAAAAGCAGAAATGAGAAGAAAGGTTATGAAGGAGGGATAGATTAGGAATGAAGTGGAAGAAGGGGAAATAAGGAAAAATGAACAGGAAAATGCAGTAAAGGCAGTGGAAGCAAATAATCAGACCAGATAGGTGTCTAGCTAAGGATTTTATTTGGCACCTGTTGTCACAGTATCTGAACACATGTCATATGTAATAGTGATAGTGAAGTAAGCCATGTCTGGGTGTTTCTGACATTCTTGCTTGAGTTAGAGGGGTCTTGGGGTTATGGGGAAGGGTGAAGTCTAGAATGAGAAGGAGATTCCCATGTGTTGTAACTCTTGTACTTGCTGTGGAAAGATGCTGTTAGTTTTGCTGCATTTCAGATTCTGGATTTCTTGGATTATTTTTTTTTTTTAACCCCCTGGGAAGCTGTTTTGTAGGTAGCTATTTTGCACTGACAGGACTCTCTGTCTACCTTTCTTGGTGACTCTTTTATATTGACATTACCCCAGAATGCTGTCCTTAGTTATTCATAGATTGCTCCTTGGTCTTAACACTGCAGGGAAATGTTATTAGGAAACATCTATGGTGATATAAAGGAAATAAACAAAAAGAAAGAGATACAGAAGAAGCAAAAGAGAAGGATGAACAAAAAAATCTTAAAACTTCTGCAAAATTTTCTAAGTTATAGAGTGGATGTAGAAATAATTTGAAATCTGTAACACTTTAGGCAAATATTTTAAAGTTATTTTGAAAATTATTTAGAACATAAAATGTGGGACTGCATGGGTGCGTATTAATGGACATGCCTGTAAAGTCTTTGTGGAGGAATATGTTAGCCATGCTCTGGCAGCTTGCATTTGAAAATTAAGTGAGACTAGCTCAAATCACATATTTTGACAGAATTTTCCTGTGGTGGTCTAGTATCTTTCCTCCCAGCTGACACAGTACCCAGCCGTGAGGAACTGCTGGTCACAGAGTCTGTGTGCTCTACTAAGAACAAGTAGGAGGCCTAAATTTAAATTCCTGTCTGTTTTATAAGTATCTAGTATACAAGTCACAGGCTCTGCATTGCCTCTTAGAACACTTCATCTGGCTCTAATGTACCGCTAGCTGCTTCCTTACGTGATCAATGAATGAAGCAAAAAGCAAATTTTGTGATTAGGACTGTCATTTAAGTTCTTATTTAATTTTATAAGCCGTAAAGAATTTTGTGTACTAACATCTGTGCTATCAAGACTAGAATATACTAGTAATTTTGTAAAGCTGGTATGTATTACTCTGGAGAGTAAGTGAAGATTGTTGGGGCGGGGGGGGGGGGGGAAGCTAAAATTTTTTGGTTGGCATTGGTGCTAGGAAGTGGGAACACATGAATTAACCAACAGAGCAAGAATGTCACATCAACACAACGTGGCTGAGACTTTCAAAGGGCAATTGTTTTTTAATTTAGTTTTTAAAATCTTTGTATTCCCTTCTTTCTCCCAGTTGAAATGCATTAAAGAAAAGCTTTCCATTCAAATTAATATGACAGAGTTGTTGACAAATGACCTTGAGTACAATATTGCTTAATGTTCTCTTCTTTTTTACAGAAAGATCCAGATTACCTGAAGCTCTGGTTGGATAGTTTTGTTTCTAGCTATGAACAGTTTCTGGATGTGGACTTTGAGAAGCTGCCAACTAGGTATGTAGAATTACAGACATGTTCATCTTTGTTTGATATCTAAACCAGACCTGGCTGAGAGCCCAGACTTGTTCAATGGCATTACTGCCTTTAAACAAAAGAAAAATTTTTAGTTGTTGAGTGGCAGTCCTATTCTTTTGAAGGTCAAGTTGGGTTGGGAATGATGAAACTAGGCAGATACTGGTATTTGTACTGTATCAGGACATGGCATGGGTGTTTGCTTGTTCTTGCTCATAGAAATATAATCATTATTCCTTGTCCATTTTTTGAATAAGTGTTCATTAAACGTTGCATATGAAATCGTATCAGTCAGTATTAGTGCTTGGTATATGTATCAGCAATGACTGAAGAGAGGATGTAGGTAAAGAGTTTTGTAATTTTGTTTCAGGGATTGCTTTAAGATTAAGTATGAGATGAAATGCGTCATGAAAGTTTTGGATATCTTACCTGAAAACCTTTTAAAAAACAAAATACGCACAAATGATAGACTTTAAAGGAATTTCTTTGTGAAGACTTCAGTTCAGGGCAAGAGTACTGCTGACTTCACTCATGTTATTGACCACAAGTTCTCAGGTACAATCATGAGGTGGTACTGAAATATGATTTTGGAGTTTCATACTTGTATTTTGAATTTGTCTGCTGTGTTCTAAGGATTGTATTTTCAAGACTTTGCAAATAAGAAATAGAAACTTAGGCGCTGGATATTTTCTGTTGCTTTTGAGATGCTTGCATGAACTAAGGGTTTTAAGAAAAAACAGTTGTTGTAGGATTCAGAAATCATGCGAACTGGTGTCAGTATTTTATATTATGGGCGTATTATAGGTGATACCAGTACTGGTGTTTGAATGCAAAGAATGGCCCTCCTTGCATGGTGGCTGGAGTCCAAGCCCTATTGAAATCAATGGAAATTCTTTAATGGGCTTTGGATCAGATCCTCTTTGAAGTGTAAGTGATAGTTTCTACTGTTACAAGGAAATGAAGAATGCTGCAACTGGATCTCAGCGGATAAAAAATGGGCTCCTTGGCTCTTTGTATTAACATTTTCCTCATAATGCCTGTACGAATGCAAGATATGTACTGCACTTACCATTAAGCCAGACTTTCAAATTAATTCTGTCCTCTTTCAGAAGATTCGTTTTCTTTGCAGTGTCAAAAATGCATCTGACTCTTTAGTTAAGGAAAAAAGTTTATCCTTTGTTACAAGTTATTTTTAATATGCTATTTAAAATTGAAATCTGAAGAGTCAAAGAGATTATCTTGGTACTTCGGGTTTTTAAAGTATTTTTTGGTTTATGTGTGTTCGTGGCTTTTTGGCCTTTACAGTAGCATAACAAAAGACAAAAACCAAACGTCAATTTTAGCAGCATCTTCATTGTGCTAAATGATGTTTTCGTGAGCATAAAAATAGCGTGTTTTTCTGAGGTTAATGACAGGATTAGTGATTTAGACTGGAAGAATAGGCCCATGTGGATTTGGACTCATTTGTGTAACAGATGTAGAGAACATGTATCAAAACAACATAGGGATGAAGGCAGATCATTCCTGTGCTTTGATGGCTGGATTAAATATTATGCTGTTTGAGAGCAGACATTAGAATTTACAAAAATTGCAGTTTCAGCCCTTATCTGCATTTGTGAGATAATCAGGCATGTGAAGAGTGACGTTTCTCTGGGATTTGTCAATATATATTGCAGGCATTTACATTGTGGAACTGGTAGTACTGAGCCCACAAAAAAAGAACAAGTAGGTCACTGTGGAATTACCCAATGCTGATTTCCAGTGACTCTTCTCTTGGGGCCATAGGGCCCTCTGGACTCAACTTTTTTTACTGGAGTTTCTTATTAAATAACAAATTCTGTCTTTTGGTCTTGGAAATTGTGTGATGTTAACCAAAATGAGCAACTGAGTGGACTAATACTTTTTTTTTTCCTTATATAAATCTTGGTGTGCTTTACAGCTACATGCCTGAAAGACCTTGTGTACTGAAGGGCAAATGCCGGGAAATAATGAAAAACTGTGTAGGGAGAAGAAAGCTTGTACAGATTGCTGGACAAAACTAACCTTTTGGAAGACTAGCATGAAGTTTTGTGTCCATGTAAAACATATGTGGGTTTTTTAGCATCCAAAAAGACACCACTTAAGAAATGTAATGAAACTATTAGTGGTTTGGGGTTTTTTTTCCCTGAAAGAAGGACTCTTAATTGGCACCGTCACTTGCTGATTTAACTGGTAAGAATATTTCTTCTAGAAATTAAAATATATAATTTCCTGAAATCTGCTTTGGAAATCTGAGAGATGCTACATAGTGCAGAATTAGGAAATCTCATCTCTAAATATAGAGGATGAGTGTATCCACTGGTATGATTTGATTGTGTAAGTAGAGCTTATACAGTTATGCAGCTTATAGGCTTATACAGCTTCAGTTCTCCTTCCATCTTTGTGCTTCAGTCCTGCATTTTTAAGTGAAATGGTTCATTAATGGTGTTTTCAGTGATTTTACTGAAAAGGTGAAAATAGCTATGCTGGTGACTTCGAGCATTGAGCACCTGTCTGTTCTTTCCCTAAAAACATTTATTCATCTCGGATGTATTTACTGTGAAAAGAATAAAACCTTTACCAGCTGGTGGGAGGTTTTTTTCCCCTTCATTGAGAGAGAGAAATTGTCATTTGGTTTAATATGTTTAGAAACAATAGAGGTCTCCAGAGTGTTGTCGTGCTCTTTTTCTGCTTTTGGTTTGCCTGATCTCGAGCAAAGGAACTTAAAGGAGGCTAATGTAAAGGATATACCATAGAAACCATACTTCGTTAACTTACTGACTTCAAACCTACATAAAAATGATGCAGGAATCATGATAGGAATGCTGATTACATTGTTTCATGGTTGTTGAAAAGTAAAGCCTGGGTTTCTGCAGCACTTTGTTTCAAAGTGCTTACCACTGGCAAAGGAGAGGTTGAAAGTCCCGGTGTGTGAGTTTAAGGTGTAGTAGGTGAATAAATTCAGAGACTAATTTAACTTCCTTTCAAACACCCAACTTGGCAGTTTATATTGCTGCATAACTATGTTAGTGTAATGCAAGGAAATTATAAATGAACCCAAATATGTCAAGGTATTTGTCACATTTTTGAGGCAGGGTATCAGCAGTCAAATAAGAATGTCACTTAAGGTATGATTTTTGTGATATTTTTTTTTTCCCATTCCTTTTGGAATATTTCATTTACACAGCTAGTCTTGTTGGGAGAAATTAATACTACCTGTTCACAAACTTAACTTTCAGATATTTGTGGTGGTATATTAGTGATTTGCTCTGGGGGGAAAATAAGTTTGTTTATAAATATTTATATTTATTTATATACTCCATAATATGTTCAGTTTGAGTAATCCAGATTAGTATTTCCTGTGCCAGTCTCACATAAGGCAGTAAATTCTCATGGATTGTGCAGTAGCACAGACAGGCAGCTACTGCAGAGAAAACATTCCTCGGGACATGAGGCATGAAAGGTATGCTGTTTGCTCCCTTGTAACACATTTTATGGTCTTACTGGAAAATACTTGTTGGCCATTTTAGGGAAATTATATATGATTTCAGATGTCAAAAATTATGGCATTCCTAATACAGAGATGGCGAATTATCAGACTATGAAGAACCATGCTTACGGTCCCAGACGGTATGGATCTGCTGGCATCTTGAGGTGTGAAGCTGCTATCACAGAAATTAGGATTTTGTTCCTGGCAGTTGTGTTGGAAAAAGTAGTTGCTCTCAGTTTTGTGGTTAGTGTGTCTATCAGTTTAGAGCCTAGGCCCTATAAAATTTATGTTAAGACTTTCTGAATCCCAGGATCTGAAAAGCAAATTGCACATCTAACTGGGAAGAAGCAAGGGAATGAACAGTATTTGGTTCTCTGTATATGTATAGATAACACTTGTTTTCTAGGTCATGGGAGCTTGCTGCTGCTGATACCTGTCTGGTTTTACTACATTGGGTCTTAGTTTTTCCCTTCTGTATAGGCTTCCTTTTCAACTTTAGAAGCTAAACAATGTATTGTTCCCCATTTCCCTCAAAAAATTGATATCACAGTGTTTAGTGTCCATCATTGCATTTCTCCACGCTTTTTGATGCTTATCCGTGTACAGATGTATGTATGCAAGTGTCATATTAGTGAAGTTTTGAGCTAGCTGAATTTTTTTTGTTGTAATTTTCTCCCTGGCTTTTGGCCATGTTGAAGGCTTTGTAAGCTGTAAGGCTTTTGCTTGTGTCTTTCGTTTCCTGTGTAGAGTTCATAGAGAATGTGTCAGGGTGAACAGCTGATGCCAAAAGCAAATTCTCTTTAGCATGTGCAACAGTGGATAAACAGTCTTCATCCCAGAGAATGTGCTAACACATCTATATATTTCTATACTGTTGCTGAAATGGGTTTCTGTATGCTGTTTCTGGATCATTGGTTTAGCTACTGGTTTTATGTGTGTGTATTTCTAAAAACGCTGCAGTTTAACAAAACCAATAGGTAAGAGGACATAACGTTCTTCAGGGCAGTGTCTGGCCTTGGTAGAGTTGTTACATTTAACACAAACACAACAGCCTCTCCTTTTTTTTTCTTTTTTTTTTCTTTCTTCTCTCCTACAAATAATTAGATAGCAGAAAAAAACCCCTATTTGCTGGATTTATGATATCCAGAAACTAATAAGGATGTGTCAGCTTTTCATGCAAAATCGGTGTGCCACGAGTCAGATGGTTTTTTGAGGGCACCCTCTCCTGCACATTCAGACCCTGATTTTCAAGTCTTCCTTGGTTTAGTCTTATTGTGAACAGCTTTATTTTTGTATTTAGTCTTATTTTTATGGCTTTTTGTAATTCATCTAAGATAGACATGAGGTTCACTGTGGATGAATGCCAGCTGGCTTCAATAACTGTTTAATAATTGGTATTTCTTTATTTGGGCACTTTAAATCTTCAGTAGAAAGTTGACAATGTTCCCCTTGCGTTTAGTTCTCATGTTTCATTCCATTGTGGCCATCCCTTTCCTTATTTAGGGATTTTCCAGGCCACCTCTTTACCTGCTGAAGATCATGCAATTTCTGTGTGGCAATTAAGGCAGATAGCTGCATGGAGGAGCATTTAGTAATCCAGTTACGGATTTTTTAACTTTATTTTTTCAATGCAGTTCATTGCTTGGAAAAAGGAAGCTCAAGCTGGGCACATTGCCACCAGGCATTTGTGGTTCATTAGAGTTTGAGAGCCATCGGCTCGGTAACCTTTCTTGTAGAGGTTTACTGGAACACTACATGAGCATGTTGAAATTGATGGGTAACATGTCATTTGCATGATTTAACAATTTTGTGTGTGATTTTTCTTTTCAGGGTGGATGACATTCCTCCAGGAATATCGCTGCTTCCTGATAATATTCTTCAGGTCCTCAGGCTCCAGTTACTGCAGTGTGTACAGAAAATGTCAGATGGACTAGAAGAGCAGCAGCAGGCTCTGTCACTTTTACTTGTGAAATTCTTTATCATCCTTTGCAGGTATTTGTTTTGATTGTTACCTCAACAAGGCTATTCAAGAAATCTTGATATAGCTTACAAATACAGATTCTAATGACACATACAATGTAATTTGACACCTCCTAGTAGAAACAGAAATGCCATTTCTCACAATCTTCAAAATAAAAGAAGGAATAAAAGAGAGGGAGGGAAGACATGCAATCATCTTCGTAATAATGTTTGCCATCAGAAATGGAATAAAAGGGGATTAGACACTAAATTCCTTGTAATTACATAGATATATCTATGGGAGTTCAAGATACGGTGTAACTGGTATGAGAAATACTTCTGAAAGAAACTGCACCCTCTTAACAAGAGCTTGATATGAAATCAGTGAGAGTGAGTTGTACAGGAAGAACTGTTTCACATTCTTAACATGCTTATAATTCCATAAACAGCTTAGGAAACTGATTTATTACCCTGTTAACGCAACTGGCTTCCTCCTGAAACTTACGCCTTATTTTGTAATTCTGTAGAAGCAGGTGAATAAACTGTTTTTAGGAATCTATTCCTCACTATTTCTTCAGCCTTGTATTGTAAACTGCATTAAGAGAGGAAGGAGATAAAATATAATTGGGAATCTTCTTTTCTGAGTATTTGAAGCAACTTTTTGTTCTTGAGTCTCTTGGCTCTCCTTACCCCTGAAACAATACAAAGGGCTGTAGGACAGTGTTTAAGCATCCTGGAATATTAAATATAAGCAGAGTAGATGGTGGTAATGTGTTTCTGAATTATAAGCTGTTGTCAGTCTTAATTGCTGAAAAGTTCTCCTTATGTCATCGCTTCAGTATCTGATCTTTGTGACTTGTCCTTAAAACTGAGGAATAACATGTCCCATGCTATTTCTTTGTTGTGTTCTAAAATAATTTTTCAGATGTTGTTTTCCTGGGGAGAATTTAAAGTGAATAAATGCTTTTAAGAAATATGTTTGCTAAAGTTCTAGGAAGTATATGTGCTAGTAGTATGGGAGAAGTGGAAGTTACTGTCTTTGTTATCAGATGTCATTTCTGAGCTTTCTATTTAGAGTATCCTGGGAATCTACTTAACCTCTGAAACCCCAAATTCTGGATAGAATTGGCCTACAGTGGAGTGACTCAGGCCTTTCTTTTCCTTCCTGTTAGAAGAAAACTTGTGAGCTCTGTTACTGTGACAGAAATAAACATTTAAGTACATGCAGTCTTTTGCAGAGTATTTTTGAAATGCTGATACACTTTTGTATGATTATAGATAGAATGCTAAAACAAACATTGTTTGAACTAGCCTCAAATGGTACACTGTGTCCATTTCTGTGGTTTTTATGTTGTCTTCATAGAAATTTGGCTAACGTGGAGGAGATTGGGATGTGTTCATACATTAACCATGTTATCACCATGACTACGTTATACATTCAACAGGTATGTGGTTAACAATTCTCATGTGTTGTTTTTGCCATCCAATACTTCCTGCTAGCCAATAAGTGTTGTGTAGGGAGCAGCTTGCGGGCTCAGAACTATTCTGGAGGGGATCAAGATTATTTTTCAAATTCTAGCAATCTTCTGACCAAAGCTTTCTTTTTTTTCCCTCAGTTAAAAAGCAAAACAAAAGAAAAAGAAGTGGCAGATCAGACCCCCATGGAGGAGTTTGTGAGACATGCCTTGGCTTTCTGTGAAAGTCTCTATGATCCATATCGAAACTGGAGGCAACAAATTGCAGGGTATGTGTGGACTAGGACAGGATTAGAAATACTGTGTTTTATGATAACATTAGATGAATAATATGTAAAATTTCTGACAGAACTACTGCTGCTTGATGTTAAATAAAGAGTAGTTACATTGTATATTCTTCTGTTGCATTGTACAACTGTTAGAATTGATAGACTTGAGCACTTGATACTATGTTTTAGGGTGTTGGGTTTTTTTCGCCCGAAGATACACTCCTTAGAATAGAATGAAATACTTTTTTCTACCAAAATTAATGTAATGAAGTAGGCATACTTGAAACTGAACTTCGTTGCCACCAAAGTTGTCAGAGTACTAATATATCCTATTCCTTTTAGTGGAAAGCTGAGTTGTGGGGCTTTTTAAAAGGTGGGAAATGGAGAGACAGGATATGTGAGCTTATACATAGTCTTGGATAGTTAATGTGTTCTTCTGTTGTGTGTACAAGGGCTGAAGTTGTTTGTTCTTTGCTGCTGTCATTCAGAATTGCTTTTCCTTCAGGTCCTCAGTTTTATTTCTATCAGGATCATTTTAGCAAATGCATCAAATGTTGAATCTGTGCATGCAAATAACTATAGGCATAGAGATCTCATATCTCATGTGACCTAGTCTTGTAAAACCTCAGGTCCGTTCTTGCAGCATACATTCTTTAGATTTAGTGCAGCATTTGTGCTAGCTCTGTGACTTGCATTTGTGCGGCAAGTCATTTGTCCAACTGCGTGCAAACAGAGCGGGGATCACGTGAGCTGTGTACTGTGGTTGCTGGAGTTTCTTTATAGCTCAAAATCTGCAGTGTGCCAGAATACTGCATAGATCGTAGTTTTCATAAGGCCGTTTATGGAAACAAAAGGTGATGTTGTCAATAGCATCTTGAATCATTGTGCGCCAAGTTTTAAGGACCGTGTAAGGATCGTAGATTCTGGTATTTTTGTGCAACGTGAGAATTCTGTTTTGTAAGACAGACGGTGAATTGACACCAGTTCTCACATATGGCCTACCAGTGTACTGTTAAGCTCTTCTCAGTTTTAGTGTAGGTAATGCCAGCACATCTCATGGTATCTTGGGTAGAGTATAAATACTCAAAGTCAGTGCATTACAACCAGTAAAAGGGGCAGAATTTGGCAGTGAATCGATAACAATCATGCTACAGAATAGTATTATGCTTTCTGAAACTGGATCTGATTTAAATATCTTTTAAAAAATATAATGTATTTACTGGCACTCTAGAAGTTAAAGCAGAATTAAATTTGAAGATATACCAAGAGGTATTTGGTTGTAACTGCTCAGCATGAAGGTTCTTCCATTGCTTCCTCCTTTCAAAAAACTAGCCCAGTTTTCTAAAGGGATGGAACAAGGAAGCCAAAAGGAATGGGGGATGGAGACCTGGTTGAATTAGGACAAAAGGAGTTATTGAGGATCACAGTGTAGATACGTTACATCTTTGAAAAGAAATTAGTAAGTGTATCAGTAGAACTATATCCCTTTAATTTGATGGTGCCCCACCCACACCTCCTCCCCATAATGAGCCCATCATGTTTTGTGCCCATTTCAAATTGCATGGTAAAGGAATTTTGCAGTCTAGCTGGTGGCTTAGTTAGAATAAGCAAGGAATAAATAACAGATTGCTGGCTATTTTTTTTTTTAACTAAACTGTAAAAGGTTAAGGTATTTCTAGGAGCTGAACAGTAAATATGGGATTAGCCGTGATACATTTTTTCAAGATGAAATACTACTTGATTTTTTTTTTTCCTTCTTTTTTTTTTTTTGATCCTGTAGGCAAAAGGTAACTCCTGATTTTTTGGCAGTCTTTTCTATTATGAAGTCATAAATAAGCAAGTCATAAACAAAGGTATCATGTCTAATTTCTTTGGTGTATCTTTTTTAATGTAATTGCAGACGTTTCCTTAGTACAGTTGAAAAGAGCAGACAGAAGTATAAACCAGCTTCCCTCACTGTTGAGTTTGTCCCTTTCTTTTACCGTAAGTATTATAAACAGCATGTTTAAAACTAGTCATCTTTGAAGGAGTGAATTCAGTGATTTCAAGTTCCTTTCCCCTAAGAATGCCTGATAAATGTAAAAGCCCCTTACTTGCTTTCTGAGACTGAGTGAAGTGGGTTGCTTTGTTTGCTATTTTTTTTCTTTAAGCATCATCATCTTGCCATTCTTACTCATCTTTGAAAGCCTGAGTTTTTTCAGACTTTCTTTCAATGCCTAACATGATTTTATAGGGTTGGTTCTGTGAATTGCCAACTTTCCCATTTATTAGGGTACATACAGTGATTGCACGTAAGATCCCTGTAGCAACTGTAATGATAACTTGCATGGAGAAATCATCTTAGGAAAGTGTTCATGCATTTTTGTCTCTTAATATGGCTTAACAGCTAGAGAGAAGGGAACTGTGCCATCCAACTAGCAAATGCTCCTTGGACTGTAGTTTGGGAAACTGCTCTGTTTTGTCTCTGCTTAAGTCATTAAATGTCGCGATGGCTACTTTAGAATTCATGTGTTCTTACAGATTGGCTGTGTGGAAAAGGAGGACTTATGTGGCCGTGTTCTATACTTGAATCTTGGGAAGGTGGGATGCCCAGCTAGTTTGCCAGTTTCGCACACCAAAGTGCTAGGGCCAACAGAATTGAAGCAGCTAGTGCCAACAGAACTTAAGCAGCAGGAATATTCTGAAGGGGCGGGGGTGTGACTGAAGTCAGCCCTTTTTGCAGTTGTTAACTTGGCTTTAATAGAAAATAGGAAGGTTCTGTTCCTAGAGCAGTAGCATTTATGAATTCGGTGTCTCTAGGTTTAAGTTGGATATTCCTTGTGTTCCTTGAGATTCCCTCTCTCTGTAATGTGAAATAGCCTAGTTCCCCAAAAGACCAAAATGCTGATGCCAGGAAAATGCCTTTATCTTTGTGCCAAAGCACTGGAAACCCACTCTAAAAGCTGCTGCTGAGGAATGTCATCTGCAGGTTCCCTCCTCCCCATTCAGTGCATTGCACTCTGGTTCCTCCTAAATCCCTGGAATATTATATACTGTGACTGAGCTACAAATGTACTAATTAGCTGGCAGATACTCATCTGCTGGTTGGCCAGCTGGCAGGAAAGACAGAAGAAGAAATTGCTGAGCATGTGCTTTAGACAACTGCCATGGCAGCACTTATTTGAGGCTTTTTTGGTCTACCCAGTGTAATGATTTATTCACAATCTGCTAGGTACTGCTCTTTTGAATTTGTTGGATGCTTCCCCAAAAGATTCAGAAGCTGTAAATCAAGAGAGTGGTGGGACTAGCAGACTAACAGTGTGATCATCTAAGCTTTCTTTCCTTTGAAGAACAAATTAAAAAAATACCTGTGCAATTTCCTTTCAAAACAGGTTTATATATTCAGTATATAGTCAGAAGTCTTACTTGCTGATAATTGGTAATTGTCTTAAAGGTTATAGTATCATTTTAATCAATATAACATTCTTGCATTTTCAGTTTCTACTAAAATCTCAGTTTTTACAAACCCAAGTCGTTATCAGTTCTATCTGATAAAGTTACTGAAAGTTTTATTGAAAGGTTAATTCCAAATAAAATAATCCTTTACAGTTTGTTGCAGCTACTTTGAGCCCAGTGTTATTGCTATAGCAACAATATCCAGGTTATATCTATTGCTAAGAAGAGTTCCTCAGGCTGTTTATAACTAATCAGATATGACATAAGAAGAGATGCAGCGTAATTAAAGACACTACTGCTAGAAAGGTTACAGACCTGCACAAGCAGCCCTAGGAAGTTTGGCTTAAAGGGGGCAAGCTCAGGGACTTTTTCGGAGCTACCTGCACTGCATATGGCAGTAGACTTTCTGTGCCAAAATTGCTCCAACCTTTGTCATTCTTGCTAACTGCTTGCATGTTAGCATGTCCTTCTATTTCTTATTAGTGTGGACAAAAAGGGCTCAATTTACATTATGAATCGGATCAACAGTTGTTGTATGTCTGTCGTTCTGTCAGCCTGCGTGAAAAGCTTTGTGCAAGCTGAAGGTCTAGCCTGTGAATTCCTGATAAATGTGGTCCTGTTGTGTTACTTTGATAATGCTGAAATTATTGTGTTTGTGTCTGATTTATTTAAAAGAAAGTGGAAATTACCTAGTTGAAATTTTGTTTAAAATTGCATGATGACAGGGAGCTTTGTTTATCATGTTATTTTTGGTAGGTTTTTTTTTAGAGGAAAAACTTTATCTAATTTAAATGACCAAAGTAAGGAATCCTTCTTTTTATTTAATCCAATCAGAATGCTTTCAAGAAAGTGAACATCTCAAGGAAAGCCTAAAATGTTGCCTGCTACATCTTTTTGGAGCTATTGTGGCTGGTGGCCAGGTAAGCATGTTCTAAACTCTTTTCAGTTGCTGAAGACTCCAAATGCCTGTTCATTGTTTAAGGCTTAGAAATATCCCATAACCCATAAATGAGAAGGATTTGTTATTGACTATGTATTGTTTGTTTGTCTTACAAAGTTTGGGGTCATTCTGTGCAATAGTATCTAAATGTGAAAAGCTAGGTCCTGATTTCAAATAACAGTAGAAATTTGCTGTCTACAATAACTACACGTTCATATGAACTTACTGTAATATTTCATATCATAAAGAAAAAATGTGGGGTTCCCACCTGCAAAGGTAGAAGTTTTGTTACCAACATGTGAAATACATTTAGCTTACTTCCCAGTGTTGGAGGTGGGCTGTTTCAGTAAGAGGCACAGAGCCTTTATAGCTTGGAAGCTGCTTAAAATCTTGGAAAGAATGTGAAGAAAAGGGTATATTCATCATCAGTAAAGCCAACATCCAGTCTCTTGCCTGGCTTCTTTAATATGCTACTTAGTCTGGTCACAAGCGAATGTTACTTCTGATGATCCAAAAGAGAGAGCGTTTTAAAATGTCAGGGAGCAGTAAAGCCAGGCATTGCTCCACCAGGAAAGGGAAGGCAAGCTGAGACTGAGCATGATGACCAGGCAGGTCATTTAAAAATTTTAAAGTATTGTGAATCTGTTTTTCGATCACTTTTTTTTTTTTTCCCCCATGGGTTTCAGAGGAATGCTCTTCAAGCAGTATCTCCTGCCACCGTGGAAGTCTTGATGCGTGTCTTAGCAGACTGTGACAACTGGGATGACAGGAACCCTGAGGAGGTGAGCAGGAAGGCAGAGCTGACTCTGAAGTGCCTGACAGAAGTTGTCCACATCCTTCTAACCAGCAGTTCTGACCAGCGGCAAGTGGAGACGAGTACAATATTGGAGAACTATTTCAAGCTGCTTAATTCGGACCACTCAGCTTTACCCAATCCGAGGCGATGCAGGCAATGGGAGAGCAGATTCATAGCACTACAGATTCAAATGCTGAGTGAGTACCCACTTGTGCAGTTCTTTTACATATCTCTTGATAATAACTCCGAAGCAAGTAATGACTGAACCGTGATAGTAGTATGACTGAATTTTCTACCAAAACATGTTCACTTGGCTTAGCAATTGAAAAATTTCAAACATTTCTTCATTGGCATTACTTTAGATGTATTCTTTTTTTAATCATTCGCTGCAAAAAAACCCAGAAGAAACCTGAGCAGATTGCTCTCATTTAACCGGTGTCAAGATTCACAGAGTGCCAGTCTCCATTAAAAAAAAAACAACAAAACTTTTACTAGGCAACAGGTAATACTCATAGCATCTTAATAATTGCAGAATAAGATGGTTCTATAATAATTTACCCGTGTGGTGGCTATTTTGTGATAGTTCACTTTTCAAATGATGTTATTATAAACAGTGGCCAAAAGTGATGGTCTGAAACACTTGGGTTTAAGTCACTGGATAAGAGCTCAGGATTTGGAGGTTTTTCCACTTTGATGTTCAGAAGGGGAAATATAAATAAAAGTATTTCTTTTCCTAAACTTCCAAAAAAACCGGGGCAGTAAAAAATGCTTATGGTATAAGGCTGCTGTGGACTGTAGAATGCAGAGTAGTTACTTGATGAGGAAGCAAGTGTTTGTGTGCTTTAAATAAAAAGCATGCTGCTTATGTACTCACAAATGGCAGTGACTTTAAACAGAGCCCCAGAGAAATCGCAGATACTCAGTAACTGAATTTTTTTCCAGATGCAGTAGGTTACATGATAATTTTTACAGCATCAAAATGTTTGGCTTTAGGCCTAGTGCTCTGTGCTTAAAATGCATGTTGTTCTTGGTCAAAGAATTCACAGCACATAGTTTGTTGTATAACTTCCCCCTCCCCCCCATGTTTATTATGTACTGTGCAGAAAAAAACAAGTTTGATGGATTTGGGAAGTGTTTTGTCTTTTGTCTTTGATGCCAGTTCTGATTTAATTTTATAGATACCATCACAGCCATGTTGGACTGCACAGACAGGCCTGTTCTGCAGGCAATTTTCCTTAACAGTAACTGCTTTGAGCATCTCATTCGACTGTTGCAGAACTGCAAGGTAAATTTTCCCTTATCAGGATATTTTTAATAAAACATGTGGTTTAATATTGTAGGTATATTAATTACCTATATATATTTTTCCTGAATTTGATAAAATTTTATCATGTCTGCATACTGGAAGTAAACTTTGGATTAGTTAGAGCCACTAATGCCATGAAAGGTCTGAAAGATCCAAGTTGCTCTAAAAAAGTTGGGTTTTTTTCTTTTTTTTGCTTTCCCCCCACTAATGAAGTAGAGGTGTTTCTTGTCTGTCTTGTCATTAAAACAATGAATGCTTATTTTGAGCAAAATACCTTTGTAGATCCTGCTCAGTCTGTAAAAGCTGTTAAGGGTGTTACTGGAGCCGATTCCCGGCCCCTCCCCCCCCCCCCCTCCTTTTTTTGGTGTTTGGGTTTTTTTTTTTTTTGTTGCTGGTTTGGTGTTTGGGTTTTTTTTTATTGCTGGTTTGGTGTTTGGTTTTTTATTTTATTTTATTTTATCCTGTCACTGGATTGCTAGGAAGTCACTTACAACTGCTGCCAGACGGAGGTCTGAATTCTGATTTCAGAGGCATATTTTTCTACTTTAAAAAAACCTTACTGGTGTGCCTTTGTGTTTCAAAATATTTGAGTCTTGTGTAGCTGGCATAAAACATGAGCTCAAGCTGTTACAAATGTTCTTTGATTGTTCATCTCCTTCTATACAGGATTTAGTGTTTACTTAGATGTTGTGTTTTCATCTCAGTTCCAGATGGTCATAATTTGCGAGCTAGTGTCTTCCACCGATTGCTTTGTAGATTTCATTTTTTCCTGTGCCAGAGAACATAGATGTGATATAACTCTGTGGAATATTGTGTTTCTTTTGGTGATATGTTGGTGACGTTACTATTTTGAGCTCTTCTAGTAGTAGATAATTTAATGCTAGCTACGGTATGCAGTTTGATTCAAATCCATTTATATTTTGGATTAGAACGTATTTCAGTGCAGTGATATATTAAAATACATGTGTTTGGTTTATCTCTTAACTGTAGTTATGAGTGGCAGAATGCCAACTGACTTGGTGTTTTGAATGGTGTTTGTAGTTTCTTACCTCCCCCTGAAAACACATTGTTTGACCTTTCCATTCTCCTCTTCTGTTTGGGAATCTGTGCCTATTTTTGTACTGACCTTGTACTCCATAAGAAATTTCTTTTTTAGTTTCTTATTAAATGATCAAGCAGTGTCATGTTTACCTGTTCATGGAGACTCTTGCTATGTTCCTACTCTCATATAAACAAGTGATGGGATTTAAGAAAGCAGGAACAGCTACTCTATTTTTGCAGCTTGCTGCTTTTATTTTTATTTTGCCTGTATGTCAGTCATAAGGTACCCTCTTCAGAGGGTTTTTTCCTGTGATACAGTCTCACATATTACTGTGATTGATTGGATATTATTACGGACAGTTTGCTATATAGTGGGGTTTTTAACCGTTCACAGTCAAAATACCCCCAAGGATGAGAAGTGGGAAGAGGGTGGAGACTGGGAAGGTGTATATTTGCGTTTTCCAATATACTGTATCTCTGTTGTTTTTCAAAGCCGAAGAGCAGAGGTGAATTTAGCTGTGGAATATTTTTCTGTATTAGCTGAGGGTGGAGACCCTATTTCTGGATCTTTTTTCTTTACCTATGAAAATCTTGCTACTGGCTTCACCAGCGAGCTGTGTAAAGCATGTTGTGCAGCGCTGCAGATAGTGGGAGAGCCTGTACGTAATCTGAAGGTCAGAATGGGAGTTGGAGCTTGCAAATCGGAAGTGCAAGAAATTTCCATGGAGAGGAGGCATAAAGAAAATCCATGTAACTGTTTCTGCTATGGATAACCCAAAGAACTTAGGGTATTGAAGGCCATACTTCTAGTCATACTTCGTAGTCATCTGCGTTCAAGAGTGTTCTAAAATTTAAATCTTTTGTTTCATCTTTGCTGGTTTTAAAGGCTTATAGGCAAACTCTCTTCACTTAATTATGCTCTAGGGTTAGAAATCTGCACAAAAGCTTTTCAGAACTGCTGGGTTAAGTTTTGATGATCTAAAAGTTGCTTTTTTGCCTGTGACATCTGAAAAGAGGGACTGCACTTTAGAGATATCAGGCGGTGGTTGTTCTATACTGAATCATTTAACAAGCTGCTTTGTCGGTCCTAAATCTCAAACTGTCGAAGAGACTTTTGAGCAAAGCACAATGACCTGTAGCAGTATGCCTGGTTAAAAAACCATAATATTTATTTTAAATAGAAGAATTTATTACAAGATCCACATGTTTTTAGGATCTATTTCCATTTTACATGTGTTATCAGAATTGAAGTAACCCATGTGGAAAATTTGATGGTGGTTTTTGCATGTCTGCATTTGCTTCTGTTTAATGTTCTTATTTCCACTTGTTAATGTTATAACCTTCTGAGGCATATTATAGCTATTCTGCAGTGTTAAGTGCTCTTGACTCTGGTGTAGCTTTCCAAATGACCTGTGTTTCTAACTATGTGCTTTCACACCTATGTAAGTCAAAGTAATATCTTGAGCGTTGTCCTTCTGTTTGCCCCGATTTATAGAAGTTGATTTCTCAGGTCGTTCGTCTTTAGAAAGACTGCCTAGGAGATAATGGAATAAAATGTATGATGAAAAAGAGACCACCACAAATGCTTAGTTTTTACCCACTAAAGGAACCTATTGGAGTTGTTTTTGTTTTGTTTAGTGTTGTTTTGTCTTTTGGTTTTTTTTTTTTGAGGGAGGACTTTAATTTAAAGATTTTGATCAGAAAGGTTTTTAAACACCTCAATAGAATCTAAAAACAGAAGATAAATTTTTGTCCTGATTAGGTGACAGCTAAACTTTGCACACAAAGTGACTGCAGTCAATTATAAATTTGAGGTGAGCTTTAAACCTGCAAATTCAGGAACTAACCAGGCATCTGGCTGCTATTCACAGAGCAGTTTCTTAGCTGAAGATGCAGTATAGGTGTATGTTTAATTTTAAGCTATTTACAACCTCTCTGGTTCTTAGGATGATGGCAGAGGTATTTTACCCTTCTTCCTGTCCTAATGACTGTGTGTCCCAGAAATTCTGCTACTGTTGCTGTTTGAAGATTAAAATATTCTGTTTTGGTATCTTCAGTCTTCACCTAGGATGAATCATAAGTGGAAAATGGTGAAAAATTCGTATTCATTTCTTTGCTGATGCCCCACTGTTGTGTCTCTTTGAATTTTTGAGAACCTCCTGTCTTGTTGCATATTTTAAATGAAATGACAGTTGCTAAGCCAGTGACCAGTATAAGTTCAAGATAGGTCCATTTCCTTGTCTTGGCAATCACATATTTTCATTTAATGTGGAGGGCGAAAGCAATTACTATTTAGCAAAAATACGTTGTAATCTTCAATACTGTAAGAATTAACGGAAGGCTAATATTAATGGAGGATTGTCTCTCACTAGTGTGAGAACTTTTTTATCTTTTTTTTTTCCTTTTTATCTTTTTTCTTCTTTTTCTCTTCCTTTTTTTTTTTTTTAATGTGAAATACAAATCCAAGGCAGCTTTCAAGGGTTTGGCTGCTGGTAACTGTTTAATGCAATTATTTCCATTATTCTTGTCTCTGTTTCTAACAGCTGTTTTTAAATGCTAACAATAAAGTGGCAGACAAGAGTGAGAAAGACCTTGCCAACAAATTACTGACAGAAATGAATGAGGACCAGGTACCTACCTAACCTGTTTTTTGCTTCAGTTCAAGTCAAGACACAATCACAGGAAAACTGATTCCTGTGCTTCACCTTAACCATCCTCTTTAAGCCTTCTGCGGCAAGAGGAACTTGTGTTGCTACACACATCAGTATTTCTTGTCTCTGGAAAATAATTTTTCTGTATAAAAGATTGAATTCAATCTCAGTTTTATTAATCTGCTTCAAATTGCAGATATTTGCAATACATTGAGTCTCAGTTATGCTTCTTTTAAGGAAAAGGTGAAGTACATGAATGAAATAGAAATAAATTCTATCAACGTGGTGGTGATTTTTTTTTTCCTTTCCTTCCTTTTCCTCTTTTTTGCTTCTTTGTCTCAGCACTGTGGTGTTTTGGATTCTGGGGCCTTGTTTGTGAATCTCAATGGTTGTATTTGATGTCCTGATTTTTTGCTTGTCATCAAGAACAGATGTTCACAAAACAATGGACAGGCTGAATCAGGGAGGTAGGAATAGCCTGTTGTTTTAATTTTCCCAAAATATTGTGGGAAGTTCAATATGTAAATTGTTGTCGCATTGATTTTATAGTAGAATGATTTGTTCTGAGTAAAAATGTAAAGAAACACTAAATACAAGGTATGGTAATCTATGTATTGTGCTTCTAACTAACAGCTTTGACTTCTTTTAGAAACTCAGTGTAACACTCTAACCGCATGCAAATGTTTCTTCACATCTAACACTATCTTCTGATTCTTGATACTTTATTTGCAAAGTGTTTGATACAGTATTTCAGAGATGATGAAACAGAGTATGTTTGTTTGCACAGTTTGGCTAATTGGGTTCACTGATGGATGCAAAATAGTACTCCAACGTTTTTGCCCTTAAAACCACCATAGAAATACCAATTTAAATGAGAATTATATACCCCCCCCTACTCTCAGAAGATGACTTAGATTGGAAGATTATGTTAATCAATATGATAAGGCTATGGGTGAGGCAGCCACCTACTGTGCTGGTGTGACTTATCTCTTATAATTTATGTGTGTGTTATGTTGGCATGTAGGGACTTGGATGGAAAAGAAAACACTTTACAAGAACTGCAGGTGCGCTTGTCCAGCAGCACATACACACATACTGAAAGAGGCTTCCTAACTTGTTTTCCTCCCTCCCTCTTGAGGTTGTCCATTAGACGCATGAGGAAAACCTGTTTGTCCATCAGAATATTTGAAGTGCAATGTGTGTTGTGAATGCTTCTCTCCTCTGGAAGTATGTGGTTAGTTGTCTACTGTTATGTGATTCCTTGTAGGCCATGGGGTTATAACATTTGGACTGGTGGGGAGATGATTTTTGAAGCATGTTAGCAAACTCTTGGTTTCCTTCCTGGCAGGAGGGCACAGTATAGATTTTTGGAGCTGAACTGTCCTTATGCATTTGTGTGTAACTTTTTTACCTACTAATTTCAGGTGTTTCAGGGACACCTAGACTGCTTGGCAGTATCAACCATTCAAGCCCTCACAGCAGTAATGCACAAGTCTCCAGCTGCTAAGGTAACGGTATTATATATGCAGAGGTCTGTTTGCTGTAAGCTTGTTGATCTTGCTTCTAGTTAGTGTTTTTATCACAATATCTTGATAAACCTTGCCAATGAAGATGAGCAGATGGTGTTGACGCACTCCTGCCAGATAGGAATAGCTGATTAGCGTCCCTTATCCCTTTATATGTGTCTAATGACTGGACACTGAGCCATCTTTCTATCAAAACTGCAAGACCAGACAGTTATTGACAGTTGCAACCTCTGTAAAGGAAGTACATCATTACTTGTCCCATGAGTATGTGGGGTACAGTTAATGGATATTGGCAGGAATTGTCAGGCAGGAGCTTGTGTTGTAGTTTTATCATGGCTTTAAACTAACTTGGGATGGTATTGCCATCCAAATGGTCTTGTTGTTCCCCTGCCTGTCCTTTGTAGTTATTGTGGTTTGATAAACGGATAGGTTGTGGTTAGTTTGTGAATCTGACTGGAAGCTAAGGCTACAGAAAAATAGTGTATTTGCTCTTTGATTACTGAGTTCATTAGAGTCACCCTGTGGTTGAATGATTCCCTAGTCTTGGCACAGGGAAAGGGTTGTGGATGCACAGTGGAGACTAAAGGAAGAGTGGGAGTCATTCAGTTTGGTTGCCACTTGCAATACAGTCTGCATGATAAGTGACAGGCTCAGTTATGCTCCTCCAGAGCATTACTCAGAGTGCTTATTTTTCCACTGACTCTGGAAAGCCTGGGAAGAGTTTTGCTGGAGGTGGAGACTGGCTGTGATTCACAAAGGGTCAGTAAAGTTTTCGGTTTTACCTCCACTGCAACATAATGTATTTTTTCTTTCCATGTTTACTTAAGCAATCATCTCACTTCTGTTGACAGATCGATCCTTAAAAAAAAAATCCAACAAAACCCCTCCAGCTTCATTTCAGTGCAAAGTACAGCTGGGAAAAGAGTATCCATCCAAGAGTGTGATATGTTGGCTGTTAACTAACTAAACCATAAATGGATGCTAGTTTGGATTTTTCTACTTGACTTTTTTTTTTTTTTCTTCATGTAAAACCAATTTATTTTCAAAAAACTTCTCTGGAACACTTCTCTAGTTTTTGAAGTGTTTAGGATGGGTGGCTTTTAATCAAGCTCATCGAGGAAAAACTTTCACTCAGAAATTAATATCTGAATACTTGTAATTCTCAGGGGAATCCCTTCATTTCATGCTATAGCTTGCATTAAAAAATGAAGCTATTAGTATTTTGTGGTAGAATTATCACGTTGATTATACACAAGCAATTATATTCTTGTATAGGTAGTTACTAAAATGTAACTTTGATCTTTTGTTTCTCTGCATGCTGCAGGGAGATCCTTCTCATCTGCAGTGTGCTGGAGATAGCACAATGGACATACCAAAAAGAGTCTTCTGGCCTGCAAAACATTATTCTGGCATTCCAATTTTTTTGTGTCTAATATTGTGTTAAATTAGAACCTGCTGCAGTAGACAAGCAAATCTTGTCAATTTTATTTGTTAGTGAGACTGGGATTTTTATCCTCAGGAGGTCTTCAAGGAGAGGATTGGTTATGCACACATATATGAGGTACTAAAATCGCTGGGTCAACCCTCACGGGAATTGCTGGAAGAACTCATGAATATGGTGAGATGTGCTTGCTTTGAGTGCTGAAATGCTTATATCTCTTCAACAGTATTTCTATCCCTATTTTATCATATTTTATGTCTGAGTTTTCTGCTGTTTTTCAGGCTGTTGAAGGTGACCACATGGCTGTTGGGATACTAGGCATTAGTAATGTCCAGCCCTTATTGCTGCTTATCCAGTGGCTTCCAGAACTAGAATCACATGACCTGCAGATTTTCATCTCAAATTGGTTGAGGCGAATCTGCTGCATTAACAGACAGAGTCGTGCCACATGTGTCAATGCAAACATGGTCATCCGTATCATTGAGACACTAAATTCCCACTCTGTACTCCATTGTACTTGTGCAGAGAACCTGATTGCCCTTTTGGGGTCTTTGGGGAGCCAGTCGATGGGCTCAGAAGAACTGCTTCAACTAATACGGCTCCTGAGGACTGAGGAACCAAAACAAGCTCACCCTTACGCTGTTCCAGTGATGCGAGCCATTCTAGCAATGGCCCGGAAGCAGGGCATGGCTAGTGCCTTGCAGTATTTCAACTTGTACCACAGCATGGCCGGAATTGCTGTTCCATCAATTCATAAGTGGCCAGGCTCTGCATTTTCTTTCAACGCTTGGCTCTGTCTTGACCAGGACCGGGTGGACCCTAGCGCAACTAGCAAAAGCGGCAAGAGAAAGCAACTCTATAGGTATAGTTTCTATAACTACTTCAGCAGCACAAATCTAGGTCGTTTGTTCCCTGTGGCATATGGTACCCTATGACATGTGGTACTTCTGCTTATCTTCATAGAATGCAATGTATAATGCTTGGTTTGTGAAAGGGAGTAGTTTGATCTGTCACCAGAGCCAGGCTGTTACAGGAATAAGCATGATTTTTCTCCAGTATAATGCTCTGTTGTCTACAGTTTCAGTATCCATAACTACAAATTGTGTTAAAGTTCATAGCTTAAACAAACAAAATATAAGAAACCCCCACCCCAGAACAGAACAGCCTTCTCACTACGTCTTGTAAAAGTAATGAGATCTGTTTTCTATAGGAGAGCACAGTGAAAAGGGCACTTTCATTTGCTTACATAGTAGACATTAACATGGCTGGTTCTTGGTATAATTTAACTTTCTGGGTACTAACCTTCAGCAGCAAACAAAATGCAGAATGGGGGAATACTCGTTGAAGGATCTCCTGCTCATTTCAATCCATTTTACTGCACTGCAGTTTCAGGGGAAATATTGAAGAATGTAGCTCTCGTTGTAACAGAATTAGTATTTTCCAAACCCTTGTGTTTTAGAGTGTTACTTCTATTTATGAGTAACCATGGTGGCAGGTGGAGACCCTTTTGGATTCCATGGCTGCCCTGTGTATTTGCGTAGTGCAGCCCTGATGAAGGGTGCCGCCTGATGAACTGCCACAACACACTTTCTAGGGTTTGTCAGTGTGACCCGCTAATGATCTTAAGTAGACTGTAGTTCTAGAAAACCAATGTGGAATTGCACTAAAGAAAAAAAGCTGTAATTGTATTTCAGTGTGATGATATACCAATAACTGACTGGTTTTCTACCATTTTATGTATGATTTTAAAGACATTATTCTAGTTTTGGGAAACTGAAACAGTAGTGTATTGAAATTAATACAAAAAAGCAGATGTTTAAAATTGCAGTTTCAACTTGAAATGTTAAACACATACCTGAACCAAAATAATTAAAAATTATCTGGCTGCTATGTTTTATGGTGTTTGATTGTGAGACAGCTTATGTCTGTTGAGGTTGTTTATCACATTCATGCTTTCCGAGTGTATTTGTGCTTTATATCAATAGATGCAGATATTAGTACAGTAGTTAAGGCATCCACTTGGATTAACGGTGCCTAAGGGTATGTAGCAGGTTTGATAGCCGTTCATAATTTATATTATTTTGTTTTGGTATTCAAGTGCTTAAAAAATGAAAGGTTTCTCAAGGCAAACTTGTGCTTGCAGGGCTGATTTGTAGATAGCTGCTTACAGCTGATTTTCTTCATTATATGAGTGAAGCAAGATATATAAGAATGACTACATTTGAATCTGGCACTAAGGCAAGGTTCTTTTTGATAGATAGTCACAGGTAAAAAAAATCACAGATGACACATTGTCTTACAGTTTTAATGCAGATTTAGGTATAAAATTAAACATTGAACTTTCTGCATTTTCCAGAAGAGTTATTTCATGTGCTGTTTTGGTGTTTACAAAAAATAAAAATCTGTGTATGACACTATGATGTGAAAGGAAGGAAATGGAGAAAACAGATCTACTAACTGTAATAGTAACGTCATGAATCTGCAATAGTAGTAGCTTTACCAGGGGCTGATGGCCACAACTTAATTGACAGAAAGTGGCACTGGTTGCGGGCCAGTCTGTTTTTTATTACAATATTGTACTTTCAGAGATTGCAGCAGGAAGGACTTTGCTTAAGCTGTGTGGGTCAGACTTGAAGCATTACTTGTTGGGACTGAGGTTATGTTTTCATGTAAAAGATGGATGGTTACAAGCTGCTTTGAGAGCTTTGTGGATCACCTTTGGCCTGCCTGTCCTGTGCCTTGGG
Source organism: Falco rusticolus (assembly GCF_015220075.1). Classification (NCBI taxonomy): domain Eukaryota; kingdom Metazoa; phylum Chordata; class Aves; order Falconiformes; family Falconidae; genus Falco; species Falco rusticolus. Next base: position 49,645,559 of record NC_051194.1, read on the forward strand.
GTCCCTTCCTTGAGGCAGTTCTTTGTCTTGGTGTTTTTTTTTGTTTTTTTTTTTTGGAACAAGAACAACAGCCAGTCAAATAGTAAATATTGGACCAGTGACAAACGGCTTAAGTTGGTTCTCTCCTTAATGAACGTACTCTTAGATGATTTCCAATAGTTTTGATGAAGTAAGTGATTGTGTGTCTTGTTGTCTCTTTATGCAGCTTTTTTACAGGAAGCGGTATGGGTTTTGAAGCATTTATTACGTGCTCTGGGGTACTGGTGGTTGCAGTTTGCACAAAGAGGGAATATGCAACGGTGATGCTACCTGACCATTGTTTTTTTGATTCTCTCTGGGTAAGATCTGATACTGAAAAACATTTTGTTTAGGGTTGTACTGTTAGCTCAAAAGTCAGTTTTTTGGTTGTTTTACAAATGGTCTGTTTTGTCATATTAGATCTGTTCTAATGTAATGAATGATCTCCATCTTGAATAGCGCAAGCAGTTTCCATGTAGAACAGTGGTTGATTGAGCTGAATTATGCCTATGTTATTAGGCATTTGTTACAGATAAGCTGGTTACAGGACAGTACTTAGAGATTTTTTTTTTTTAACCTGCAGACTTTTTTATATTAAATTATAACAAGCATACGTGGCTGTGGTGCATGTGAATGAACAAAATATGCTACTGTTTCTGCTTTGCCCTTTTCTGTTCCCATACTTAAGGACTGATGTGCATTATCATAAAAGAGCTGTATCTGTTTCTCTTCAAAAACCTGTTTATGTGTAAACCACTTTAAAATAGAAGCAGCTGATAGGTGGTCTTTTCTTCTTCTTGATGCTTTTGGATTTATTGTCTGAAGTGGTTTCCTCACCAGATTAGTAGAGAAGGAAGCTAAATATTTCCATACAGTCATTTCACTGCTTTGTACTAATGACTGAATTCTTTTATATCACTTAACCAGCACAACATAACTATTGTTCACATGCCTGGAAAGAGGCCCTTTGGTCAGAGCCTTGTGTACATCTACGTCAATGGACAGCAGAAAGTCTCTGCCCCACTTCGATTCCCTGCCATGAATGAAGTAAGTTCACCTCCTGAGTCATACCCCTGTTGTGATGAGCTCTCATGGAACAATGAGAACATAGTTGCCTTTTCTAATTTGGAAATTTATAAGAGTTTAAGATGGCTTAGCCTATTGCTAATAAGCTTCTGTTCAACTTTGGACAGTATCCAGAGTATCAATTATATAATTAAGCATTAATTAATGCTTGTTTAGTCATCTCAATTTTAAAACAAAACAAATAAAAAACACCAACTTGATTAGATTGTGGGTGTTTCCTCAAAATAATTACCTGAGTGTACTGACATAATTTGAATGAAATGTAATAAATCACAGCTCTCCCTGTAGGATTGGTGTGACAGTACCCAGTGAGGAATATTCACAGTTGTTTTCAGCAGTAACTTTTCTTACTGGTATTTTCTCTATGTTCCCTTAATATGCTAATCTTACACCTGCTTTATTAGCTGGATAAGCAGGTTAATCTAATAATTTCAAGTGTGTACACAATTAGCCTAAAAAACCACACCAGCCATCAGAATGAATATGTGTCATGTTTGGTTTACTTTGTAAGCATTGTCCATTCTTTTTGTGGAACAAATCCTTTTTAAACAGGGCTACAACACTAAACGTTCTTCCCTCTTTTGTAAGTTCTAATTTGATACTTGTTTAATATGTTGAGTGAATACTTAAATTGGACACAGTCATAGTAAAATCAGTATAACGCTTAAAAAATGTGATTAAATGTAATTTCAATTGCAAGATAAAACTCTGGATTTTGGCCCATTTGTAGAGTAAGCACTGTAAACATCAAGGTAGCTAAAAGCAAGAGAAGTAAGCTTCCCATGAGAGCATCTATTTGAGTGAAATAACTGATACAAGAAATGTGCAGTAGCAGATATGCTGGGCTAGTATTTTGATATGTAATCCAGAAGAGGAGTGTTTACCAGGGTATCCAGAGCACCATCCTTCCTGCCTCTGCTCCTGCCACAGGTGACACAACAGCTGAGGTAACCAAATTGCTCTTAATTGGAGCAAGGGCACTCTACTCTTGTGGAAGATATATGCTCTTTTTTTTGGCCTACTGTGCTGTGCTGTACCGGGGCATGCTGGAATTTGTTGCTCTCAATTTAGTTGGTTTAGTTCAGGTTTGCCAGAGAGAGTCTTCAGATTTACTTTGTAAACTGTGAAAAAAGGAAGTTAGATTTACAGTATGTGTTTTGGTTTTTTTTCTTCCATGTGTGACTCTTCAGTCTTTTACTTCTTGCTGCATTGGTTCAGCTGGTCAAAGAACAACAACTCCTCCTCCATCTCAGATACCAGATCCGCCTTTTTCCTCCCCTGTTATGCCCCATCGGACATCACTTGGGGGCATTCTCTCTACAGGAGGTTGGGGTGGGATGCTTGGAAAGCCAGAGCTCATCACCAAGATGATCTCAGCAGGGACTCAGGACAGTGAATGGGGATGTCCGACATCTTTGGAGGGCCAACTTGGATCAGTTATAATCTTTCATGAAGCACTACAACCTCCTCAGGTGAAAGCATTGTATTTAGCAGGTAAGTGGTGATTGTACTAGTTTTAGTGGCATAAAAGGAATGAGTTATGGAAAAGACCCCACTGAGCTTTGCTCTACACAGACACATAATGAAGAAGTTACAAACCAGAAGAGCTGAAGAGCTGACCTAAGTGAGAGGGCCTTGTAACAAACAAGCTTAAAAATGGAATAAACAGTTTTTTATTTTAAGTATTTTCATTATAAGTGTTGTTTAAAATGTTATGTTTGCATGAGCTCATCTATTTATTTTATGTACAGAACTGCCAAAATCAAAATGTTAGGTAGTATTTTCACTTGTAATTTTTACTTTTTTGCTACAGTTTTCCTACATGTGAATTTACAGTTAACTCTTTAAAGTATTACTCTTGTTTTGATAGGGTACTTCAAAATTGATTTATGCTTGAGGATTTCTCCACAAGAATCAGTTAATAATTAAGGGGCCATTTAAAAAAATACTCTGATAAGCTATGTCTTACAATTCAAGGTGTTTAAGGTATTAAATTCCATCATGAATTGAGCTTGTTAAAGATGAGCATAAAAACACTTCTGTCATCTAAGGGAAATATTTTGTATTACTAAACAAAATTATTTTGAAAATTAGTCATTTTCTGGACATTTGGGCTTGATGACAAAGGGATTGTTGACAAATATGAGATAGGCATTTGTGAAGTCAGAAACTTTAGAGCTGTTTGAATGTATAGAAAACCACCTGTTTGTATAGTTGTAGCTTTTTATCCACCTCTTTGTATAGTTGTAGCTTTTTATCCACCTCTTTGTATAGTTGTAGCTTTTTATCAAGAATGTATTTCTTTTTAAGCAGACCCTATGGAATGAATGATTTAAGTCATAGAGACTACTTCAAAGCATGTCTCAAATAGGTATGGTTCAGAGTGTCCTATTTGTTGTTGCAACAAAGTATAGTAGTATAAAATTTGTGATGGTCATCATCAATATCCAGTGGACTCCTAAATATTTACGTTATAAATATATTTTTTTTTTCATAGGTCCAAACTGTTTAACTCCATGGAAGTCTCAAGAAGCTGAAGTAGCAGACCTTCCCAGTAAGGTGCTGCTTCATTATACACCAAAGGTATGAAACAATACATAATTTCTCTTTGATTACACAGTGTGCAGTAACTTCACAGTATGTTCTAGACAGTCTTTTTTTTTTTTTCCTTTGCTGTTGCTGTTCCATAGAACAGGTGACCTTGCCATCTTTATGCTGTGGTTATTATGGGAAGATAAGGAGCAGCGAGAGCTTTCTTAAACTATAGTCCTGTGCAGAGATAGTAGGTTTTACTCTTGGCAAAAGGGCAGAATTACCTTGTACAATTGTGAATGTCAAATCTGAGATAACATTATATGATGTTCCAATGGTTCCAAATTAAATACTTTAATATCAACACAGTGGCACTAACTTCCTGAAATATATAATGTGTATCATTCAGAAATCTGAAGTGTTGGAGGATCTGTAACTTGTTTCCTAAATGATGTTGTAGCCTCTTCATTTGTTTAACAGGCCTGCAGAAACCCAATTTGTCTTGACCTGTCTGCAAATCTTTTACATGGAAGACTAACTGGAAACAAAGTAGTTAACTGGGACATCAAGGTAAATGCATACCGAGGAAGCAGAATCTGACGTAAATGACAGTGGTTGTGTGTGTTCACCTAACTTTTGGAATGCTGCAAGTTGTTATCATAATGCAAAATACAGCATGGTTTTGTAATGAGAATTAATGGGTTAATGCCGTAGCTGGAGTACTGTTACATTACATCTATTGAGAATTTACAAGGGCTAGCTACTGCTCTTAATGTCATAGATAATGCATTAAGATGTTTTGGGGTAGCTGACTACTCTTCATCATCTGTTCAATGCACGTTGTGTATTGAAAGCATTTGGTCATCTCTAGGGGATTCTGTCATGGTTTTCTTACAGTCTTAAACTCTAAATTAGATGAATTTAGGTTTAAGTTACCACTTGTGACTTTTTTGCACTGTTAGTCGTATGAAAAAAATGTTATTGCAATGCAGTCTAACTTCAGAAAAGGTGTGGAGTTAAAATACAAGAATCTGGCATCTTTTTAGGAGATAAGTTAATCTAGCTATCTCATTTACTTCTGGTTTGGGATTGGCAGGGCTGGGTGATCTCACAGTCCAAAAGCCTCACTTCAGAGAAAACGCCAAATATTCACTGAAGTGGGATACCTAATTCTGTCTCTGCTTACATGAGTTGTCCAATATATTTTCCTTATTGTTGGATACATTGGGTTATCTGATTGTTACAGGCTATGCAAATCATCTTTGCTTAACTTCTGCTAGTAGTTGCAATTGGAGCTTAAAATTTAACAATTTCAGGCTAGACCTGTTTCTAGTCTCATGCTCGAACATTCTGTTATAGCAAAACTGACCTATATTTTGGTCGGTCTTTGTTTTGTTTTCTTAACCAACATGTAGGGCCCTTATGCCCTTCTGGTTAATCAGTTCATTTCTTAGTCTCATGCCCCTGACAGTTCAAATCTGACTTTATACAACAGAATTAAAACTTGCGATTTGTCAAATTAACACTGCCAATGAGATTTAGTATTAGTGGTTCAGACTTTGATGGTGCTCCACAAACAGAATACCATTTAGGCAAGTTACATGTCCGTTACATATCTTCTGTGTAAAATAGTAAATGGTCTTCTACTTGCTAGGTCATGTAGAGGAGGAGGAAACAGTGAAATGCACACCAGCTTAATAAATATCTTTTTGTACCTGTCTGCTTTTGTTCCCTGATCACTAACACACATTAATATAAAAAAATCAGTCAGGCTTAGTTCTGTGCATGAAGAAATAAAGTTATTTGGACTGACAGTTTGGTCCAAAACCAATGACATAAATAAGGATTTATTTCTTTTAAATTTAGATTTAATGTATCCAGTACTCTTTAATAGGCAGAATCTTTGATTAAGGACTGTTAGCTTTGAGAAAAAATAAAATCCAAATCTGAGTGTAGGAAACTTGTGAGTAGAGTACCACATTTTTTTTTTTTTTGTCTTGAGGAAAAATGTATGAGCAAATAAATACGAGCTGGTCTTTTTTTTTTATTTATTTTTAAAGAACAATGAACAATCAACTGTACTGGCACACTAAATAAGGAAATACTGTTGGAGCTACACTGTGCATAAGCTGACTTGTGGATAGTAATGATGAGAAAATTTAGAAACTTCCTAGTTAGTTTTGCTGATATGAATAGTCTGAAAATACTGCAGTTTGTTCTCTGTACCCAGTAGTGGGAAGAGGTGTGGGTGAGGAGTGTTTGTATCTCTAGCTTTATGGGAAAATAAGAGTACAAGTTTTAAGAGAATCATTCCTTAACAAACATGATGGGGTTTAGCACCCTCTTGAGGAAGACTACAGTGAGGAAAAAGTTAATGCCTTCGCTGCTGTATTGTGGGTCAGACAAATTCTGGTTTTCAACTTTAAGTTGATTTCCATTTCCCAAAACTGCAAGTCTGTGATGCCTTTTGTTTAGCTCAACAAACATAGAAAGCTACATCCATGAGACCAATTTTACAGATTTAAAAAAAACCCTTTAATTTAACTGTGCAGTTTTGTTAAATTCACCTTCGTGGGCTGGAGAAGGGGGGTGTCATCATAAAGACACATGGATCAGAGTAACAACTGAAAAAATAGAAAATGATGGAGAAAGAAAGGATGATTTTCTCCACTTCTCTCCAGTATTTTTGGCTGGGAAGGGAGAGTGATATCCCACATTAATCCTGGCTTGCAGGATATTGGGGTTTTTTGGCTGTGAAAATTTTACTACACAACAGTTTTCAATTGCCCAGCTTAGTCCAATGAATAGGTGTCTCTGACTAGCTTTGCTGAGACCCTGTTTTTTTAAGTGACATTGTAAGTCACTTCTAGAAATCTTCTGATTTGAATACATTGTACCTTACCACAATAAGCATTGTTTGAAGTCTCTTCCTATCCCAGCTTGGGTAGGGAAAGGCAGCTTAGGAGACGTGAATTTTTAAAAGAGGCTTAGAATTGAGGTATGTGTAAAGCTACTTTAAAAAAAATTAATTTTTTTTTAAACTATCTGAAGTTGAAATCTTGCAGTAATAAAAGTAAAACACAGGTGTGCATCCTCTTTTCTTACTGCTTGCTGGAAGTAACTTAGAAATCTGAAAAATAAATTCTTCCCATTTTTAAAATATATTTAGCAGAAGATTCTAAGATCTGTATCCCTCAGTTTCCCATGTTTCAGTTGGGGGAGGAGGAAGAAATGTAAAAATGCACTTTCAAAACAAGAGCTGACAGGAAGGTGTGTGTTTAACTACAGTGTCTAAAACTTGCGCAGCTCTTCTTAAACAGTGTTTTAAACTAGTTTGAAAGTGGCATGTGAAACATTCTGATTAATTTGTGAGTATGTAAGATTTCTTGTATTTGGAGTAAATTTCTGTTACATAGTTTAGGGGATTTTATTTATGATTACATTTTTCTCCTTTTCCTGTTGATTTAGGATATGATCAACTGTATTGGTGGAGTAAATGTGCTCTTTCCATTGCTGGAGCAGATCAGTTTTCTCGGTGGACAGATGCCTGAGAAGTCTGAAGGGGAAACTCTACCTCCAGAACTAGTTACTCCTGTAGAGGGAGACTGGGTGGTATTGTCATCCACCAAGGCGTCAGGTAGGAAAGTACACTTGAACTGAAATAATTTTTAAGCTTGATTTTTAAAAGCCTTCCTGTGAATGACAGGAAGTAATTTTATTATGTGCTTGCTTTTCTGGAGTACTTATGTAAAGCTGAAAGCCTTTCTGTTCCTAGATATCTGATGTAGGTACTGAGCACCAGGAGTTCAGCACTATGTAAAATTAACTTACTAGTGTATTTCAAATGTAGCTATATTTAATAGCATTATTTTTCTTTTCATCTTTTACATTAGTGTAAAAGTGCAGGCTTTTAATTTCTGTTCTGAAAAGTTGTTCTGATTATTTTGAGAAACTACGTTTGATGCAAAGTCTACTAATATCAACAGGAGGAGCTTTCCTACAATTTTAGTGCTGGGTCAGACAGCCACACAAAGACTTTGTAGGGTCAGAACAGTACTGTTTAGCCTTTAACCAAACTTTTATTTTCTTAGGAAAATGTTCAGACTCCTACCTCTTGAACACTCTATCAGATTTCAGTATTTTTAAAAAACAGGAAGGAAGCTTTAAAAATAGATTTGTAAAAACTGTGCTAATACTGACAACGAGCTTTGATCTTAACAAAAAGAACTGGGAAATAAAACAACTGGGAAATAACACCTTGCAAGGAAAAACAGTTTTTTTGTGTGTGTGTTAAATATGAAATGGTAAAGTAAAAAAAAAATAATACATCTTTGTCTCTTAATTTTTTGCGTATCATGGCTAGAAAGTGTCAGTTTGTAACTACAGAGGGAGAATAATTACAGCATATGTAAAAGATTGTAACTGAAGAGAAGTTTGTCTGTAACCTACAGCCAGATGGATGAAGCAGCTGAAGTAAGGACCAGGGTCGCTTTGTTCTGGAGTGGCATGGAATGAATGTGACTCTGCACTGGAAGAATCTAAAGACAGCCTACAGCTAGGGAACAAACAGAAAAGGAGTTGAGAAGTTCAGGAAATAGTGAGGAATATGAACACCTGATTTTACTTCTTCCCCTCTACTTTTATGCAGTGGTCCAGCAATAAACATGAGGCTTTTGGTACTGTTCTGTTTTGCAGAAGCCCGTCTGGAGAAGAACATTGTTGCAACTTTCATCTTGATGATAAAACACTTTATTCAGAGACATCATGTTAATCAAGAAAACCTCATTCACTCCCATGGAGTTGCCACCTTAGGAGCGTTGTTACAGAAGGTGAGCAAATTTGAGAAACAGCCTTCAGTAGTGTATTACTTCGAATTCAGTCCTGATGACTTCGAAACATTCCTAGTTTGGCTGGATTGTGAGGGTCTTCAAAGGTCTCAATACATGTTTTTCTTTCTTGTGTTTCTGAAAACAAGGAGGTGTGAGGAGTTGGTCTTGATCTGCTAAGTGAAACATGGTGTTTTGTCTTTGTTTCATGTTCTGCCTTTTTTTATTATAGATACTGTGTTGTATGATTATTCAAACACGACTGGTTTTGTGTTTCTTGTATTGCTTTAATGGAAGCAGACATTGCTGTAATGGATAAAAGAATCTCAAAATTTGGTTTTAAAAAAATATAAAGGACTGTTTAGGAAATTGAATATTTTGAGTGCTAATGCCTGTTGTTATTTTTAAAGGTGCCAAGCAACTTAATGGATGTGAATGTACTCATGGCTGTACAGCTGTTGATAGAACAAGTCTCAGTAGAAAAGAACATGCAGCTTTTGCAGCAGATGTATCAACACTTACTTTTTGACTTCAGTATCTGGAACAGTGGGGACTTCCCCTTTAGAATTGGTGAGTTCTTCAAGTTGGGCAACTGCACAAAGAGACAGTATTCTTCACTTGACATAAATAAGTATCTAGGTTCTAATAGAAAACTTCATATTGTAGGGCATATACAGTATCTTTCTACAATCATCAAAGACAGCAGAAGACTCTTCAGAAAGAAATATGGTGTGCAGTTTCTTTTAGACACGCTCAGGATTTATTATGGGTATGAATTTTATCTCTTTTACCTCATTTATTGTATGTGGCTGTTGCGTTTTTTCCCCCATTGTCCTAGTGAGAGAACTAATAAATAAAACTGCAGGTTGGCTTCTGGTTGATTTAATTGCTGCTTTCCCTTGGCTTTAATTTTTATGATAGGATTCTATAAAATATATGTCAATGTTAATGCTTGGAAGCAACATTAAAATTACAAAATGGAGGATTTTTACCATTATGAAAAGAGAGGATGTTTATAATTTTAAATTCTTTTATATCCTTGTGGAATATTGTACTTACTGAACTAGGACTTTCCTAGGAATTTAAAAGTTTAGCTTGCAGTCTTGGTGATTTATATCTGCTTATGAATATACTTATGTCATGGAGAAAGACTGGCTAGAGACCTTGCTTTTTCCTTTAGAAGGTGGGAGGGGGGAACCTGAAATCCTGACCTGTATCAGGTCAGTACAAGTCTACGTTTCAGGGCTTTTATAGCCTTAGTAAGTCTAATCTACTATTGGTTATTACTATTCAGTTGTATTACATCTGTAAAAATTGATAGCTTGTGCCATGATATCTGGGTAGATGAAAAATTACAGAACTAGCATGATCAAATAGCTATTAATGCGTCATGAAGAGCTTCTTTAGGTTGTCTTTGTCGGTGTATAGGAGTGGCTGCAAAGACAGCGATTTGGCTCCTGATGACCTTAGAACAATACGGACATCCCTCTATGGACTGATCAAATATTTCCTGAGCAAAGGTGGAACACATGAAGAAATACAGAGCATTGTAGGATACATAGCTGCCACCACTGAGGAGGAGCAGGTATCCAGTATGGCATAAATTAATAGTTTAAACTGCTCATGTTTTGATTTTTCTTCTTGGTGTTTAGAAATCTTGTCTTGTGTGCTTAAAAGGGATGGGTGGGGGGCACATACGCACAAAAAAAGACCACAAGCGAAGTGTTAATTATGCCTGGTTCTGTTTAGTTGTAGTTGGGGCTGGTTATAGAAGCACATCGGAAACCTGAGTAAATGCTCTGCAGCTGGCCATATTTTTGCTGGTTATTTTTTTTCTCCTGAAGAGGGCAGAAAGCACATGATGTGTAATACTGGCATTAGGAAAGTTCTCTTAGTTTACCAAACCAGATTAATTGGACTTGAACTGGTCAGAAATTGTAATGATGCCATTTCTATTTTGTAGACATCAACAGAAATTGAACTTGCTTTGTAGCTCTAATTACAGTTTGATAAGTTGTTCTCTATATAGAAAAAATGTTTCAAAAACCCAGAATTTTAAACACAGTAATATTGAGTAGACAAAATGTTTATTTTATAGCAAGCAAAGAGTAAAATTTAAAAGCCAATAAATTTTTCCCTAAACAGACCATGAAGCCTGAATGAACTGTGGATTAATTTAGTTGTCTTAATTCTGCAGCTCTGTGGAATTCTGGACGTTCTCTTCAGCCTACTTCATTCTAGCCCAACTCCAGACCAGCTTTTTTTATTGCTTTTTGAACCAGGGAATGCTGATATTCTTTATGCACTGTTATTGCATCAGAGGTACTCTGACAGGCTTAGAGAACTTGTGTTCAAGGTAATGAATTGAATTATAAGTTCTTAAATTAATCAATTGAATGTAAATTTGCATTTTTCGATGGTCTGACTGCAGAAGTGTATGTAATTGCAAAGATAGTAATCATCAAAGTTTTAATTTTTTCTTCTGTCTTCTGTTATGGCTTTTTTTTTACTGCCATAGTCACAGTGGAATTGGTGTTCTCTTGAAATAAAGTACTTGGATCTTTAAAAAAAATAATAGGTCCATGTTGTTTGAGTTGGCGTACAAAGTAAACCTGAAAAGCAGTGGACCAGCATGTTATATAGTGCACAATTAAGTTTAAGAGGTCTGGATGCTCCCTTGTTTTTATTTTGCATTTGTGTGTACTTTTTCTTGCAGATAGTGGAAGAGATGCTGAAATGTACTAAAGTTTATGAACGTAGTAAGCACCGTATGAGACTCAGAGAAGTGGGATACTCTGGACTGGGACTCCTTCTGAATGAATCACCAGTTACTGTTTCTCTGATTAAAAACCTCCTTAACCAAGTTCTATATGCAGGTAATTGGCAAGTGTTGTGTCTACCATTAGTGCTCAGAGGCAAACATACTTGGTTTTTGTTAGGAAAACCAGAACTGTTACCTTACAAAGCTGTTCCATTCAAAGTTCCCATTAGTTTCAGCTAATGTCTTCTAAATTTAGTTCTCTGAAGGTAGTTCCTTTTACTACCCTTGGCTGTAAAGGTGACCTCCAAGGCAATTTTAAATATTTAGCTGTTACATTCTTTTGCATGACACTGTTTGTATTGTTTTTTCTTTCTCCCCTACAGATCCTGCTGTGAATTATAAAGATCTCATAGCTATAGTGCATCTGGCTCATAGATCAGATATAAATGTGAGAGTGGTTATCTGTAGAAAGGTTAGTTGTCGTCTTTAAAACTTGAATTCTGTTCTTTAAGACCATAAGCTGTACAGTGTGGTATCTTAATTATTTATTTGAGACACAGTGGTGGTATTTGTTGCTACTGTTTCCTTTAGCAATTATTTATGTTAAAAATTAAGCACATCTGTCACTTAATGTTGATTTTTTTTTAATTCAAGTCCTTTTAAAAACCAAACCAAAAAGAAAAGCTTCATTTTGCTCTAGAAGATTCTCTTAATTTTCTAGATTCTCATGATTCTCTATTCTCTCCAGCCTGTAGAAAATAGAAGTTATTAGACTCCTTGAATTACTGAGTTTTCTCAAAGGATGCTTAAGACAATGATAACAGTTTTGGTTTTGTTCTTAATACATTATTTTGATGGAAAATATTATAGTTCAAAAGAGTGGTTGTGGATGCAGGGAAGAGACAGGAAGAAGCGGTGACTTTTTCCTAAACTAAGTGCTCTCTGGCTCATATAATTGGAATTAGTACTCAATGTAGCTGTGAGGCACTAATTGTCTATTTAGGTTTCTCTAAGTGAAAAAAGTGAAATGATGATGTACACTAGTGGTAAGCTATTAATACTGTAGCTTTCTTAATTTTATCTATTTAATAGTTCCTAATCAAACATATTTTCTGTTTTAAATTTTCTTTTTTTGTAGTGGCTGAATAGGATTATTAGTTGTGATAACTGACTTTTGCAAGAATTGTTGCAGAAGAGTGGCTGAAATGTGACACTTACCAGTATGCTTTGATAGCTTTTTTTTCCTGCCTACTCCTGAGAATTTTTTCTTTTTCCTCAAATCTCATTAGCAATTATATTTCTAATGAGAAGAATGATCTTGTGGCTTCTTTGCTTATTACTAACCAATTGTGGCTCTTTTGCAAGGTTCTAAAAAAATGCAAAAAAGTTGTAAGATCATGAAATGTCTAGTTGAAAAGCTAGAATGAATGCAGTTACAAGCTAAAATTAATGTGTAGGTATGGGATATCTTCTCCTGTCTTTAGGTTTTGCACCTCTTGCATTCCCAACTGGATGCAGCACAACAGATTTCTCAGCAGCTGGGCTGGCAGGACACTTTGATTAGACTGTTCCTGAAAGAAAACTCAGAGGTCCGGATTGGCTTTAAAGAGAACAGGGCTGATTCCTCAAGGGAAGAGGAAAAAAAGCCTCCTGCTGAAGAGCTTCAGAAACAACCTGATAAGACAGATGGAGATAAACCTGGCAGCTTTGCATCTGTTAATGGTCTGTTTGATCAGTGGAGTTTAGAAGACAACAAATCCCTGGATGTCCCTGCTCATTTCTCTGTTATGCCCCTGGAAGATGCGCCTACAGCAGAGATGTCTTTTAGGTCAGAGGACCGTGAAGAATTGTGGCACAGTAACCCTTCACATTTGAGTTTAGATCTGTCCAGTGTTGACTCTTACGAATTGGGTGACATGGTGAATCAGATGACAGATAGCCAGCCCAGCACACCATCACCTACAGAGAGCACAAAACCATTCTCTGGGCACCATGACAAAGAGCTGGGTGTTATAAACGACATGGGCTTCACTGCTGATCTTTCGCTATTTGAAAACCAAGGAGTAAGTAATTCACTCCCGACGCAGTTAATTTATCCAAATGTCTGCAATTCCTTTTCATTTTTTTAATCCTCTTGCTACTGGATAATTACTGTCCTTTTTTTTTTTTTTTTTGTGTCCCTCCCATCTTCCAACAGAAAAGTAAACAATATAGCACTCTTAGTGCTATATATATAGTAGGGATATTTCCTTTTGCTGTGTGCCACATTTTTTGGTTATCTAGTTGGAATAGCTTTAATGTTAAAAAAATAAATAAATAATGAAACCACAAACAAACCAAGAAAAGACTACAAACTCCCCCACCTCCCTTCTGTATTTCAACACACTTTAACTTCCAAAGGAGGTGTGGAGCAGACCTGCTGTGGAAAAATCAAGGGTATCTAAAGGTCAGGTTGAAATAATGATGTCAAAGTGAAGTCAGTATGTATTACAACTTATAAGCAAGGCAGAGTCTCTTATATTTGCCTTTTCATATATTTAGCAATTGGTCTTTAGACTGCAGAGTTTTCAGAAATCCTGAAGCGTGCAAGCATAGGGACTGTGATGAACGAGAAACATCTTGAAAGCTTTTCTAGACTAGGAGGGCTGTAAATATTTCTCTTCTTTTGTAGGGGGGTGATAATGAACTCATACAGTTACTTACAGACATCCTGCTGTGTATAATGTGGAAAGGCATTGAAAAATCTGACGATGCTGCTTGGATTGAGAGAGGACAGGTGTTTTCTGCGCTGACCAAACTGGGGATATCTAATGAGTTGCTGCGACCTTCAGATGAAATAAAACTCAAGTGAGTGTACACTTCAAGGACAGGCCCTTTCATCCCTTTTGAGGAAAAACAGAAAAAGTAAGGGGCATTAGTGAAGCTGGGGGAGGGGTGGGTGTTTCCCGGCAAGATGTACTTTTCTTTCCTTTCTCTTCACATGCTATCAGAAGTATATTCCGCTGCCCATTTAGTAGTGTCATGTGGCCATAAGGTTTTGAAACTGTATTGCAGGTTTCATAAGCCTCTCAAAATCTCTTTTACCTCATTGGCTTATTGAGAAGACTGCCATTAAATCACTGCAGACTAAGAGCTTCAATTAAATACTTAATTGGATTTTTTTAAAGCCACTTACACTTAGAACTTGCAGTAATTGCTCTGGGATTTTGTTTTTCATGCAGCTTGCTGGAGAAGATGTTAGAATGGTCAGTCACTGACAACAGAGATTCAAAAGCTCTGCCTACACATGCTGAAAATGCCTTCAAGCTCTTGCTGATTGTACAAGATTTCCTGCAGGCAGAAGGACTAGTTAATTCAAATTTATGGACAGAAAAGGTACAGTAACTGCATAATGGAAGGACGGTATATAGCCTGAAATAGTAATGAAACAGTTGTCAGCTTGAATACAGTCATCCCTTCTAGGCACATGTTTTGAAACTAGATATTACAGAGTAAGGGTTCGTAGTGCAGTGGATTAATATTGCCCCTTAGTGAGTAAAAAAGTGTGAATATTTACTACAGGGAATGTAGTTCATTGTGCAAATTAAGTAGGCCTGTAAGTCATACTCTTTATTGAAAATCCAGGTCTCTTCAGACTGGAAAAATACTTAAAAAATGCAGGAGCTAATGAAACTGTCAGTTGTAGCCTAAGCAGATTTTGCACAATTTATCAGTATGTATGACTCATTGCATGCCCTGAATAAAAGACCAGTGAAAACTCTTGCTTGTCAATTGCAAACTGAGAGAGATCGCTTTTGGACTGTGACCCATAATTGGAGTTTCAACATGATTTTGTGCATTTGTATGCAAATAGCTCAATTTTATGTATCAGAAATGTGAGGTCTGAGGAAGAAAATTACTAGAAAAGACTAAGTAGTAAGGTAAAGAAGCTTTCTGTCACCTGGCTGTTTCTTCTGCCTTCTTGACATATGTTGTAGGCACCCATAATTTGCCTCAATGTTTATGTGACTTCTGGCAGTGGTCATGCTTCCTTCACTGAGTTGTCCTTGCTTTTCTGTTTTTTAAGGCTAAAGGGGGAGAGGTATTGTATGGAAGCCATCATTATATCTTGATAAATCCTTAAAAGAAATCAGGTTCTTTAAGGGTGTGTCTTTGTAACTGTAATGTTAACAGTTGTCGACACAGTAATTCCTAAGCTGTTCTCCAAATTGTCTCCTTATAAGTAAATATCACTTAATCTTAAAGCTTTTAAATTTTTGTTGATCTAGCTTTGTGAAATCTAGGTAGAAATGAGATTTGAACTTTAGACCAATGAGAGTTGTGCTTATTGCCAACTCTGAATTGAAAATAACAGTACTTTCATACATTATCTTCCACTGTGTCTGAGGTGAATTTAAAGCAATGTAATATTCTAAGCAGGACAGTTTTCAGTCTGCCACAAAACCATTCATGTGATTCTGGGGCTTAACAAAAGAATGATTGTCCATTTGAGTAATTTTATTAGGGAATGTGTCAAGGTATATTAGTTTTAAGCAAACATGTCTGGAGAGTGAAATGTGCTGTTTCTGTTGTGAATGCATTTCACAAAGTTTGTATTGTTTATTGTATGAAAAAACTGACAGAAAGGAGTGCCTCCTAAATTATGGTTTTTTATTTTTTAAAATACATTAATAGTTGTTACGAAGTTTCAAGCATTTGCTAAATCAGATCCTCATGAAAGAAGCCTTGTTTTCATTCTAGGGCACTGTACATGCTGCTATCACTGGTAAATTATACTCATAGTACAGTCAAATAATTTAAAATACAAAGCAAAAGAATGAAATGAAATCCTATATATACTGAACCCAGGAATTACAATTTGGTATGGTATCTGTGCTGTTAATAATAGTGTGTTTTCAAGTGTAGTAATCCTGCTTGTGAAGTCTCTTAACTTTTCTAAGGAAATGGCATTTACTGGAGTTAAATTATAGGGAAAACATAAGTATATATACTGTATGCTGGTTTTGGCTTTATTCAGGGGAGATACTCGACTTAACATGCTGTGCTAGATAGATTTTTGTAGTTGGGAGTTGTTTCAAATTACTGGTTTAACTGCAGTGTCCTAGGATAATTTTCTGGGTTTGGGTAAGTTAGAAGTGTGAATGCAGCCTCTTCTTCGTGTCACCAGTTGGAGTAGCTGTTGTTAATTTTATTTCTTGCAAATGTTCTGTTTTTACAATAGCTCTTGGAAGAACTAGTGACTCTCATGGATAGCCTGTCAGTCTGGTACTCTGCTGGCCTAGAAGCAATTAGGCTTTCACAGGTGCAAGTCCAGTTGCTCCTTGGATTCATTGCACAAGATAACTTACAGGTTTGTTGCAAATTCTTCTAAGTGGTACTGTGTTTTAAGTGCATGTTTGATGTAAGTGTTGTGGTTTATGGGGGAGCTGCCCATACCAATGAGTAGACTGATGGGCGTCCTTCATCCTTCGGTAGGGAAGACGTTTTGTTAGTTCTTACCAGTTGCTAATTTACTCCACCATCTTGTCAGTGTGCACCTCCTGAGTGTGAGGTAGAGGACAAGCTGTTTGAAGATGCAACTATGTAGGCATTAGTGGCAGTAAGGTAGTGATTCTGATCATGACTTTTTGTTTCTACCATAAAATACATTTAGCAGCACTTTCAGGTTTATCTACATTAAGTGCATGTGAACCCGGACTGTTCTGTCAAATCAACATTTGGAACAAAGTTAGCAGAGCTGTGCCTGGGATGTAAGCCCTTCATGTAAAGCCAAGGTTGTTAGTTTAGGTATGTGATTATATTAATGCAGCTGTGTGACTTTGGGGTTGCAGCTGACTCAGGTTTGGTCACAAAACTTCTTGCAGGATAAGTTAATAGTGTCCATATTTGATGCATGTATGCCTGCAGGGTACCTGGGATGCAGCCACAATATGTATGTAGTCATGTGCTAAAAAGGTAGATGCTCAAAATTACTACCTTGAGGATTGCATTCATCTTTCGTTGTTTGTGTAGGTCTGTGCTATGGCAGCAGCCAAGTTGAACACCCTCCTTCAGACCAAAGTAATTGAGAGTCAGCCTGAAGCATGCTACCTCTTGGGGAAGCTGGAAGGCATCCTGAGCAGATCAATTGAAGAGAGGACAGAAACTTACTCATTTTTGATTCCTCTTGTTCGGACATTGGTATCCAAGATCTATGAACTTCTCTTCATGAACCTGCATCTCCCTTCACTGCCTCCTACCAATGGCAGCCCATCTTTCTTTGAGGACTTTCAAGAATACTGCAGCTCTGATGAGTGGCAAGTTTATATTGACAAATATGTAAGTAGTAGATGCTTTGTGTACGATTTTCTTCCTCTTTTTAGCCAGGAAAGCAGAACAACTCAGAAATCATGTTGTGCTTTTTGTTTTGTTTTGGTGGAACCAGATTATACCAAATATGAAGCAGTATGAAGATAATTCATTCAGACATGATCATGAGCAGATGGCACTTTATTGGAAGGATTGTTATGAAGCATTTATGGTGAACATGCACAGGCGAGACCGGGAGAGAGGAGAAAGTAAGCTTAAATTTCAGGTAAGGTTTTGAGTGAGTGCAAGTTTCTCTTGGAAGGACTATCTCAGGAGTTGCCTTCTAAAAGATGGAGAAAATAAGTTCCAGGATGATCCAATTTATTGCAGTCAGGTTGATTGTTTTAAGATTTTATAGGCAGGTGACTATATACACTTGTAGGATATGTCTTTTAATTCTGTTCTTTCTCTTTAAGAGTCTTATCTGTAAGCAGAGTTATATTAGGACAGTAGGCCTTTTTCATAGTACGGCAACCTAGAATTAAGCTCAGCGATAAGCTGCATCTTCTTCTACTCTGATGTTTTGAATTACTAAAAATTCTCCATTATGAGATGAGTCAGTGGGATTATTATTATTTTTTTACGCTACTTCAATACAATGGAAACATTTAAATTTAAAACAGAGAATGGATCATAATTAATGTGTGGAAAAATTGTTTCTGAACTGACTTTTCTTTATAAGATCCAGACTCAGTTTAGGCATTAGAATTAACTGGTAATTACAGCAACTAGTTAGCCATCTCTGGTTTTCCCTTTGCCTTCTTAATAAGGGCTCTTTGTAGTAAGTCTTTTTTTTTTTTTTTTTTTCAAGCCGCTAAAGGAAGAATACAATGTGAGTCACGTTCTAGAATACCAGAACTTAAATCCTACCTATTATAATAGTATTTCCAATACTGACCACTTTTCTCATGGTGAAAAATTGCGTTCATATGAATTCAGCATTGATAGATAACGCTTTCTTCACATGTTTTAAGTTGAGGTTTGGTGCCATTTCTTCCCAAACTAAGCTTTTTCAAATTTAGCATCATCTTACATTTTCAGAAGGTTTTTCCAGTTTGTTTGTTCCTTCTTAATTTCTGAGAATTCTTGCAAGCCACAAAGCATGTTTTTGAAGGTCAGAGTTATTTCAATGCTAGATTTATTGTTAATGGTCTTTCAGGAGCATTTTGTGGAACCATTCAGCAGAAAGGCTCGACAGGAAAATCTGCGGTACAACAGTATGCTGAAGCAACTCCACAGTCAACACACAGCTACTCTGAGACAGTGGAGAGCAGCCCAGCTTTATTTGCTCTCTGAACGTGGTCCTTGGTCTGAAATGTAAGAGTAAAGTTCTTAAACCAGATATGCTTAAAAGGAATTTGCTCATGTGACTAGCTTACTGTTTAGTGTTTTTAGAACAGTATCAATTTGACTTTGATTCTTGAGATGTGAAGTTAATCTTGAATGCGTCTTTTATAGTGTTACCTGCATTTAACTATGCAAATGTGAAGTCTGAAGTGTAATGCTGAGCTGATTACCTGGATACTAGGTTTTCTTGCTAAGTGACAAATAAAAATTAATTATCTTTAAAGTGATTGCAAAAACTTTTTGAGAGATCCTATGAGATTGGTGGTTCTGTTGGAAAAGAGAATACGCTTGTTAATAAAGACTTTGAGTTTTTATGCATGAAGCTAATTTCACTTTGAAATAACATATTTTGCCTGTCTTAGCTTTTGGGGAAGTTCTGGATAAATTTTTCTTTTCTTTAGTCTTTTAATTGTCTTTAATTGAAAGTGTAAACGGTATTTATTTTCTACTGAAATAAATTGTTTACAAAGTGTTTTAGGATGATCAGAGCTGCAATACGAAATATAAAATTAAAATGCAGTTTATTGCTTTTGTTTTTGACAATGCATGAGTGGATGACAAGTGTTTTTCTAAATTTGTACTCTTTCGTAATCAGTTCTTACAAGTCTCTACCTTCTTTTAACTGTTTTTTATGAATGTTCTTGTTTTCCTAGGAAACAGCATCCTATTCACTGGAAACTTTCAAATGTGGAAAATTTTTCACGTATGAGGCTAAAACTAGTGCAGAATTACAACTTCAACTCTCATCAGGATGCTAGTGACCTGAGAGATAATTTAGGTAAAATTGTATTTGCTGTTTCACTTGGAAATCTCCAGTCTTTACTGAAGAAAGATGCACACTTCACCCTTTGTTTTTAAGAATTAGGGTATGGTAGATATTTAAATCTTTATTTTTATTTGCTCTATAGTAAAATGTGTAACATGAGTGGTGCTTTGATGTGAAACAGTGTCTCCCTACTGAGTAGAATTGATTTCCCCTTTTTCATTGAAATTTGTATTTTTTGCGGGGGGGCGGGGAAGGAAAAATTAAAGAACTCCTTTGTTTTAAAATAAGCGGCCACATAGCTTTTTGGCATAGGATTATTTTTTCAAGAAAAGTAAACAATGAGATCTGAGTAAGCAGACAGTATTTGCGTAAAAACTTTTAAAGCTTACAATTAAAATATATAGATATGAAGCATTTTGTTTCAGAAATGTGCCAAACAGCTCAGTTACTGGTGTAAACAGTTCTTTAAGTTAGGTGTGTTGGATATCAAGACTAAATCCCAAAAAAATAACACTCTTGTAAGCCCAAGTAAGCAAAATGCAAACACAGTGTATTTCCATGAAATCTGTGTGCTTTGACAGTGTCTGGCAGAACACTGCAAAATACTTTATTTGAAATGTCCACATCAGAATTCTGTTTAAAATTTTTGAATGTGTTTCTCTTCCCTTAATACTATGAGGATTTGACATATATTTCAGTGTAGTTCAGGGAGTATTTTTATTGTTCTGCTTGCCCCCAAAAGTATTCAAGTCTGGTTGCTTCTTACTCAGTTAAAACCAGCATTCAGTTGCAGAAGATACACTCAGAAGTTCAGCTTTCCAAAAGTATAGCAAAAATTATTCTGAGCCCAGTTGTCTCTTTATGATAGGTGTGCACCAGACACAGCCCTCTAGTGAGTCTCTGCTTCTGGAGGTGGTGAAGCAGGTGAAAGTGAGTGACTTGGAAGATGATGTTCTTGAACTACCGGAAGAAGATATAGCAGCTAGTTCCAATTTGTAAGTACAGCTGGATAGAACAGTGTAAATTTGTCCAGTCAAGTCCATTGTGCCTGAGACTGAAATACCAAGCCTGAAGAGTGATGCTATATGAAATGATGTCTGGTAGTCTAGTCTGAAACATTCAAGACTGCTGATGGAAGTAGCTTCATATGATTATTTATGCTGTACTTTTAATGTCATTCAAATTTGATTCTTTTCTGAACTGAACTCTTTAACAAGTACCAAGCAACTGTATAATCTGCCCAACCCTGTAACACTTAGTGATATTTTTGTAGGGACGAGAAGGATGAGCAAAGCCAGAAAGAAAAGCTAATACTGTCTGAAGACTGTGAACTCATTACAGTAATTGATGTGATACCTGGCAGGCTGGAGATCACTACCCAGCACATCTATTTCTTTGATTGTAGCATTGAAAAAGAGGAAGGTGAGCATTATCACTATCTTTTTCTTTTCAGTGCAGTTCAGCATTCTGTTTTTAGTGGGTTGAGTTTGACCTTTTTTTTTTTTTTTTTTTTTTTTTTTTTTTTGAGCATCAAACAGATTGTGAAGAGACAAGATGTGGATCTGTACTTAAAATTGATATTCTGCTTAGTGGTCAGTGGCTGGCTGATCTGTTCAGAATCAGGAACCTGGAACTGTACTCGCTGAGCTGCTAAATTGATTCACTATTCTTAGTATTTCTTAAAATTAAGTTTGCTGACTAAGAAACTGTCATTACCTCTAATTTGCTGCCTAAATGGCACCTCCCTGTTCTCTCTGACAAATAATGTGTCACTCATACATTGATTAAAAAGTAATAGTAAGTAATGATTAAAATAGTAGTACTATGTAAACATTAATCACCTATATTAATTTACTGAACTTTAATAGAATATACACAGTTGAGTGTGAGAGTAGTGAACTGAATTGCTTGACCAATAATGGTAAAATTTTCTAAAGTAGTGAATCAAGAAGTTATCTGTTTGGTAACTCTAAACATAAAAGCTTTTATTTTGAACCCATTCAAGAAAGAAAAGGGGTTTGGTTCATGTCTTGTCAACAGAACACATTTATAATGTGTCTTTGATCAGACAGCAAAAATAAGTTTTACACTCCATCAGATATTTCCTGCTGCATCTTTCAGCAGAACAATAGATGAAATTAATATTTTCTCAGCAAAACAGTTAATCAAGCCACACATAAAGTTTACTTTTTCTAGGAATAACTGAGGTGATTGGAAATGAAACTGCATTATGTCTCTCTCTCTATGTCTATAGATAACTGCGTTATGAAAAGGTTTTGATATATTCCTTGTCATTAATCAAAGTGCTCTTCCTAGGGGTAGGCTTTGATTTCAAGTGGCACCTTTCTCAAATCAGAGAGATACATTTGCGTCGGTACAACCTGAGGAGGTCAGCTTTGGAGATCTTCCTTACAGATCAAACCAACTATTTCCTGAACTTCAATAAGGAGGTATGGCTTTCCCAAATCTCCATGATTTATATAATTAGCACAAGTTTCAAGTTCAAGGTTATTGATTATGTCTTATTTGAATCTTGTGTCTTTCATAGTACTGTAAGACTAGCGGCAAAAGGTTTGCTGGATATAGCCATTATGGGAAATTACACTGCAGTCTGCGAAAACCCCGATCTGGCATGTAGAAACTGCTTAGTTGTGAAAAGATGGATAAAACAATCTTCTTTTTCCTGTCTCTCTCTGTTACAATAACAACTATTCAAGTAAAATTACATTTGTAGTAATCTAAATATCCTGAAGCCCATGCATTCTTTTCAAATATTCTGAGCAAATTAATTATAAAGCAAAGGAGACTTTCTGTTTTACCACAACATTGGAAATCTCTGCTATTTCTATATTCCATTGTTCAGGATTAGTGAACATCCCCACGGCCCTCAGAACCCAAGGATAATGTCAGTAATCCTTTTATGTGGGACTAAGATAAATCTCAGAACTTAGGTTCAGTTACATACTAGTAGGTCAGTTTATGAATAGCTCCTATAAAGTGTGTGGGGGTTTGGGTGTTTGGGTGTGGTGTGGGGGTTTTTTTTTGGTTTTTGTTTTTTTTTTTTTTTTTTTTTTTGAGTAAAGTAATCTTTGCGATAGTTTTGTAGGGAGAATGTTGGTGCAATTTTACTTGAGCAGCAGCAGTATTTCCTGGAAGACTTCTGTGGCAATGATGATTTTCTGTGTAGCATCTGCAAAAAACCAACCAAACAAACCCCCCCCATAACATATGTTGCCTTTATATCCTATGTAACTGAAGGACATCACATCCACCCATGTCCAAATGCAGCAAGAGATAGAAGTGTTTAGAAGTGTAACTGTGTTCCATTTATTTCACATTTTAATTAGCAGAGAAGTTGTTTACTTGTCAGCTTCAATCTCCAGAACAAATTTTTTATTAATGCTGTTTTCTAACAGGTACGAAACAAAGTATATAGTCGCATACTGTCACTGCGTTCTCCAAATATTTCTGGGACCAGATCTCCACAGGAACTTTTTAAAGCCTCAGGTTTGATGCAGGTATGAGACGTCAGCATAAATGGTCTAGAGCTTTCCTGTGCTGAAGGAGTCCTGGAAGGTCCTGGACTAATGATTTTAGTGGTTGGGGTTTTTTTTTCCCTCCAGAGTTTAGATGGCAACTGCCAAGTTGTGTACTCTCAGTCTGGTCCCTGAACCTTCACATGCATAATTGTTTTGTGTTTGCAGTCAGTGAGGTAAATGGGTAGAACCAGGTTCTATTCACATGATTATAACAAGTATTCTAACAAGAATGGAAAACACGTAGCAGTCTTGCTTCTGTTTTTAGTCCATGATCTCGGGTGCATGTTTTGGAACTTCTTTCACTACATGTGCAAATAATTTTCCCTGCTACCTGTTCATGATGGGGCTTTTGACAAAACCCTTGTGAAGATTAAGCAGGAAATATGGTCTTAAGGGAATTAGTAATGCTGATATAAAAGGCAAAATGTCTGTATTGCCCTAAACATGGATAAATTTTAAATGTAGTAAATGTAATTCTATCTTCAGTCTCCTTATGCCACAGTTATTGTTTTCTCTGAGGGAGGAAGCTTTACAAATCACTTGTAAAATATTGGAAATACTTTGTTATTATCTTTATCACCCTAATGATAAAAGCAATGATGTGGTACATTTCCATAGTGAAAATATCATCAGTAATGAAATGTCTCCATCACACTACAGATAGATATTGAGCCCATCTGAACACAGCTCTGTCTGTTCTTTGGTTTAAAAATATAACAGTGGAGCAAAGACACAAGGACAATGGTAGTTTACAAATTCCTGTACCATTAACCAACAGAAGAATTTACAAATAAGTTTTTACTTTAGAACTCTAATGGGCTTCAGAGTTCTGTTCCCTTTTTTCTTAGTACCCGTTTAGCTGCCTTGGTTTTGTTTCATTTCTGTTTTTCTTCTCCTTTTTTTATTCTGAGACTGCTAGTTTTCTGCTGCCCTGTATTTAAAACATCCCCTGGCATCAATCAGGGACATGAAATATAGGAGCACAAAGGGAAAATTAAACTTTATTTAGGAGAAATTAAGCTTGGACTTTCATACCATTCTTAGTCTCGTGCTTTTCACTTGTCAGTACTATCCTCTGGCAGATAAATACTGATAAAACATGTAATTTGCACTGGTGGTATCTTTGATGTAGTCACTTCTGTTGTGTCACTGTCGTCTTTTTTTTTTTTTTTTTCCTCCTTCAGAAATGGGTGAATAGAGAAATATCCAACTTTGACTACCTTATTCAGCTGAACACAATGGCAGGACGAACTTACAATGACCTTGCTCAATATCCTGTGGTAATTAAAAAAAAAAATAGTTTTTAAATTTTTGCCAAAGGTATGTATTATTTCTATTTTGAAAGGTGAATTTTTTAATGTTTGATTTTATTTTATTTTTTTTCCCTCTAGTTCCCCTGGATTTTACGAGATTATACTTCAGAAGAACTGGACCTGAATAATCCTGCAGTGTTTAGGGATCTGTCCAAACCCATAGGGGTGGTAAATGAAAAGAATGCTAAGGCTGTGAAAGAGAAGTATGTATTTGAACACTTAGTTCTGTTTCTGTGGTTTTTCTGAGCCTCCAGGCTAATAGCACGTTTTAAAAATAATGTTGTGACAGTGAAATTTTTCAAGCTAGTTTTATAACATCACAGATGCATTTGCAAATGTTGATTTGTTGTTCTTGTTCCTGCTGCATTCAGATTAGTTAGTTTATATGGCACTGAAAGGACAAAAAATAGTGTTTTAAAATTTGAGTTGTTTCTCAGTTGTGGAGGTAAAAACCTGAAAGGCTGTAGAAACAATTTAATTGCCCAGCAGCTTGAAGAGTCATACTGTGTCCAATGTCTGCTTCAAGTTAAGGAATATGAAATCATACTGATGAGTTGAATTGCCTGTGCTGAGAGGGAGCATTGATCCTAAATCTGTGCTTCCTGCTCTTTTTTGCAGGCATAGATTATTGTCTTTGAAGTACAATACAACTCAAGAACTTCCAGTAACTCCTGTAGGTAGTAATGACATATACTTAGACCCACACATCAGTATAGCCATCCTTCCTTTTTTGCTAGCCTGGGGAGAGAGTGTGCTACCATACTACATTGCACTTGTCAGGCATCTTCCAAAACCAGCTTTCTTCGGAAAAGAACAACGTTGGAGCATGGAGAATTTTCTTTGATTAGGCTCTATCCCTGACTGTAATGAAACTGGTTCTCTAGCAGTATGTTTAGCTGTAGTTTCTCTTGACTAGCCTTGTGACACTGAGGAAATATATCAGCCAGATGGTGGCATCGTACTTCAGAGTGTGTTTGCCAGTAGAAAAGGAAATGGGCATGAGTGTTAAATGTCTTTTCTGCATCCTGACACAGTCACACCACACTCTTATTTTTTTATTTTTTATTTTTTTTTCTTAAATCTTGCAGGAAACTGTCACAAGTCCCTTCAATAATAAATATTTAGTTTAGTGATGTGGGGATTTTTGTCTGTTGTATGAAGTCCTGCAAAATCAGTCCTGTCTTGCACTTTATCCAGTTTCTGACACCTGATAGCAAATGCCTAGGCAGAGTATAACAAGAGCTATGTGGTGGCTTCACCCGGTGAACGCTTCTATCTTTCAGCAGTCTTCTGCTTAGGGACTCCCTAAGTCAGAATTTGAATCGTCATGTTTAATAGAAGTCCGTGTATTTTTCTCTTATAGATTGCTGTGATCATTTCTTCTGAATCCTTACCTCCACTAAATATAATCCACATGTAAATCAGCTGTAGTGCTCAGTTTTATTTATAAAGATTTATTTTTTTAGATATGAGAATTTTGAGGATCCCCTTGGGATGATTGACAAATTTCACTATGGGACACATTATTCGAATGCTGCTGGTGTCATGCATTACCTCATTCGGGTAGAACCTTTCACAACGCTTCATATCCAGCTTCAAAGTGGCAGGTATGCTGTGAGCAAATAAGCAGCACCTTTCTTTTTCTTCCTTATCATTTTAATGAGGGGAATGATCAACCTAAGTTTTCTGATCCACAGATTCGACTGTGCTGACAGGCAGTTCCACTCTATTCCTGCTACCTGGCAGGCGCTCATGGACAACCCCAATGATGTCAAGGAACTTATTCCAGAGTTCTTCTACTTTCCAGAGTTCCTGGAGAATCAGAATGGTAAACTGACTGCTCAGAGTATTTTCTCAGAAAACTGTTCTTGTATTATTCAGAAAAGAATTGTTGCAACCATTTGTGAATGCTGTGGAACTTTTCTTATTTAATCTTTAGTGCGCTTGTAGAAATTACTTTAATCATCATGCTGGCTTCAGACTGTTTAATGAAGACACCAGTTGTGTTAAGCAGCAGCCTAAATGTTTAAAATTTAGACTGGGGTCTTAAGGATGGTTACAAATAGCATTGGTTACGTAATGTAAAATATCAGAGGTGCTCATCCAATCTTTGAAAAAGAAGCTAGCAATAGTTAATACTGATGAAATAGTTCGCAAAATTTAATACAGATTAATTAGCATTCTTTTTACTGGGTTCATTGGGTGATAGTTTGGACATCTTTAAACATGTGAGGTCTTTCATTTGTTCAAGATAAGCAGTATATTTTCTGCATGTTACTGTTCTCTTCCAATGCAGTGTTAAATCACCTGATTTTAGAGCCATGTAAGATCTCAGTATCCCTCAGAAGGAGGGAAAAAAAAAAAAGCAAGCTGTTTCACTTGTATATAATGCTGATTGAAAAGACAGCATCCTGCATTCTCATAAAAGACTCTTAGCCATTTTCTGATTTACATTTACTACACAGGGAGTTGTTTCTCTACCTATTACAAAATTTAAAAATGGATTTTTATGTTTGTGCTGCTGCTAAGTCAGCCTGCTGGCTACAATCTACTAGAGATCTAAGTTAAAAAAATTGGGAACACCCAAGTCACACTTTCAAAAGTCATTTAAGTATTAAGAGTTGTTCTAATGAAAGCTGGTGCGATTTAAGACTTCTTGAAAGCCTTGATTCTACAACCATTTAAACCTATAAGTAACTTCATTCTTATGAACAACTTTATTTAAATGTTTTGGTCTCTTAATGCTGGTAGAACAAAGCAAATGCAGATGTATTTGTGGATAGGTATGTAAAAGATTAATGCTACTTTTAAGATTGGGACTTAAGGTTGGAATAATTTATGTGCTTTGAACAATTGTTGTCCTGTATCATTTAACGTTATAAATATTCAGAGCAGAACTTTGCCTCCTATGTTGGTGGTAGGGTTATTGGAGATTCACATTGAGAATTTTTCAATATCCTTCCCTTGTGCTGAGAAAAGAATGCTTTTTAGTCTTTATTGAGAAATCAAGATATTTGAAAAATTTTGTAGTAACTTAAACTTCTCCAAATTCTTCACTAGGTTTTCACCTGGGTCAGCTTCAGATATCCAAAGAGGTGGTAAATGATGTTGTTCTCCCCAAATGGGCCCACTCCCCAGAAGACTTTATTTATAAACACAGGAAAG
Source organism: Falco rusticolus (assembly GCF_015220075.1). Lineage (NCBI taxonomy): Eukaryota > Metazoa > Chordata > Aves > Falconiformes > Falconidae > Falco > Falco rusticolus. Next base: position 49,673,260 of record NC_051194.1, read on the forward strand.
CTCTGGTAAGATGATGTTTGTACATGTGAAATAATGAAAAAGAAAGCGCATCTTCATGTTGTCACTGTGGCTTAAGTGTAAAATACTGGGACTACATTTGAACTAGAGTTGTGGTTGCATTTGACATTACACGTACCATTAGAACTTTCAGTTAAAAGCATTGCGTGTTGATAAAATGCTGAAAAGAGAAAAAGGGAAGAGCTTGAAGATACTAATCACTTGGGAGTTTTCTGCCCTAGGAGATAAAATGCAGGATTAGGTGGTTTTAGGTGATAAGGCTTCCTCTGCTTTTTAAAGATTATGCTGTATTTTATTAGGGAACTAGCATCTTAACTTCCCTTGCATAGTTGCATTTCAATAGTCTAGATGTGCTGCTTCACTGTACAAATTTTCCCTCTTAGTCAGCAGTTACTGCCCTAACCACACATGGATGCTTCTGCTCTATAACTTGTTTGTAGATGCTTTTAGTTTAGGAATTAAATTTCTTTTGCAGAAAATAGTAAATACTTCAAGAAGGGAGTGGTACTCATTCTTAAAAGAGCATTTTTTCCTTTTAGGAATCTGAGTATGTTTCTGCTCATCTTCATGAATGGATAGATTTGATTTTTGGCTACAAGCAGAGGGGACCAGCTGCAGTGGAGGCACTCAATGTGTTCTATTATTGTACTTATGAAGGTACAAAGCAGTATGCTCTCTTGTCATTGTCATCAGGCTTACGGGTTTTCAGTATTAGACAGAAAACACTAGATTTGTGAGCATGTCATACAGTAGCATATGGTAAGGCAGCAGAATTATAGATGAAATGTGGCAGCATAATAATTGTAATTTGTCATCAGATAACCAGGATAATTGGTATTTTGATCAGAAGTTGTAAACCTGAAATGTTAATAAAGTTGGTGTTTGTTTGTTTTAAAGGGGGGCTGGTCCAGTTGATTGTATTTTGTTTCTAAAAGTGCTTGGGGTTTTTTGTTAGTTTGTAATTTCCTCGCTTAAAATGATTTGTGGGAAGAAGTTTCTTGTGGTTTAGGAGTCAAGGCAAATTGCTTACAAACAACAAATATTGAAGACAAATGTTACTCTGTTAATTCTGTAGCTGGATTTTGGGTGGCTTTTGTGTGCAGCTTACTCCATGCATGAAGTATATTAAATTAATTTAATAAGAAAAGCCTGCAATTCCTGCACTTACAGATACAGATACACTTAAAATTCCATGTGCAGAGTGGAGTTTTCAGATCGTATTTAATATGGAGTGATTGGAGGCTTTTCTGGGGTAAAGTGTGATAATGCTGCAGTTAAGTTTTGCAACGTTTATTTACTATATCAGTTCTCAATAAGTTGTTTGGATTATGTTCTTTTTTTCTTGTTCTACCCTTCATCATTCTGCTTGTGATCCAGGGGCTGTAGATTTGGATGCTTTAACAGATGAGAAGGAAAGGAAAGCTTTAGAAGGGATGATAAACAATTTTGGGCAAACTCCCTGTCAGCTGTTAAAGGTAATGCTCTTTGTTCCCTCTCAGTCAGACCTCTGTGGTTAAATCCAAGTGAGTTACAAAGGACTTCTGAAAAAAAGAAAATATAATGGCTTGTAATTTTAGGAATGTTAAGTCTTTGCCATGTACATTACTGTTTGTAAAGGTTACACTGATGAAAATATAGCACACCATTTTCAAAAGAAATAAATTTACTTTCAGAAGGAAAATTAGGTGCTTAAAAGTCTGTTTTCCCATTGTTTGCCAATAAGATTCTGAGTATCTAAGGTGACTTGAACAAGTAGATAAATCTGTCTGATTTGATATTCCTTCAAATATTGTCTCTTAGGAGCCCCATCCACAAAGGCTGTCAGCAGAAGAGGTAGTGCAGAGACTCACTAAAAGTGATACCTCTACTCTGAATCTCTTCCAACACCTCACTGAGCTGAAGTCATTCTTCATAGAGGTAGATGTGTTATTTGAAATTGTTTTAAAGTCTGATCTGAAACTTCTGATGTACTTGAAACAAAAGATCACAACCTAGATGGAAATAAACTTGCTTTGTATTTAAAGAAAATATTTCAAAATGCAATGTGTATAAAATGAGCTCTGTGTTTTTAGTTAGCTTCACAGAGGTTGAATCCCATAAAATGTATCTGCTGGCTGCTTGTATAGTGGTGTTGGAGTATCAAGTTAGCCACTACACCAAGAAAGCTAAAAACATCTCTGGTGGTATCTGAGGACCCACTGAACTTGGTAGCTAAACTTACTGATTCAGGACAGAGCCAGGGTTTCATTTTTAGTGTTTGTGACAAAGCATACCTGTGTGAACTGAGTATGTGCGTACCGGTGCCTTACAGTGCTGTACAATCTGACTGATTGCAGAGGCTTTGGGCCTTACTCTTTACAGATTCTAGATTTGTCCTTTAGCTCTTGCATATAATCAAAGTAAAACAGTGTCCTTCCTTGTAGGGAATCAGTGATGGTGTGCCCATTGTCAAAGCTGTTGTCCCCAGGAATCAGTCACGTTCCTTTATTTCTCAGGGAAGCCCAGAGATCTTGGTGAGTTGCATGTATCAATGCTATTCTTAAACTGCAGACAGTTAAGAAGGTGTATTTTTTTTCATACAGCTTGTAGAGAAACACTGCGTAATAACTGTTCCTGTTCAAGTATGTTCTTTTAACCTGTGAACGTCACGTATAAGATAAATATTTTGTCTCCTGAAGAGAAGCCAGTCTGATTTTGTTGAATGGCATTTAGACATGAGTGTAAGTTGTAGTGAGGTGTATTTTATGTTGCCCACTTGATCCACTACCATGGATCAATTTCTTAATGCAATGCATCCCAGCTTTAAAATGGCAGGATTGAGTTATTGGCATTATGTTTATCATGACTTTCCAACCCATATATTAAACTATACTGTATGTGGTGTATACACACTCCAAAGGCCTGAACTGTTCCTACTGACTAATACATGTGCTGGTACTATGGCAGATGGCCAGACGATGAAAGGAGGAGTGGTTTTGTATTTATGTCTGTACCTATGGTCTGCATGCTGGCTCCTGTGCAGTAATGCCTATGTTTTGCAGGAAAGAATATTCCTTTCCAATATTCCTATTTTGTCAAACTTTTTTGACTAAAAAAGTCAAACTTTTTTGTCCTGGCTTTATGTGGTATGTGCTTATGTAATTTGGCATTTGGACATGTCTAAAATTCTTACTGTGTTTTTTTTTCTAAATATCTGATGAAAATAGCTTTGAATATTTAGATTCCTTTCTTAATTTCTCAGAAATAGAACTGTAGTACAATTTTTTTAAAAACTTCCTGTATTAATGTGTTAACTATTGACAATTGATATTTCAAAGAAGAGAAGAAGCAGCTTAAACTAAATGACTGAATTGTAATTAAATGTTTCAGAGGTGTTGGCTGGCTGGGGTTTTTGGTTTTTGTCTCTACATGCATCCCCCCACCTCCTCCGTAGGTCAACCCTTCTGACCGATCTAGAACATAACATGCACTGTTCTGTGAATTATGTCATCTGAGCTGGATATTATTTTTTTTAAAGAAATACGTGGGGGCCAGAGTTGTGAGGTTTTTCTCTTTGTGGTAAATTGTCAAGAAGCTTATGCTAGATTTTATGCAAACTCCATTTCCATCAAAGGCAAGTAAAAATATGCCTCTGGGTTTCACCAGTTTCTCTGTCAAACTTTTGCAGGTAACAGCAAGTCTGAACTGCATTATTGGAACTCATGGTTGGCTACCTTATGATAAAAATATTTCCAACTATTTTACGTTCATCAGAGATACCACAGTGACAAATCCCAAGTAAGCAGACAATGGGGAGGGGTGCAAATGAATGCATCTACAGTAGTAAATGCTGTAATTGTTCAATAATCAGTGGATTGTGCTGTTTTCATTGGATGAGTGTTCACCTAAGAATGCATCTTCTGATACTCTAATCTGTAATACTGTTCTAGTCAAGAGTTATGTAAGTGACATTTCAAGGTTCTTAGAGGTACTTCTAATTTTTTTTTTCTAATTATTAATCAGAAAACCTCTTGGAATCAGAGATGGGCAGTCTTCATGCATTCTTATAGTATAGTTCAGGTGTATGTGGTAGGTTTCTTTTGGTTTTTATGAGGTTCCTTTTTTTTCTTTAGTGTTAAAATACTTTGTAGGGACATGATTTATCAAATTGCATAAAGACTGAAAAGATCAAAGCTGAAATCTTACTTTCACTTGCTGATAGCAGTGAGAGTTTTGCCATGGATATCAGGGGCCCAGAATTTGACCTTTATTTTTTTAATGTAAGCCTATTCTGTAGATGAAATTTTTTATTAATTTTTAAGGCTATAGGAAATGCAAAATACATTGATTTGAACTAATGTTACTCTTAACGGCTCATAATTTGCCTATAGAACACAACGCAACATGAGTGGTCCTTTTGCACCGGGACTGGAGATAACCTCTAAGTTGTTTGCAGTATCCCATGATGCAAAACTGCTCTTTAGTGGAGGACACTGGGACAACAGTATCAGAGTGACATCTCTTACAAAAGGCAAGCTGATTGGACAGCACATCAGACACATGGGTTAGTAACTCTTTATATTGTGAAATGAAAGGGTTTATGTATTGCACCTTAGTGTTTGGTCTTTTTGGAAAGAATTGTAGTCGGTTCACTTGGGCAGACAAGCACAGCTGTTATAAAGGAATGGCAGCATAAGAACAGAATACTGGAACTGTGATTACATGTAAATACTTGAGCATGTCTCTTTAGTCATTGCAGTGATGATTTAATGTAGTTTCAATGTAAGGCTTGACTGCTGTTCTTAGGTAGCAAGGCCGATTAAGTCAGGTTGGTGCACCTGGGTGTACAATGACTTCATTGTTAAATAACAGTCTCATCAGCCCTTATCACAGTGGAACACGCATGCTGGCTGCAAATCAGGATACATTGCTGGCGTACTGCATGAACATTGTCACTCTGTGGAAATGAGTCTTAAATATCTATGTGATAACTTCCTGTTTTCTTTCCTTTATCTAGATATTGTGACCTGCTTGGCAATAGACTACTGTGGAATTCATTTAATTTCAGGGTCCAGAGATACAACCTGTATGATATGGCAAGTAGTTCAGCAGGTGGGTTATTTAGGCATACTCTGAGAAGCAGTTTCTGAATGCTTTTCTTGTTGTGCTTCTCTTTGTGCTATGATGGCTTACTGATTTCCTTTATTTCAGGTTTGCAGGGAGGATAGTCCACTAAAGTTGATTAGCTTAGTAATTTTGTTACTACTTCTGTATTTGAAATATTCACAGTACACATTAGTTACTATATAGCTGAAGTACAGTGTTTTAGAGGCACTCTTAAAAATTTTATAGATTATTTTCAGGATAGGCTAACATTATCCCCCGTTGTACAGGTGGAAGAATGGAAGAAGAGCAACACTGCTTCAAACTGTTGGAATTAGTCAGAACTGTGTTTATCGTTGAGGATTTTTACATACCTCTGCTACTGTTCACTCCAGTAGTTGCATTTCAGCATTGCGTTTCCTCTCTGGGGAGTACTGATGATTACGCTAGGAATTAGCAAAAGACAACGCTAGTCTGTTACCTGGATTTAAGTGGCATGTTAGAATTCTTTAATATTGGTCTTGTGCTTTCACACAATGAAAGTGTTTGTGTGATGCATGTGTGTACTTATATTCAAAATGTGAGGCCATTTGCGTTTTATGCATTTTAAATGTTCATTTCTGATTGCTGCATTACATATATACAAGTAGGATTAACTGCAAGGGGGAGCTGTCATGTTACGGACAGAACATTTGGTCAGGTCACCTTGTTCTTATCATTGAACTGAAGTCAGCAGGTTAAATTAGTACGGTAGTGTGTAACTGCTTGTCTTTTTGTGGAAGCTATCTTTATGGTGGCAGTACTTATAATTCTTTCAACAAGTACTTTGTACCAATTGTGCATGGTCAACAAGGTGAGACTAGTGCTCACAATAGTGGGTTTTTTTGTCTGAAATAAGGATAAATGTTGGATATCTTTTAGTTTATCTTTCTAGTGTGAGTTAAGTAAGTTATACTCTGGAGGTTTATCTTTGGAATTGTTTTTTCTTTTTTAATTTTTAATGGTTTTTTTTGATATTTTTTATTTAATGGATATATAAATGATGTATGTATTGTAAATTCTTCTGAGAGTTTTATTTTGGTCTTTACAAAGTGGCAGCAATGGACTGCACACTGTCATTTCTGTTCTACTAGTCTGCTCTGCATTGTCACCTTCTTTCCCAGCTCTGTATTTTGACACTTATTCTGCATTTCTGCATGCATCAGGCTTTCAGGGCTTGGTTGGCAGTCAAATTGCTGTCACAGAAATGAGAATAAATGGTTCTCTACAGAACTATTTACTGTACCTTCTCTCTAAGCACAGATCTTGCCTTATAACTGGTTTAAGAATAGGTCTGTATATGCTGACGGTACACTCACTGGAACAAAAGTACTAAATAATTTTGACGCCCTGCAGTCATGTGGGAGAATGACTTTTTAATGAGCATCATTGCAAGATTTCCTTTGCATATCATACTACTGATAGTCACCGAGGAGGATTGTTTCCTTACTTTTCCTTAGAAAATGGAAGAGTTGCTGTAATTTTAAGCAAAATACCTTTCAGCTTTTCTAAACTCAGCTGTGAAGATAGTGCGTAATTCCAGGGTAAACTGCAAGAACTGAACAAGACCAGATACACAGCTGAAGTGGGTGGATGGGTGGGTGAAGAACTGCTGTTAGGACTGCTCACTGTGGTCCTTGCACACCTGGACATCTGAAGGGATAGAAACAAGTCAGCTAAGTAACTCTGTCTTTCATATCCATATAGTAAATGTGTGTGTTCATTCTTGTGATTTCAGTAAATAGGGCTGCTGACATAAAAGGCAATAAATTAAAATTGGAATGGGTGAGTTATGCCTTTGGTTTTGGCCTATGCCAAATATACATCTCGCACAAGTCGTACTGAAGATACCAGAAATTTATTTTTTGTTTGTCCTTCAGCTGCAAGAGAATGTGTCATTGCACTTTTTGTTACTCTCAGGGAGGAGTGCCGGTAGGCCTGGCACCTAAGCCATTACAGATCCTTTATGGGCATACTGATGAAGTTTCGAGTGTTGCCATCAGCACTGAACTGGATATGGCAGTGTCAGGATCCAGGGTAAGCATCCTCATACTTCTCATTTCTTTGCCTTTTCTCTACTCGAACCATAGAGCATGTTTGAAGTTGAAGAATAATACAAAAAATGTGACTTTCATAATTTTTTTTTCTTCAGCCTTGCACATAGACAATATGTAGCATCTCTCTGGCTGCCTGCTTCAATCAGGCTGTTGCAAACTGCTCTGCACAGCGTAGGGCTCATATACCATGTTGTGTTATTCTCCACAGATGAGCTTTAACACGTGCGGACTTACGTGAAGATCTTAAGCTTCTCATGGAAACAATTCTGTGATAATTTCTTCCCTGCTTCCTTACCCTTGAATGTTCTGTGCAGCTTCCTCATGCTCTGCCTTACTGTACTACGCCGGCAGGCTGCTGAACTCTTGACTCTGTACTGCACATAATGCTTAATCATAAATGTGACCTATGGAATAGCTGATTTGCTGCCTATCCTTCCCCTCTTGCCTTGTTTGCATTTGTCTTTTCATGTGCCTGTATTATATGGCCTTGAGAGGAAGGCTTCTTTGTGTAGTGTTCCTAATGCTCAGGAGTCTTGATCTCCAGTTAAGGATTTAAGTGCTTTCAAAATATTCCCTGTGTATTTAAATACTTTGTGTGTTGCGGTTAACTTTCCTGCTGAGTAACCAACTTACCCAAAATCTGGTCACTGCAGGATGGGACTGTTATTGTCCGCACTATTCGGAAAGGTCAGTACGTGAGGACTCTGCGGCCACCTTGTGAGAGTTCTCTCCTCCTGACTGTTCCCAATCTGGCTGTGTCCTGGGAAGGCCATATAGTTGTCCACACCAGCATTGAAGGAAAGACTACTCTTAAGGTAGTTTTGTTTATGGAATACCTCTGTTTCTTTCCCTGAAGACTATAATCATAAACATACCTAACTTTATCTTTCTTTCCTAAAATAATGAGGCTTCTTGAGCATGCCATGTCTGTTTCCTTTTTTTTGTGTTGTTGCTAGCCAATTTGAATGAAATTTGATTAAAAGATAAATCACAGGCATACTGTACTCCTGTGAGTTTCGTGAAAATCTCCAAACACCTGCAAAGAAGATGCCCAAGCATGCACTAATGAATCTTCCTGGGACAGCTGCTTTGAAATGGAAGACTAGGGGAAGCAGCTTCCACTGTGCACAGAAACAGAGGCTTACAAGGGGAGCAGTAACTTCTGGGTGCAAGATGCCCAGTGACTACACTGGTGTTTCTTAGTTTTGGATTGGGGAGATAGCTATGAATTTCACAGTCTGGCTTACTCTGTCTATTGAGTAGCTGTGTGGTTGCTTTAATAAGGGTAGAGCTGTAACGATTTCTGTGAGCATGGGAAATTTCTTGGAAGACAAATTTATCAGATGTAGGCATGCTAGCTGCATTGGGAAAATGGGGAGAGAAGAGCCCGAGGTATTGTTAGACTGGAATAACTTAAGATGCTTGTGTTAGCTGCATCTTTAATCCATGAAGAATTCATTGCCTTGTCCAGAAAATGCTTCTAGATCTAGCTCTGTGGAAATACAGCTATTTTCTTCTGCTTTTCAATTTGGGGTGGGGGAGAGGGGGGGTGGCAGCAGGCCTGAAGGTGAGACTTCTCTCTTCCTTTCTTCTTCCTTAACAAAACCCCTTATAAAATAAGGACCTATCCATTAAATCCATGGATGTTTCCATAAAACTTGGAATTTATTAGATGGATAGGTAAGATGTTACCATGTTAGATCAAAGGGTGATGAGGAATAACTTCAGACCTTTCCGTACAAGACATGGTATATATACACATTGCATATAGGCTTGGTAGTCTTGTGTCATTCAGCAAGGAAATTGTTGTCAGCAATATTATCTGTGGTTTGTTGCTGAAGTTAGCTCCTAATAGTGAGCTAAAGATACAAATAATACACCTTTAATCCCTACAGACCTCTGTGACAGATTTTCTCTTTTATCTACTCAGGATAAGAATGCATTACATCTCTATTCTGTCAATGGAAAATATCTGGGTTCTGAGACTCTGAAGGAGGAAGTGTCAGATATGTGTGTGACTGGCGAGTATATCGTCATGGGCAGCTTACAGGGATTTCTTTCCATACGAGATCTCTACAGGTAATGTACAACTGACAGCAGTTTATTATTGAGATGCAGATACAAAGGCTTATTGAGAAATGGCTGTGTAATGTGGACTTTGCGTGGAGCTGTAGGTGGTAGCCATTACTTTTTTCTGTGTTCCTGAAAAAACTTGTTTTATGGGGGGAACTCTTTTAGGGAGACAAGAAAAACAGAGGTAGTACCAGACCCCTTTCTTCCCCAGCATTCATCCCAATTATACATCTAAAACTGACAGAATTTAGGAAGAGCTGTGCCTGATATCTGCAAGCTGGAATTGTCCCTATGTCTTATTAGTCACTTGGAGCTCAGCAACTGCAGGATCAAGTCTCATGTAGTTCTGCACAGAGTTTTAAACTCCATTTACTGCTATGCTCCATAGAACATTCTGCTTCTCAGAATGTGAGTGGTCTTTGTCACTTAGGCGGTTGCAGGACTCATGTTACTGTTCTTCAGTGAAAAAGTCATAACTTACTGATTTATGCATCCATGCCTTTTCTGGTTATTTGGGCTCTATTCTGGGATATGATTAGATCATTCCTTGTGGGTTTACAATAATTGAAATTGCAGACTGTGTGATTGGGAAACTGTGTTCTGTAGTCCATCCTGTGGAGAGCAGTTTCAACTGCAGTATGGTTCTTTGCAGTATATGCAAACAAATACATGATACGCTTTCTCTGTGTGGTTTTTGTTCGTTTCAGCCTGAGTCTGAGCATCTCCCCCTTAGCCATGCGACTACCAATTCATTGCATTTCTGTCACCAAAGAGTATAGCCACATCCTTGTTGGCTTGGAGGACGGCAAGTTGATTATCGTTGGTGTTGGCAAGCCAGCAGAGGTAAAACCCACCATCAAGAACTTTTTCTACCGAACAGTGGGAAGTTCACTTATTTCTGCTTTCCAGTTGAGCAAGCGGTCTCCTCTATGGCAGGGTAAATTTAAGAGCAAGTTTCAGTTTTCAGTGGGAAAGAAATAACTTTTGAGACTGGTCTACTGAAATTTCTCATTAAGAATGAAAGGTTTATAGGGATCGCAGATGGGAAGCTCAGCTGGACCAACTTCCAGGCTTTATCGCTGGCATCTGAAATAAGCAAAGTCATAGTAGCTACCCTTTTCTGAATATGATAGTGTTGTCAGCCACTTCTTGATGAAATAATTTTCCAGAAGACAATTGGAAACAACAGAGAGAAAGCTGCTTTATTTTTTATGGCTTGACAGATATTTTTTAATATGCATTGACTGGCATAGGAGGAAAAAGACTTCTTTTTGTTAAGGGTCTCTAATTGCCATGCACAAAGAATCACTTGTGAAGGTTCCTGATATGCTCTGTGCTCCATATGGTGAACATAAACTTGTTGGTACTGCATATGCAATAGCAAATACAGAGCATCCATCTGCCAAATAGCCCAATTTTTCTTGTGCAAAACAAGTTTTGCTTTAAGTACTTCTTGTCTTGACTTTCAAAGTACTTGAGTTAGCTTAAATCTGCTTTTCTTTATAACCCAATCTCTGTTGTGCTGCAGTGTATTTATTTGAAAATGTGATTATCACTTTTGCATGACCTTTAGTACATGCCAGAAAAGTGTGTCTTAAATTAAGTTTATATTTTAATTGTGAAAACAGAGCGACTTTATTTGCCAGTATTTTAAAATGTTTTAGCTAGAAGATACGTAGTTTAATATTTGAAACAGGCTGCACGCAATGGTAGTCTGGTTTTCCTTGCAGTGGGTGGGGAGAGGTTTCCACTGGCTTCCAATTGGACAGCTTTTTCCTACTGTAGAATTGACAAAGAGCTGCTTATGATGTGGTTAAACATATGTTTGTAACAGCAATTTTAAAGTCACTGTAATTTCTAAGCTTCCTATTCCATACAAAAGATCTTTTGTAGGCTGAAATTTATGTATCTCATTAGAGTGAAGGCTTTTTTTTTGGGTTTTTTTCATTGCTTAATCACATCTATTTTTCTAACTATGGAGAAAGTATTGTTTCAAAGACTGAATTCCTTTTATCAATGTGGAGGCTTTCCAATGACTCTTTTTCCAGCATTTTCTGTTTATAATTCAGATGATCTGCAAGCTTAATATCCATGTAAATAGATCTTTTTTTAAAAAAAACACAGACATATAAGGAACAATGTTATGTCCCAGATTTTCTAGTTTTCTATAATGGTATCAATCAATATATTTCAAAAGTGTGCGTATGTGGGGTATTTATTTGTTGGTTGATTTATTTGTAGCCTGGAAGGAATATATTAATTACTAGAATTTTACCTTTATACAGAAGACTGTGTTGTAGTTCTGGCTTTCGGTGGTGATACTGATCCTTAGGATAAACGGAGAGACTGACCTTCTTTAATGTGCACAAAGTGAAATGCTGCTTGGTGTTAAGATTGGCCTCTAGTGTTTCTGCATCAATAGTATCCAGTATGAAGTATAATAAATGTTTTGGTATTTTTAACAATTTACTTAGCTGTTTAGGATGTTGCAAAAGTCTGAGGGATTATCACCTGTTAGTGTTAATCCCAGTCAGCACTGTGCCTTTTCTAGAACACTGCTGCTGCCATGATACAGTTCTTAAGATTGCTTAATTTGTAGTACTAACTGCTGGGAACCGTTCTCAAACTTGTGCTGTTAAGGCATGCATCATGTTTGTTAAACTGCAAGGGATTTCATAACCTAATCAGCTGCCAGGCTGATCACTACTGGCCAATCATAAACCTTGTACTTAGGAGTAAATTAAAAGTTTCTGAAAAATTGTTGTCAGATTGCAAACCTACCAGATGCTGGATTTAATGTGGCCTCTGGTTGCTTGTTATCTGTCTTTACTTATGGAACATTCAGTATGAATTACTTGTGGTTTAAATTTTATTCTGAGCACTTTACCCAGGATCTTTGGAAGACTGTATAAATTTGATATCAGGAGAAGATAAACTTTTTCTTTTTCTTTCATTCCGCCATCACTGCCCTCCTGCATTTTGGTTATCTTTTCCTATTCGCTTCTAACAATTTCTGTTTGAAATCTCTGAAATAAAATGTCCTTTCTTCTAATTTGGTTCTTTTTTGCTTGACATTCACCTCTCTTTTTTCCTTCCTATCAGAATAGAAATCTAAACACTGTTTCTAAGCCATTTGAAGTAGGTTAAGTATTAAGTACGTATTACTTGGCGATATCCCTTTAGCTGTTCAAAATCAGGGAAGGCTGTGATTAGTGTTTAGTCTGTTGTTTTTTGTCAGTCCCAAGAATCATCCCTAAGTGTAATTTTGGTTTAATTTCAAATATTTTTTGTTGTTACGATTTTGTTTATGCAGTGCATTGTAGTGTCTGCATTTCACCAGAATCAGTGTCTGAATTCCTTTTTAATTTATCCACCTTATCCCTTCCCCCTCCTTTTGTTTCTCTGAATTACTTTTAAACAGATGCGCTCAGGTCAGCTTTCCCGAAAGCTGTGGGGATCAAGCAAACGGCTCAGCCAGATTTCATCAGGAGAGACTGAATATAACACTCAAGATTCCAAGTGATTGCTGCTTCTACCTTCTCTCATGGATTCCAGAAACATGTTTAATTTTTTGGTCACTTTAAATGTATATCTCAACTTTCAGGGGCTTGATTCTTAAGTCTGTTAACGATGAACCTATAGTAGAGGTATAGTAATAAGCATGTGTACTCATGCAAGTTAGCTGGCTTGCATATTTTTTCTTAACTGTGTTGGATTGGTCACAGCACAATCCCTGTCTAAATAGCTGCTAAAACTGTGTTTCAGAAAAGAAGGAAAGAAAAAAAAAAAAAGAAAACCAAACAACACCGCCCCTCTTCCCAAACCTCCAAATGCAAGTTTGCTAATTGAATTTCAGATAAGTAGCGTTTGATTTGAAGGTGAATAGGGCTTGATGCTCCTTGATCACGAAGAAGATATTTGGCTTTCCTTTGGTAGCACTGTAATTCCCCAGCAGTAAATTAAAATTCTGGCAGTTGCAGTGGTTGAATTCAAAACTGGGATAGCTGACAGTTATGACCTTTTAAATATGGGGGGTTTAGCCCAATGAACAATTTCTTGCAATTTGTTCCTGTAAATGGCTATTGCTATCTTCTTTTGCATAGTTCCAGCTTCAGGCTGCTCTGCAAGGAACATCTGTGTTGCACTACTTGATTATCAGAAATTGTTTAAAGTACAGACATGAATAACTTCAGAGAAGTTGAAGGTGGTGAAGGAGCTGAAGGAGGTAGGAAATACTTGCTGCTGAAAATTATTTAAATGGTTAAACTAAACTAAGGCACACCAAGAAATTCTGTAATATATTTAATATCTTGAAGAAAAAGAGAGGAAGAATCAATATCTATATTGGTCAAAGATCAGTGTGTTTCTTTAGTCAGGTAACTCCTGTAAACAAAAGATAAATTTCCACTGCAAAATGATTTAAACCAACATTGCAGCACAATTTAATTAAATAGTACCTGTTTGATTCTTGCTTGGTGTTCACCAAACCCGTTGTTAGCCACGTGGGTTTTTTTTCTGTAAAAACAAGCAGGGAAACAGATAATGTATCCATTTTCAAGGTGTGTTTAAGACCTGGGAAAAGAAAATAACAGATCCTTACATGCCCTATATCCAACAAAGCAGTTTTGGTTTGTATGCTATATTTTGGAGAAGCCATCACTGAATTTCTTTGGTTTAGCAATACGTGATGATAGAAGGGTGTGTGTGTTCCTATCGTTCTGACATTTTTATTTTATTGTTTAAATTATAAACCCCATACTGTTAGAAAAGCCTGGTGCCGTGGGAAAAAATAAGAATTTTTGGATCAGCGTGTGAAGGTATGTGTGCATGTGTATATATGTGTGTATGTTTGTGTATATATATGTATATACATGTACGTATGTCTATTAAAAGGAGAAAATACCGTGGGGTAAGGGGAGTATAGATATAAAGCAGAGCTGTAAGTGATTGTTAGCTAGTACGTTCCCTTTTGGCTACCCCTTTCTTCCCTCTACCATCACTTTTCTTGTTATTTTTATTTATTGAAATGAATGTGTGTTGCATCTCCTATAATTGTTATCAGATATTCCCTGTGGCTGGGGAGCTGTTGAACTACCTGAGGAAATCTATAATGTATAATCTTTTCATTAACTTTTAGCACAATATTTATTAACATTGTAGAAATAGTAATACCTTTTTACCCTGCAAAAGGATAATCTTTAAAAGTTCTGTTAAGTCTCATTAAAACTGTTTTCTCCTCCTCAGTCTTTACTGGAAACAAAAATCCCTTTTAATGACTGATCAGTGTGCTGTGTAAAGAAAGTTGCATTGCTTTTTCTTAACTTTTGTAAGCTAAATAATCAGATTAGTGAACAAGTGCAAGTGGATCTATGCATAGCTGCAATGTTCTGACTAATCACTGTGATAGACTGGATTGTCTGGAAAGTTAGAAGAAAGTAAGAATTATTTCCCTTAGTCACTTGCCAAGAGAGCATTAAATTTTCAGAAGTAGAGCAGTGTGGGTTTTTTCAGACTCCATGTATGTAAAAAAACCCAAACAACTGAACAAAAACAACCAACCAAAACAAACCACCAAAAATAACCTGAAACCCAAACACATCCCTTATTTTCAAATAAGCTATAGAGAAGTGAAAAATACTATTTTTAAATCGATTACCTATCTAGTAAGAACACTAAGGATAGTACTGAGTATGCATATGAGAATGTGAAGTGTGCTTGTCCGTTATGGTTTTGTGAAGAAGGGATTTTGGAGGAGCTTTTTTGAAAGTGGTTTAGAAAAAATTCAGTTCAGAATACGAGATCTTTCTGTGTCATGGGAAGTTGAAAAAAAGAGCTCATTCGGGGCATTGAGTTGATGGTTTTTATCAGTATGCATAGGTGTTGTGTTTAAATGCATATATGAGGTTAAGTGTTTACTTGCAGGGGAAAGGGGGCAGGGAATGATGATGTTTTGGCTAGCAGAATCAAGTGGAGAAATTAGGAGAACAGGTCTTTTGTAATTTTTGTTGAGAGCACAGCTTTCTTCTTGTCACTTGCACAGACAAGGTTTGCGTAAGGTCGCAAACATCCTACTGGGGGTTACATATGTTTATACAGTACTCATGTGAATCTTTTTGGTAGTTTAATATTAAAGAATACTGAACTCACTGTGTCAGTGTAAGTAAAATACAATGTCATTGCAATAATTGGGGATGAAAGAGTTTATGGTGAAGAGCTTTGATATTTGAATACCACCATTTCAGTGCATCACAAGCATTGGGTGATCTTCACAAGTATCTGGGACAGCTTTAGATGTGGACAGTTCTTGGGTTCTCAAACTCGAGGCTAGTTTGTGCTCAGCACAAGGCAGCAGCAGCAGAATGCGGGAGGGACAGGTGAGCTCTGAGCTGCTTCTGCTCTACGCCGAATGGCAACATCCATTGCCTTTTGATCTTGTATTTGGCTCTTGAGGAACGCTTAGCGTTCTTCCTTCTTGGAAAGACCTTGGAAAGGAGGTTTGAAGGTCTGCACTTTGCCTTTATCTAAAATCACCTTTAAAAGATACAGGTCATACATGTGAGCGTTAGCTGGTATGTTGTTTCCTTTGGCTTTAACTGATTTGTGCAAGTCTTTTTTAAAAGTAGAGAATAACTTTTCTGATCAGCTGTTCAGGCTGGTTGAATTGCAGTCTCTTATGCAGTGCACTGTGAATTAGTGAATTGACTTTCATATTTTTTTGATTTCCTCAAGTGAATAAAGTTTAGGATCACGTGTTGTTTTTCATGTAGTATTGGCAAAGTAAGATTCTTCTTTGGTTTTGAACTAAGATTTATTTAAGTGTAAAAAGTAAAGCTGTGAGATGAGAGACTTCTGATAAGGAATTCAGAATAAACAAGTCTTAAGTGACAGTTGTTTCATAACATTACATTTGTCAAGATCTTTTTGATGGTATCTTCTTTTAATTTTTAGAACAACCCTCGTGATACTTATCAAAGCTTAAGATATGCTTACCTTTGAAGCAGAGTAATTAAGTAGGAGTGTAAATATATGTAGTAAACAAAACTGAAAACTGACTCTCTTTTCATACCTGCATATAAATAATATCAAGTAGTTAGCGGTATTGAGTAACTTCTCTGTAGCACAGTTTTGAACTTGCACACCAAAGGATGATATTTAGAAGACATCTCTCCTTTATTACAAGTAAAACGTTTGTTAAATTTCTCTTTATCAATTTACTTGTTCTTGATAGTATTTTTAGTTGTCTTTATAGTGAAGAATCTTACCTAGTCTGTGCAGTTTTTGTACTATATAAGCATTCAGGAAGTGAAATGTTTGCTGTTCATGTTAGCATCTGACTTGTGTGAATTATTTTTTATCAATGTATTAACTAATATGTGCTCATAGGATATCTAGAAACCACATCTTCCATCTTCCGTGTACCTTACCACCACCAGCACAAAATAATAATCCCAATCTTAAACTAACTGCACTTCTGATGGTTAGTACACATTGTGGAAATTAGCTCTTAGGAAGACTATTTAATTTAAGAAGAAAAAAGGAAAACCCAATAGCACAGACATGTATTATAGTTGCTTTGCTAATCTACAACATTGATAGAAACAAGCTTTTTTTTCCTGCTGGTATACCTTAGATCATGAATATTATCACAGAACAGGTTTATCAAAGTCTTTACAGGCTTTAGTCTAGTCAATTGGCTGCTTTATAAAGATATTCTTAAAAGTTGTATTTCTGTGCCCTTTAAATGAAATGCAAAGAACTAAGTTTCTGCACTGTAAAAAAATCTGTATGGGACTGGTAACAGTCCTAAATCAGTCTGCTTTAATATGGTCCTGCAGGAATGATAAATTTATTTTTATTTGTAATGTACAATAATTGGGTAGATCTTTTTACTCTTGCCTTAGTCAATGGGAGCTGTATACCTCACTTTCCTAGACCATGTCTCCCTCTTCCCTGTTCCTTCTGCAAGTCTTTCCCAATCTTAATTAACAAAACCATTAGAAAACATATGTACAACAATCAGATGCTCCACAGATTTTATACTATGTGTGTGTATTTACTTGAAAATGTGTACCGATATACCAATTATGGTATGGTAGGGAGCTTTAAAGCTAGAGAGGGGAGCAGAACATGTGTCAGCCTCCTTCAGCTCCTATATTCAGAGTCTGTGTAGACATTTCTCTGTATTGTCACCTGAAGGCACTCCTTTCTTCCACGGTTAAAGGCGCCTTGCTGGCCGGGTTAGATGCTGTGACTGGGTGCTCTGAGTACTTTTTTTTTTTTTCCCCATTCAAAGAATTAAAAAACCCCAAACCAACACATATAAATGCATATCATAATGTGAACCTAAGACCTGACCTAATAAATACTGTTAGATGAAAGCACTACATAGGGTTATATTTAGTTGGGTGGAAATTCAAACATGTGCTTCAGTGCTTTCTAGAGTGGGCTTTTCATGCTTCTTGGTTTAAAAGCTATGTCAGTTTCAGCTGTGAACATGACACTCCTTAGTAGTCTCCTTTTGGGGAGAGTAACAGTTTTTGTGCAGTGGTATGCATGTGGGTTCATCGTACACCAATGTTAGATTCAACTGAAGTGTTTGGAAGATATCTTCCCCTCCATCCCAGGGAGCCAAATTCTCATTATTACTAATTGCTCTTGCTAGCATGTACTTATAAAGGAAGCAAGGGTTTTCTGAAAAGCTACTGCAGCTAAAAAATATTTTTGGGGGCTAAATTTGGTTGTCCCCTTCTTCACTATTATAGTTATCCAGATGCCTGAACGCAGAAATACTTCTGAGTGGCGGCATAGCGCACTCTGCACAGTTTGAGTTGAGTGCTGTTCATCTTAGTGCAGTCTTGAACACCCCATCTGTGAGGAACTGTTTGTAGTGTTTAATCAAAGGTACCCTTTGTTAGCTTTTAATTCACCTTTTTGCTGTGCATCTGTGGAAAATTGTTGTGTGTTTCTTTTAATTACCGTTTACCCAAATGGCCCAGATAAAATCGGTGTTTCACTTTTCAGGAGGGAGTTCTTCCAGTTGTGTGTTCTTTCGTTTTTCATCTACTGGACTTGGGAAATTCGGCAAGTATTTCCAGAGCTTCGGTCTGTGGTTATACTCAGCACAGACACAATTTCATAACACATTTTCTGTCCCAGAAGCATGATTGTCAGTATAGATTATGGTTTAAAGCTGCTAAGGTGTTTTGAGATTGAAATATAAAACATCTAGCCATATATATCATAGATCTAACTGAACTTAGAAGCCACTTCTTTATTTAGCTTCCTATCTAGTCAGTATTTTCCTCTTGAGGGAGCCATATTTTATGCCTTGAAGTAACTTTTTAAAATAAACTTAGTCTTGCACCTGACAGCACTGCTTTAGTCATACATAACTGTGAGCTGTTGCTTAAAGAAAGCCATGAGGGGGAAAAAAAATAATAAGGAGAACTTGCAATACGTGTTCTAATTCAGTCCCTTACTATGCAGGAGCGCTTAATATAAGATTAGATAAATGTAAGACTTAACCTCCATTTGGTCAGTGTTTTGATGGAAGCTGTGACACTACTCAGTGTGCTTGATGAATTTTTACTAATGAGGGAGTGAAAGCAAAGGCCTTACAGCAACAGTTAACCATATATTCTGATAATTCTTACAGATTGTGCAATTACATGATTACAAATGGATTTTTAAATGCCAAAAAATGCCTTTTTTTAAGAGCTAAATGTTAGGTCTGAGGAGTGTCAGAAATACCTGCTTTCAAAAATGACCCTTCAGGCACTGTAATGAACTTGCTGTCAGTCTTCTGTGCAATATCTTTCTCCCTTCTGGGTGCTTTAAGAGTATACTGTATGTCTTATTTTATTTTACCAGTATGTTTTAAGAGTGTGTATATTGGCTAATGATGGGTGTTTTTCTGTACAGCATGGTGGAAGATGTTTTAAAATTTTGCACTTTTCTAGGATTTGCAAGTTTGTAACCTGACAATTTTTAACATGCACACTTTTGTACATAATTAGCATTGTATATATTTAACATGAGTCTGAAGCAAATAAAAGTAATTGAATGCATAACTTCTCCCTTTATTAATAGCACAGAAATTAAACTAATAGTGTGGGATAACACTAAACGAATAATTCTTTCATTTAGCAGGTAAAGTTAGGCAGCAGGGACAGGTGGCTTGGATGTCCAGTCTTAATTGCATTAAAGTAACTTTTTTTTGGTGGGGAAGGAATCAAAGTGGATACATGAATGTACAGACCCTTTCAGACTAAGAACAGCAGTGATTACTCAAGTATTGCAATAAAAATTGTCTTTTTGCTGGGAAGGAGAGATACAAGTTGTGAATTAGGGTGGGGAAAAGACTCCACGAATGCATATTTATTTATAAAGCTAAGGTTCTCCACCCACCCTGGGACTAGAAGCATCTCTTTCCTTCCTCCTCATTGTCTTCCCATATATTTTTTCACTGCAGAATGTGCAAGGCTACAGATTCTGGAGATTACTGTCAATCAGGAGGAAACTGAAATCTGTTCCAGGCTCATGTTCAGTTGGTTTCTTACCCCTGTAAACAAGAAAAACCATGCTGTGAGCTTTAACAGGAGCTAGGACTGCTGTGCTTCCATCTGTTACTAAGGACAGAACAAGGCATCCTTATTCATAACAAGCAGTTTTGACTCCCTTCCTTGCCTGCATCATGGGACATACATACTAGATTTCTTAGTTATATGTTCATATGTTTAAAGACATGACTTCCCTTGTTCTAGAGTTCAGCGCATGGGGACCAAGCCAGCGTTCCCCTGCCCTTCAATAACAGAGCTGACTACTGGGGCTCTTTCTGCGAACAGTGACTGTAGTTTGAAAACACAAGCATCAATGGATGTAATGCCATAGCACTTACTGGGTAAGTCAGAGTGCTGTCGTACTGCCTGCTCTTTTGGAGCATAAAGCAATACTTGTATTTTCCCCCAAAAATAAATGGAAGCAAGGGATTAAGTAACTTCTGATGTAGGGTACAGGCAGCATGTGCCAGGAGTCTTAACAGAAGTCTTCTTTCCTGTCTGAAGGAGGGTATCAATTTAAATGAAGCATTTACCTCAGAAACAGACGTGCTCCTGTCACTCCTTGCAAGGTGGCTTTGTCTCCTTCCACTAGCAGCATTGCACCTTCCCGCAAGCCCTAATGGTGATGGAAACATTAAATGTTATTTTCAAGCTATTTAAAAGGCTAGAATGCTTGTCACAAGCAGGCCAGTCTTAGTGCAGCTCGCCATTACTACAGACAAGGCTTTCTCACTCACCTATTTCTAACAAAGATGTCAAGACAAAATTGGGAGAGTTACCTTGTTTTAGAAGCTGGTTTTCTTGTTTATTTTTCACTTTTAAAGGAGAAACCATTAAGGAGAAAAGGAAAGTGTGGGTTTTTTTTTCCACAACTACTTCTGCTACCACCATTCTTAGATCCAGTTTGTGCCAAGCCACAGCCAGCTGGGTTTCCTAGAGCACAAACTACACTCCAAGCTCAAGCACAGGGACAGGAAACCCAGAGGTCGCACTTCCTCACTGTAACTACGAACATACTACTGAATGAGCAAATTCAGAAACCTAGGGAGATTAAAACAAATTGTAAAGTTAAGAATACCTGCAAAAAGATTAAGGAGCGGTATCTTAACATCTGCATGCACACCACCCCCAGCAGACAACATATGACTGGTGGCCAGTGACTAGAAGTTGCCAGAGCTGCCTAAAATACAGGGTTTGGCAACAGGACTCCAAGCATCTCATTTGTTCTAACCCATTTTCTACAAGTGAGTGAAATCCAAGGTTGAAGCTCTTAGCAAGAATGTAACTGGCCTTCCATGCCGCAGTTCTGTAAGGCTTATCAGGCTGGGGAGCCCACACTGAAAGCTGGTAAGAATGCATTTAAAATGATTACCATACTTAGAGCCATGAGCTTCATGACTGGGAACTACTACTCACCAGAACGGGAGGGGTGTTTGGTTCTTCATGATACTGGCGAATTCTTTCCTCCCTTGTTTCCTGCAACAGTGAGTGTAGATTTAGCTGCCCAGGCAGTACGGTAGGACTTGCAGCTATCCAAGCATGACACCAAGCAATTTCATAACATTAAACAAAGCTGGCACTTCCCCTCAAGGAGAATGGAGTGGCAGGTTTGACTTTAATAGATATGTATTCCACCCTTCATCACTAGCAGCAATTGCTGCAGGTTGATCAAATAACTTACACAATCCCAGTCCCCAACCCAGTCCCCAAAACCCTTTAAACTTACTTCCACTCAGTTAATCCAGTTTTTTGGTGTTTTTGGTTTGTGTGTTTTGTTTTGTGGGTTTAATGCTAGCTCCACATGCTCAACCTTGGAGCAAGAGCACTGAGGAAGATGGTGGAAGCAAATGTCCAAGATGTCACCTTCATGAAAGAGGGTAGTGAACCATGAATTTCCACTGATAAAATATGTGCTTTTTTGTCCTCAAGTAGGTATTACACTGAAGAATTTCCTTCTGTGAACAGTTCTGCCATGTTTCCTGGGTGTTTGCTGCTGAACTGAGCAACAGTAGTTACAAGAAATGGAACCAGAAGGATTTGTTGGTAAGGAAACACAGGAACCCAGCAGGGACTTGGTACAGCACAGAGCTTCCAGCCTCTTTTCTGAGAAACAGTGGAAGTTATTTATAGGGAAAAGACTGCCTGCTTATCTAGTGACAAGCTGATTAAACGAGTACCTACTTCATCTAAATTCTAGAAGTATGCTCTGATCCTCCATCTCTCTGTTGTCCCCTAATTCTTAATACTTCCTCTAACCGTGAAGGAATTTTGACTACAAGGAGGAAAGCATTTGGGCTATTAAAACATGCACCACAGAAGCTGCTCCCTGAAGAATTAACTGACAGGCTATTCAAGAATCAGCTCCTCCATAGTGGAGATGTTAGTCTTTCATGCTTGATGGTTAAAATGTTTTTCTTTCAGCTGTATTAGTACCTGTGCTTGCTCAGTACTGGATGTTACAGGGTGTGCTCTCTGCAAGGACACTGGTGCCTAGGTAGTTTCTTATACAAGATCGCATGCAATCTCAAGATCTCTTCTGATGGTTCCTTCAGATATTCCTTTAGATATTTAAGCCTCGTAATGTATGTTTAAGTTGGGTCTCCTCAAGCAGCAGGCGAGATAGACTATGGCAGGACTTTCCCGAAACACATGGATTGCACATTTGAAGTTTATCTTTCCCTGTGCCATCCCCCTGCCCCAGGCCCAATTCCATGCCTAGGTATGAAGCAACAGTATTTTAGACATTGCAAAGCTGCTGTTTGTGAAAACACTTTGTTCCGCTCTCAGTAATACTGTTGCCAACTTCTCTTCCCACTCAAAAGCCTTAGGAGGGAGCGAAGTGTTACTGCCTCACTAGCATTTCCACTTGCTCAAGGGAGCAGCTGTTAAGACATTCTATAGCTTTGTAAGGCCTCACAAATATACATTGTTGTTGCACCTCTGCACCCAGGTTACTGTGTTAGCTCTGGCATGCTTTACTTACACCCATGTGAGTGCTTTTAACATCTGGGTCCAGGTAGTGGGGGTTAATATTGAAAGGAACTAAACCTAGAGCCTGCAGGGAAGGTGGATAAACAATTGGCATGTCATTGGTAGTATTGATGCTGATGGTAGCAACGTTAGTTCCTGCGCTGGATCCCACGTAAGGAATCCCATCCTGAAAGACAAAAGCAATGATTAGTATGCAGTATTACAATCAGGAACTACATTTTATAGCATTTTTTAGCATCTTATATCATTCTCAGAGACTTAGCAATCAGATCGCACTTAGTCCACATCTCACTGCTAACTTCACAGATGAAAAGCAGAACAAGAATTCAGGTTCTGAGGTGCACAACAGCTTGTATATGTCAGTCATGGTTGTCACAGAACTACTTGTTGGATGTCCTGGACTCATAACACTGTGACCCCATCACAAAAGAACTTAGAAGGTTGTTAGTACATATATTGGACTTTACTAAGACAGATTTATTATGTGCATTGCATTTACAGGAAATACCTGCGCTAGCTTTTAACTAGCTTCTGAAGAGAGCAGCCCATCTGAAGCTGAGTACAATGTTGCCACAGCATCAGCTTACCAGTACTGTGACCAGCCAGTTTAGTGCTAGTTCAGGTATTACTATATGCTGTGTTGTAAGTGGAAGGATTCCACACAAACATGCAAGTATACGGATAATAGAACAAATTGTAAAAATAAGCTATCTTGAGAGAACCGCTGCTAGTATAAGTGTAACCAAACAGTTATCTAGACTTCACCGGTACTTGAACACTTTCTGGCTTTTCTGCCCACAACAGGCATTGAATTTCTGTATATTAAGACGGCCTAGCTACATAACCTTTTTTTCTTGGAAGCTGGCCTTTTCAAACATATTGTGCTTGCATAAATCTGCCTGAAGTTGTTTGCAGTTCCATATTGCTAGGGGAACACCTGGCTTCTGTTCTGCTCCATGGATGGTGTATCTTTGTGGTGCCTTATGAGATTTGCCACCCAGAAGGGGGCTGCTGACCAGAAGGACTCGATGGCACTCGTACCTCTCAATTCCAGATCAAAGAGGTACACAAGGTAATTACACCATTTTCAGTGTCAACAGGACATCGACTAAAAGGCATGTATGGATCCAACTCTATTAATAGTTTATTAGCACAAAACTGCAACTTGAACGTGTCTGTATCTATTAGCAAAATAGAAAGTGGACACCTCAGGCTGAAAAGCAGGGTTTCTGGACATACATTATGTCCTGCACGGCTCTTCATTGGTATTTTACACCGAGTAGCTTGCTTCTAAGGTATTATGCAGCATTGTACATCCCAAGGTCTTGCAGTCCCACATCTGGGAAACTGCCCTAGAAAGTTTGCTGACCTCAAGTCTTTTCAGGCTTCAATGACTAATGGCAGCCTTATTTGGCCACAGATCTCAGTCCACCAGGCTGCGTGAGATGGCTCAATATTTGAAGTATATTAGACACAAAGATGCAGAATGAACTTGGATTTGTCTGAACAAAAGCTTATGCATGAGATCCTGCCACTCAGACTTGGCCAGCGTCCTGTAGCATTTACCTCAAGAACTCTTTTCCTGATCTCCTGTATCAGACAGTTGTCGTAGAGAGCTTTCAGGAGACGGAATGTGTTCCCACCTCCTGCAGAGAGAGAGCCCAGCTTATTTAACATGTTCTCACCGCCAATATTCATCGAAGCTTTTACAAACTTGGCAGGCTCAATGATTTCTATGCTCTATTCAGGGTAGTATCCTGCATTGAGCAGCAGTAAAACCAGAAGCTTCAGAAGAGTGGTCACAGGGCAAGCTCTGGGCTCATGCCCCAAGTCCTTCTTGTAACACTGGTGCTGGCTCTTTGTCAGCGGACACTGCTGTAATACCCAGGAGCATGGCATTAGGACTATGCTCAGTTGGAGCCCAGTAGTCCTGAATCTTTTTAGACTTGATAAAGTGATGATCCAGCTGCGATGATTGTGTTTTATCACTGAAGTACTGTTCAAATGAATAATCTGAAATTTACTGGAGGTGAAGGTCCATTAACAAATCTCTCCTATTTCCATCCCCACCACTAAATGTAGGGTCTTACTGTTCCCCATCAAAGTACTGGTTTCTGTAGTTTCTAATGATTGCTAGGCCCAATTTTTTCGTTGTTGTTTCTACAGTGCCTGCTCTGAGCAGGACTAACCCAGTGCCCTATGTAAACCCTCATCAGGGAGCAAGAAATAAAACTTACCGATAAATATTGCTTCAGATTTCCTTACAGCTTCCACTGGATCACAAGATTCATGAATGCTGTCCAGCCCATAACCTTAAATGAAAGAGTATTTTGCTTTGCCACTTCAGTTCGGTGGAGGAATGTGGTATGTTCAATTCCTCCCTCCCCCCAAGCCAAATGTCTTGCCAGACAACTAGGGAAATTTCAGAGAACTCTACAACATAAAGTATATGTCCTACATTGGTGCAGGGCTTCTGCATCCAGCTGTACCAAAGGAAATGTTTGATTTACAGATATACATGCTCTGTATCTTAAGAGCGGAGCATTTCACTCGGCAGGCACAGGCTGAGGCACGCAGTCCTGCTGAGCATTACCGGCAAACTGGGAAACGAGAAGGAAAAAGCTGTCAGTCTTCAGCTCGGCTGCAAGTCTGAACACGATGTGCCACCGCTGGGTCTAGCATTACTGGTGCAAATATCTGATCTGATTTTTTTTTTTTTTTTTTAATGGTTAAAATGTCTGGCTTTGACAGATTTGCCTTGCTGGGGTTCGCTGAGTACAGGGAGTGCCAGGAGAGCCAGAAGGTGGATGTTTGCTGGCAGCAATCTTTCTGCAAAAGAACGGAGCAAAGTGTGCTGCCCAGGGCAGTGAGTAGTGGTTATTACTGGGGTAACAGGTTATCCCGAATGGTGGTGGGTATTGGGCGGAGGTGTCGCTGTAGGCTGCTCTGGAAAAACCTTTGCTCGAAGCAAAGCTGAGTTGCTGTTCATCACGGAAATGCGTGGCCGGTTGAAGTGCGTTATAGTAAAGGGTTTTGCTTAACACCCGCGGTTGCACGGCTCGACCCCAGGCTTAAGGCGTCAGGGAACAAACCGCGCCCCGGTGCGCTGGAGCAGGTAGAGACGCGCTCGGTGTTTAGGAAACAGCTTCCTCCCCGAGGCGCCCAGAGCGCGCGCAACACGATTTCTTCCGGGGGCCTTTAGAGTAGCTGCTAGCGGGCAGCGGGACCCCGCGGCGGACCGACCCCCCCCCCCGCCCCGCCCGCTCCCGCAGCGGCGGCCCCCCCGCGACACCGGCCGCCTCCCCCCTGCGGCGGCCCGGGGCGCTGGGGCCGGCCCCGCTTACCCCAGCTCTCGAACTTCTCCCTCGCGGTGCGGGCGTAGGCGTCGCGGTCGTGCAGGGCGTAGGGGACGAAGAGCACCCGCTTCACCGCCCTGCGAGGAGAGAGGGGAGGCGGCGGTCAGAGCTGGGGCGGCCGGGCGGGCTCCCGCGGGCCCTGCGCGGTGCTTACTGCCCGAGGAAGCTCTGGATGTGCTGCTGGCAGTGGCCCAGGTACCCCCCCGCCGTGCAGGGTGGAGTTGGAGACCAGCAGCAGGCGCCGCGGGCCCCCCATGCCGCCCGGCGCCGTGCCCCGCCGTCGGTGCGCGCAGCCCGGCCCGGCCCCGCTCGCCCGGCCCGGCCCGGCCCGCCCCTTCCTGCCCCGCCGCGGCCCGCGGGGTGGGGCCCCGCCGCTCCCGCCGCCCGGCCCGGCCATGCTGGACTTCGCCATCTTCGCCGTCACTTTTCTGCTCATCCTGGTGGGCGCCGTGCTCTACCTCTACCCGGTAATGCTGCTGCCGGTACCGGGCCCCCGGCGGGACGCACGGCACAGCCCGGCCCGGGGGGCAGGCAGCGAGCGGCCGAGAGGCCCGTCCCCCACCGCGCCCCGGGCCCTTCCCGCCGCCCCTGGGCCGCCCGGCCCCGTTCCGCTGCCCCACGCCCAGAGCCCGGGCCCGCCGTGGCAGCCGCCCGGCCCCATCCCGCGGCAGCCCGGCCCCCGCGCCCCGGCCCGCCGCGGTCGGTACGTGCCGGTGGCTGAGCCCACAGGGGGGCTGCGCCGGCTCCCCGGCAGCTCAGCTCGGCGTCCGTGCGGGTCTCCGGGGCGAAACCTGGGGGCGAGATCTGCGTGGCAAACCCGACCCGGGAAATCTGTACGCGGGGATTTACCCCCTAACCGGGTGGGTGATGCTGGTGTGCCCGGTGGGCCAGGCACGCGCTCAGGTCGATCGGCCTCGTAAGCCTTGGCAGGCGCGAGGCCTGAAGACGTGGCTTAGCCAGCTCTTGTTTAACGTTGCGAGTGGCGTAGCAGGATTGTGGTGGAAAATCCATCTCTCCCACTGGGAAGCTGTGGGACTTGTGCAGAATCTGAAGTTCAAGGGGGTTGATGCGTGTCTTTTTACCCTAGGCATCTAGGCAAGCTTCAGGTATCCCTGGGCTGGCTCCAACTGATGAAAAGTAAGTGATTTCCATCCCAGCACTGATCAAGCTCAGCATTGGCAGAGAGTGCTGTTCATGACGAGGTATCCTCTTTGTGTTCCTCAGGGATGGCAACCTGCCAGATATCATCGCCAGCAGCAGTTTGCATGAGTTCCTGGTGAACCTTCATGAGAAATATGGCCCACTGGTCTCTTTCTGGTTTGGAAGGCGTCTTGTTGTCAGCCTTGGCTCCATCGATCTCCTGAAACAACATATTAACCCCAACCGATTGCGTAAGTGTCCTTTGCTTTGTCTTTGAGTCCACTGGTTTCTTCTGGCCGTGCTGGGCATCCTATGTCCAAGAGAGCTGGAGTTTCGTTCAGAGTAGAAAGAAAACGAGGCTCAGTGTGCAGCTGAAATAGCGGTTAAGGTATGACTTTGGACTTAAGTATTAGTGGCAAAGAGTTGCTGCTGTCAAATGGCCATCAAGAAACGAGCATGCTTGTGCCTTCTACCATCTCCCTACAGGCAAATGTTTATGGAAAAGATCACTTGAAACAGCAAGGTGAAGGTCCTGTAGCTGCTTGGCATACATTTGAAAAGCAGTTTGAAATATAATTTAAGAGGGGAAACTTTGCTAAAGTAAGTCTGAAAACTACTGTGCTAGTTTGCGATAGCTCCCATGTGTGGTTCAGTGTAGAGGTTTTTAAAGTATTATTTGAAGTTGTTCTTTAACTTTTGTTTTTCTTTTGCGTGTAGAATTTTGTGCTCAAAACCTTTAATTGATCTTCCAGTCTTGGAAGTGGTCAGTGGTGCTGGTAGCTGAGTTGACAGTCTTAGTCCTGGGAAGGTATTTTAATTTATGATATAAACATTTTAGGTGGGTGTTTTGCTTCCTAAGGGGATCACAGACGTTTAAGTTAACGCAGCTGATATTTGGGTTTACCCTCTTGTTTTTCCAGTTTTCATCTTGCAAAGTTGAATGAGGTGCTGGTTGTACACGTCTGACCTGATCCTTTAGGCTGCCTTTAGGCACAGGCAGGTATCTCAGCGTTACTTAGTGCTGAGGTTGTGGTGGGTAAGCGTCCTGTACAGTTGCATGACAGGCTCAAAAAAATGGTGATGATCTGGGGAAAGAGTGGGAGTTCATGAAGATCAGCAAAATGCAGCTGATAGCAATAACACTCCAGAAGGTGGGAACCCACCCTGAAAAATCTGGATGCGCTCAAGTGTGTTTGGGGGAAGTTGAGCAGACAGTCACTTTCTCAAAGCTCAGGGCAGTGGTGACAGGCCCCTGAGCAGGCAAGTTCTCGGAAATGTTCTGAATTTGGGAGTACGCAAATACTGGAAAAAAACAGATACAGTGCAAATGCAGGAAACAAAGTGAGCCAGGCAGCGACCGACTAATCTAGTGTCCTGCTATGCCAAGGGCTAAACATATTTTTTTTAAGGATGGGGATAAATAGGAAATGCATGCCATACTTCTTTGGTAATTAGAATTCTAGATAAGGAAAGTGATAGAACTGTGTTTCTGTCGGGGTTTCAGTTCAGAATTTGCTTGGACGCCACTCGGATCATCACTGAAGCTGGAGGTAATGGGATATGAGAAGTGAAAGAGGGAGCGAGGCTGGATTATGTTGGGAAAGCGAAGT
The DNA here is from genome assembly GCF_015220075.1 of Falco rusticolus. Lineage (NCBI taxonomy): Eukaryota > Metazoa > Chordata > Aves > Falconiformes > Falconidae > Falco > Falco rusticolus. Next base: position 49,702,185 of record NC_051194.1, read on the forward strand.
GCTGAGTTGGGGAGGTGAAATACTCCCACTTAGGTTAGCAGCCTGCCCTGACGGTGTTACGCTGGGACCCCTTGTCAGCACAAGGAAGCAGAGTCAGATGGGCACCCCTGAGGGCTGGGATAGCAGAAACAGTGAGAAGCAAAAGCAGGCTGCACTAATTGCCTGCAGGATGACATGGCCGTAGAAAAAAAGAAGAGGGTACATTGAGTCATGTGTTTTCTGTAGAGAGAGGAAAGCATCTAGGCTATTGCACAAGATGAACATGAGCCAGACCTGGAATCCCATGTATGGCTCTGACCTCTGTACTTGGGCATGATTTTGGGTAAAGCAAGTGCAAAGAAGGGCTGCCAGCGCTCTCAGAGGAGCAAGGAGCCTGTCATGCAGGAGGAGCCAGGGACAGTGTGTTCTGCCCCACAGATGGAGGAGCTTATGGCGGCTCCTTCTAAAGGCAGCAGTGGCAGGTTTAAGGAGGAGGGTTCTCATGATCTGTACTGAACTCAGACCTGAAAAAGCAGCGATGTTAGTTGTATCAGTGCTTTCCTTTTAGCACTGATGCTTGTCAGAAGTGCTCAAACTTTATTAGAGGTGAGGAATCTTATTGTTTTTCCTGGAGGTTTCAGGTATAAACAACATGTAGTAGCTTAGCTGAGTGGTTGTAGCAAAACACTTGCTTCCTCTACCATTTCATGGTGAGTGGTTATAAGTGGTAGCTCTCAGCCACAAACTGGCTCTAGGCAGCTTGTAGTTTTGTTGGAGGCCTGGTCTTGCACACATCTCTTCTGTGCACACGGTGCTGTGGGGCAGGAGACAGCCCACTGTGAACTGGCTCATATCCAAGTCGTGGCTCTCCAACGCCACCAAAAAACTCTTGCCATGCAATTTCTCCTCAGTCTGCTGGGGCACCTGAGGCCAGAGCTGTTCTTCGTAGGTGCCTGCTTGTTGGTTTCCAAGCTGGAGGTGTAGGGTTTGTCTCCAAGTAGCAGAGAAAGGTTCCTTTCATCACATCTGTGTGTCACAGGTATGGTCAGACTTCTGGGAGAGAGAGAGAGGTGCTGGTAGTGCATCTCTTGTGAGAGCCTTGAAGTTGGACTAATTGCATTCATAATTATTAACAGGTTCCCCATGCCAGCAGACTGTTTTTTCTCATGCTTAAAGCAATGTTTGAAGCTGGTATGATTTCATGACCTCCTTAAAGCTTGGTTGAGATGAATTTGCAAGGAGAATTCAAAGGAAGTAAAATTTTGCTGCTGTTACTGGTGATTCCCATGAGAGGCTTTGGGGAAGCAGTCCGGGCCTCCAAAGGGTGTGGATCTGAAGAGAGTAGACGAGTTCAGGACTGCCGGCATCAGTGGGTTCACAGACCCACTTGGAACACTCCTATGAGTTGATGTCACCTTTTGTGTTGGGCCAGCGAACCTGAAGCACCCTGAATGCTGAAGATGGAGCTATGGGTCGTGGCCTGTTTGAGCCGGACAGCTTTGTTGCTGTTCTGTGTTTGTACTGTGCAGCTTCAGAGGTCCTTTCCGTCTCTGATGTTCAGTTCTGCTTGGCATCTGTCTTGACTATCCAGAGTTAGATCTTTTCTCTATATTTACTTACAATGGTGTCCAGGATAGCACTCTGATGCTCTTGTGATGAAGAAGAAGCTTTCCTTGTAAGTAGAAGGAACAGCTGAAATTTTGAGATGCTTCACTAAGAGGACTGAAAGTGTAACCCTTGAGGTGTTTTCAAGACAAGGGCAAAGGGAGAAGTCCGTGGAAGCGTTAGTAGGACTGAGCCCTGTCTCCAAGAAGTGGTTTGTGCCTTGTGGAGTCACTAGCCTCCTGCACCTGTGGAGAAATAGCCATTCCCAAACACTGTGAGGCAGGGCCAGCCCTCAGCAAAGGGCAGCTTGGGCTCTGCAGTCCTGAGTTCGTAACAGAGGGTGTTTTAGTGGCATGGGGCTGCCAGCTTGCGTTAGGGACAGGGGAGAAAACATTGGAGCCCATGGCTGATCCAGCAGTTTTCTTTCATACACACCAGGAGAACTTCGCAGTTTCTGCAGGTGATGGTGCTAAGCATCGTCTAGCCTCTCCAGTGCCTCTGCTTGCCAGATTTGCTGTGTGGGCTTTACCGACAGCCATGTGTCTTTTTGGCTACCCTAGTACTGTGCCTAGCTCTGCCAGGGCCAGTCAGCAGGGAAGCGTGGCATGAATAGCAGCAGCCACTCCATGGCAAAGTACCTTGGAGGAGGAATTGTCAGCAGCAGCCAGAGTCACATAGCAGCCTGCTCCACATGGAGAGCCACAGGTACCATCTGCTGTGCCAAAAGACACATGCACATACTTGTCATTTAAAGTTGGGGAGAGCGTGAGATGCAGAACTTTAAAAACATGGGAAGCGAAATGGTGTGAGAGAAAAGCATTTAGGAAAGTTTACCATATTTATGCCTCTGGCCTCATTAGCTGCTTTTGTGTCATTAGGTAGTAAGTCCTCTACAGGTGGGAATTATCTCTGCTTGTATGTTTGTCCAGTAGCACAATGAGGCCCCAGTCTCTGCTGGGAAGCCTAGATGCATCCACAGCTGATAGTCATATGTGTCTAGCCCAGCCCTGATGTCTTCTGATGCCTCAGGGGGTTCCCTTTCTATCTGGGAGAAATAACAGATTGTGATAAACAGTTGAAATATTCCTCTTGAAAACCCCCTGATTGCTGCTTCCAGATAGTTCCTTAAAGATTCTGCCCATTCTGCAAGACCCACAGGAAAGTTTTCAGAAAGAGAAACGCGTATGCCATGCTTCATGGCACAGCTTTGCGTTGGCACCTAATACACTTTAGCAAATTTAATAAGTAGAGGCCCTGGTGGTGAAATTCAGATTTAAAGATCTAACTGAAGTGAGCCACGGGTACGGAAGATGGAGGATAAGTGCTTGTGTCTAGTTTGTATGGTGTTGCAAGTGTCTGTGCAGAAGGAAGACAGAAAGTAAGGTAACAGAAGTAGGAAGTGTTCTGTAGCTTAGTGGGGTACCGTTCTCTGTAAGAGCTTCTCTGCCGGAGGCAGCCCCGACTGAGAGGTGGGTGTTAGTGTGGGCAGAGCTCATCAGCAGGGAACTCGGTGCATGCAAGAGGAATCACGCAGGAGCAGTAGGGTGCCCAGTGAGGTTTGCTGTGAAGCCAGGTAAGGAGGGCAGAGAGCAATCTCTGGCTAAGTCTCGCATGCGAGCTGGTACATCTTGAGTGCATAGCCATGGTCAGGGCAGGAGGGCGCACCTGATGTCAAGGGGCAATGTGCTAGAGGGGCTGCAGATGAGGCTGCGGGAGAAGGGGAAGGAGCATGCCACTCTTCCCATTGTCACCGAGTCAGTGGCACAACCAGCTGGGAACTGGCAAGCTGGGAACAAGCTTCCAAGGCATTGTTACTAAAGAATTACTTGGTAGAGCCAGCAGGCAGCCTCTGCAGGGGGAGCTGATCGCAGGGTGGTACCCTGCCACACAGGAGAGAGCTTATGAGGTCCCAGCCCACGCTAAGCAAGAGAAGCTTGACAGTCCGAAGAGACTGTTCCTGGGGGAAGAAGCTATGCCTTGCTTGCTGCCCAGAAGTAGCAGCACCCGGTTAAAGAGGTTGCTGTTTTCATCATCCCCGTGTGGTGTGACTGCCTGACTTTTGTGTGGTGTTTTCTTTCTTTGCTTTCAGTGGATCCCTTTGAGACGATGCTGAAGTCCCTCTTGAGGTACCAGTCCAGCCTGAATAGGGATACAGGAGAGAGCCACACGAGGAGAAAGCTGTATGAAAGTGGTGTGACCAAGTGCTTGCAAAGTAACTTTGCTCTCATCCAGAAGGTGCGTAACTGCCCTTGTACAGCAGAGAAGCCCTGTGTGGCTCATGGGAAAGTTTAGTGAGGGCGATCACTAGGATAAAGGAGCTGCATTCAAATTAGTGCTGAAACTATAAGCCATCTGAGACAGCAAACAGCCTCTGCCCATTCCAGCATGGTGTGAATATTTGGTTTCTCTTAGCTCCAGTGGGTTAGGGGGAAGGGCTGGGTTTGGTGGCTTTTTGTGCTAAGATACCAGATGCAGATAAAGGTGGAGCACCTGGATTCTAGATTTATTTCCCAGGACAAGAAGGAGGAGCAAGGAATCAGCTATTGGGACCACAAACAGGTGAAGAACTGTTCTGTTGACTCAGTCCAGCAGCCAGAATATGATCTCTTTGCTCAGTTTGGAGCTACTAGTATTAAAGGTTTTAAGGTTTCTTCTGTGACAGAGGGAAGAAGAGAGTAGGACAGGGCTTGTTGGGGGAAAACCTTGGGAAAAAGCAGAATATTTCAGGCTAAAATGTTACCGTTTAAGTTAACAATGGAAGGAAACCCTGGAAAGAGTGTAGCTTCATGCCGTAGCCATGGAAGTGTGGTCCGCCTTAGGAACTGGGTGGGAATGTCTCCAGGGTATGTTTGGTAAATAGGCTGCTGATATTACTGCCAACTAATGGTTCCTTCCCTCTCAAGCTGTCAGAAGAGTTGCTAGCCAAATGGCTCTCTCTCCCTGAGGCACAACACGTGCCGCTTTGCCAGCACATGCTGGGCTTTGCCATGAAGTCTGTCACGCAGACAGCTATGGGCAGCAGCTTTGAAGATGACCGGGAAGTCATCCGATTCCGCAGGCACCACGATGCAGTAAGTGTCACAAAAAGCCAGGAAATCTCCCTGTTACATTTGTACATGCTAACAGCGCACAGCTTGTGTCTGCGTGCAGTTTGGTACAAGCTACTGCTGAGACTTTAACAGTAAGCTAATACTAAGCTTGAGAGCTTGAGGGCTCTGCCTCAGTTGTCCCAAGCTGAAACTATCAGAAAGATCCTAATGCTGATCCTGCTGTTGTTAGCCTAAGGTGTTTCTAAAGGATCTGTGGGGATCAGGAACCCAGATCCAATGGCAGCTGAGAGGTGTTTGGTACTTAAGTCTGTTAAACTCTACTGGGAATGCTAGTGGGACTTCTCCTTTTCAAAGATCTTCTGAAGGCTCTGTGACATTGTGGAGAGAGGAAAATATGAGGAGGTCCTAAGCTGTGTCCACATCTGGGGATGTCAGATCTGCTGGTGATAGGGTGGGAGAGAAACAGTTCTGCCTCCCATTCAAGGTTCCCATGCCTTTTCCCCTACAGGTGTAATTACAGTTGTTTCAGTTAGATTCAATTTTAGCTAGCATAGATGTAATATCTGGAATAGGACTTGGTTTCCTGAAGAGGAGACCAGTTCCATATTCACAGGAAGTCTCAATTTTTTTTTGGTGTTTTCATTTTCCTGAATAGGGAAGAACAGAAAAGTCCAAGCAGTCTCAGCTTATGGTGAGTGATGGGTGCTTTTCCCTCTGTCCTTCTTTCAGATCTGGTCAGAGATTGGGAAAGGTTTCTTGGATGGGTCCCTTGACAAAAACATGACTAGAAAGAAGCTCTACAAAGATGGTAGGTTCCTCCCAAAATCACAGTCTTCCACTCTGATTAATACTTAGAATTAGCTAGCATATAGAAGCACTAATTTGTCCAGCTGTCTTGGCTTTTCTGCAGAGTTGGTCATCATGGCATAAGCTACCAGATGTGTCCTCCTTACTCTTGCAGAAGATTGTTGGTTTGAAGTTGAGTGACAACCCTGCTATTGCACAAGAAGTTTGTAGTAGAGCTCTAGTTCCAGGTCTGGGTCTGTCCAGTCTGGAGACTGATAGAGGATCCTGGGAAGTATCAGGGTGTGCTTGCTCCCTTCCTGTTCTGTTCCCTAGCACCCACTTTTGACCTCCGTTAGAGGCAGGCAACTGTGTTAGGTGGAGACAAACAGAGCCACTTGGTTTGGCCTGTATGGTCATTCCTGTGGTGCTGCACCATTTGGTGAACGCGCTGCCAGTCACTCGCTCACAGGCTGGAAGACACAATTACAGAGGTGCTGCTTTGATGGATTCCTTCCACATGATAACCTCTGATGTGCTATTACAAAGTAACATGATTTTCAGGTCTGTTGTGGCAGTGCTTTTGTTTCTCATAGATTTCACAGTAAGTTATTCTATTTTTCAGTTGTCCTGTCTTCTTTGTTGTTAATAAACCCTTTCAGTATTGATTGATAAGATGTTAAAGAAAAGTAGCTTGTATCTAGAACTAAGGATTTGGTTGTAAATCTTCCAGACTCAGTGTTTCCTCCTTTAAGTTGCCGTGGGTTTCAGGACCTGAGGACAACTACTGCCCCGTTAAAATGGGTTTCTCCCATGGCACCTGTTCAGGACTGTTCCTGAGCTGTAGTATGATGATGTGTTAGGACACAATTTCATGAACTCCAGATAGTGATGCTTGGTGTTTAAGTGTGGCTGGCCTTCCTATGCAGAGGGGAGGGACGAAGGGTGGTGCTAAGACGAAGGGGCTGAATTGGGCCTTGGTAAATCGAGTTTCATATCCAACTTCTGCTCCATGATTCCTGGATAGTCTTGAGTAGGTCGTTTAAATCGGACAGCAATGGCACTTAGGTCCCTAACTCCCCCCAGCTCCCACAACAGGCACTGGGAGTTAGGCACCCACATATCTTCAGATGTGTGGACTCGGTGCCAAAACCCCTCCCGCATGTTCCCCACCTTCCTTTCTCTGCAAACTCTTTAGCACAGAGCCATCCTCTTACACCATGCTTGCAAAAGGGACAGCATCAGTAGCTGGAGGTGCTGTAACACTTTAATAATTTTAACTCTACAGGCCATGCAACTCGTGTTACCTGGTTCAGATGTTTTTTGTGGGGGCTGATGAAACATGTTCTCTGATGGTTCAGCACTGACTGTTATTTGGCTTCCCCTTACATGAGTTCAGCTCAAAGTACATGTCTTGGTTGTACCTGTAAGGACGGCTTTTTATAGGCAGGCTGTCTTATTTGCTTCCTATGTTTTCAACTAAATTGGAGATTCCACCTTCCACATGTAACAGGGGCTGCTTCTGTAAATGAGCCCAGCAGGGACAGCTGGTCTGAAAATCTGCATGGAGAGATAGATTTGCTTCTCTGCAGCACTCAGGATGACCAGGTTTTAAAATAAATGTTTCTTTTTGCTTCCAAAGCTCTGATGGAGATGGAATCCACCTTAAGGAAAATTACAAAGGAGCGCCGAGGCAGAGCATTCAACAGGCACATCTTTATAGACACCTTGCTGCAGGGGAGCCTCAGTGACCAGCAGGTCTGTGTGGCTGTTATGTCATTACACAGCAATGGAATTTTGCTAGATGGGCAGCTCATTGCATTGTAGCCTTTGATTAATTTAAGTTTTTGCATCTTAGGTCAGTTTCCTTATTAAAGCAGGGTTTCTTGTTCTTTCTTCCACTCCTACAATGTTTAATTGCATTAGAATTTGGTAGCTTCCCTTGCCACTGCTTCATTGCTGTTTTTATAAACCAGAAGTATGTTAATATTAAGCATGTCTCATGTGCCATTCCAGTGGAAGTTCTATAGAGAGTTCAGTCTATGTCTTCTAGATATATTTCCTGCTCTCTGCACTGAAGGGATTTCATGTGCTTGAGTGGAGAATGTGCTACTTCTTTTTTATCTTATGAACTTCATTCTCTGAAGTAGATTTTATCTCCTAGATTCTGGAAGATACAATGATTTTCTCCTTGGCAGGATGCATAATCACTGCTAACTGTAAGTACAGGTTGTAGGTAACTTTCCATCCTTACACTCAGCTGTCTAAAACTGTGTGTGATGACATGAGACTTATTCTAGCCTAATAGAAAATTATATTCATCATTCTCTTTCTCCTGAGCTACAGATGTAGAGAAAAAGCTAATTTTTACATCAGACTCTTGACACAGCCTCACAGCTAGTTGTGTTTGACAACTTTCCCAGTCTTTTGGTGAACCTTAGAATTTCTTCCCATTGCTTTTTGCTTGTACTCTAACCCCAGCCAACTGATGCTAAATTTGATGAAAAAGCACCAGAAGACATAAGCCACAAAGATCATGTTGTAAAATATGTTTTGGCACATGGAAAGGAAATTAAAGCAGAGTGCTGGAATCTGACTGGCTGCTTCGAATTTCTGGAGGATAGGTGTGTTCCATGTATGGAAGACTTTCAAAGAAGCTACTTTGGGATTTGTGCAAAGATTATGGGAAAAAAAGCCCAAATAAAAATACAAACCGGAGCTGTGTAAAATTTGTTGTGATAGGGGGTGATTATCAGGCCCTGTATCTCATCCAGTGGGGATGAGACTCCAAAGAAAACCTCCCAGGTGCAGCTGGGTGTTAAAGAATGTGGAAAGTAAATTTGGCAACTATGATAATACTCTCCACAGAGAATAGCCTCTCCAAGTACTCCAAGATGACTGTTATTTTAAGGGGCTTGAATCCTCAGGGATTTCAGATAGTTCTCTTGAATAGACAGTTTGGAGTGGTAGAAACATTACCTTGTAGCTTTAGGGAAACTGCATCCTATACACTTATTTCCTATGCAAGGTTTCTTTTTCACTCTGCTGTTGAAGATATATACTCACAAAATAGTTGCAGGGGAGACAAGTATTGGCCAGCTTGCTGCAGAGGGCTATACTGTTCTTGTCACTCCCTGTCAGGAGCCCCAGATGTTGGCTGGCTGGAGCACTTGCCTGAGATGTGCTGGGGAAGCCCTCTAAAGAAGGGAATCTTCTGATGCTTTGGACAAACCAGTCTTTCTTTTGCATGGTTGGTCTAATAACCCTGGTTCCCCAGGTTTTGCTGGGCTCTGTGGTCTCTTCCCCAGAACTGTGAGGCTGAGTGGCTCAGCCTCCTGCACAGCTCCCTAAGCTCCTCATAGCATTGGAAAGACAACTTTATTTTGCAGGATCTCTTGTTGCATAGGAGTTCAGCCTCCACTCTTGCCACTGCATACAGAATCAGTACAACCTCTTGTTAACAGAGCTCACCCTTTTCTGGGTCAAAAAGTAATGTTCCACGTACAGGAAGTAAAAAACTGGACACAGTTTGTAAAGAAGTGAATTTTCTGGGTCCAGTCTTGTCTTGATTTCTTCCCTAGTGTGTACCTGGGCAGTCTATTTCCTGACAACCTCAGAAGATGTTCAGCAGAATCTCTACAAGGAAATGGACCGCGTTCTGGGGAAGGGACCAATTACGCACGAGAAAATCGAACAGCTCAGGTGGGTCCCATGGAAGGAACTGCAGAGGAAGGTGGTTAGTTATCTCATGTGGTGGGGACAGGGGCTTCATGGGCTGGAGCCTGACGCCCAGCCTATGCTGGGCCAGAAGAAGACATCCAAAAGATACTTGCTTATTTTTTCTGGAAGTCATCAAACCACAGGATGACTCACAGCACAGAGAGAATCTGCTGTAGGGCTCCAGACGTGGGGACCAAGCTGCTCTCTTCAGGTTGTCTATAGGAAACCCTTTAGGTTCATGGGCAGAGGAGAGCACAGAATCGATGCCCTGGCTGCCAGGCCAAAATTTGTTTACTTACTGTCTTGTTTGGTTTCTGTCCTAGTTTGCCTTCTAGAAGTAATCAGTCATTTTAGTGGTTGGATTCATGTTAGACATATTTAGAGAGAAAGCATGTAATAATCTTTTCAAAGGGCCGCAGAATGGTGACTGGTCAACAGTGTGCCTTTATTTTTCGTGCATCTGTTGGTGCCACTGGGTGCCTTTTCTGTTTGGACTGGTGTTAGAATTTCAGTAAGGGAGTATTGAGTATGTGGGTTTCTCACTGCTGCTTGTATGGATGAGAGGTCCAGGAAGAGGGCTGGTGTGTTTATGCTTTTTAGCAGAGTTTGGTATAAAATGTGAAAAAAGTGTGGTGAAGAGAAATTTCAATAACCTTCCCTAAAAGCTGATAATGAGATCTAAGGCTTCTGGCAAAGATGCTGTGCCTTCTTGCCAGAAAAAAAAATAACGAAGTGCCTCAGTGTGGTTTGAGGCAGCTTCAGGAGCAGGCTGTGACCCTGAATGCAGCAGGTGACTTGGCTTTCTTTGCTGCCACTTGGATGTAGACAAGCTTCTCTCTGGGAGGGTTAAACTAACCAGGTCTTACTGGTTGCAGATACTGTCGGCAGGTCCTGTGTGAGACAGTGCGAACAGCAAAGCTTACGCCCATTGCTGCACAGCTGCAGGAGCTGGAGGGCAGAGTCGACCAACACACTATCCCCAAAGAGGTAGGGCACTGCTGGGAGCACTAGGCGACCCTCCTTTCCTGGAGGGAAATTTGCTGTTTCTTCTTCCTCCCACTGAGCAGTGAGGCAGGAAGAACGTTTCTTCGGACACTGTTGAACCCGAGCAGCTGCTCTGTCATCTGAAAGTGCAGTTTAGCTCAAAGTTTGCCCCGCAGTTCCTCTGGAGGAGAGGCTCTGGGAATCCATGTTCTCTTGTTGAGCAGATTTGCTTTTGCTTCTGGGTCCACCAGGGCTGAATCATCTTTTGAAGGGGCTTATGAGCTCAGTTGTGCGTTGAAGAGCATGATTTCAGGCCTGATTGTATCACCCATATTTCCCACACAGAGTGGTACCTTCCATTGCAGAGAATAAAGTGTTCCATACATCTATGCCAGCAAGAGAAGAGGAATGGGATCAGACCCTCTCTAACCACCAACAGTTGTAGCATGGGCCTTAGAAGTCAAAATCATAACATTTTGGCATGGATTATGGAAATCTGTAGATAAATATAGAATATTATCTTTTTAATGCACTGAAGAAATAGGAGTAGTCTACAGAATAATCATCATCTAGCAGGGCTGCCCAGAGATGTCTTTAATTGTGTGTTTCTTTTTGCTCTGACATATGTGTCCTGATTTTCTTCACAGACACTTGTGCTTTATGCTCTTGGTGTGATGCTGCAGGATAGTTCATCTTGGCCATCACCATACAAGTATGTAGAGTCAAGACTTATTGCAGCTCATTTTTTTCCTTTTTTTAATTAATACTATTTAGATCTTACAGCACAGCCTGTTTGGCTGCAGGGCCTGCTTTAAGTAGATTTTGGAGATGAAAGGGAGTCTAAAAGAAAATCAAGCGATGAAGGTCTTGGTTTGTCTCCATGGGTGGGATTTCAGGGCGATTTAAGACATGATCTTCCCGTGTATGTGTTAGAGTTTGATGAAACCTTTTTTTGGCATGCACACACACACACAACTTCCCTGGCAAATGCTGGTAACTTCCTTTTAAGGTTTTTTTGTGAAAGAGAAGCAGTGATTTGAATTGCTTTGGAATCACTGCTTGTCATCATGAAGCAATGACGCAAGGGAAGATGTGTCAGTCTGAAGCTTTGTTTTCTCAGGGGGAAGGGAAATGCTACCTCATTACTTCTATCTATGAAAACACAACCGGATCCGGGCCACTATTTTGGAGGTTAAAGAAGAAAGTTGCTGTAGCTTCCTGTGGCCTCCAGGTGGCAAATATTAACGTGTATCTGACTTCGCTTGGGCTGGGAAAAAAATGTGGGTTACTCACTCTAGACGGGAAGAACAGACAGCTGAGATTTAGGAGAAAGAATAGAGCCTTTAGAACAGCACTTGTTCTCTCCTGCAGGCGTAGCTCTTACAAAAGGGTCAGGCGTTGATGCATCCACCCATGAGCATCTTGGCAGGGACTGCCCGCTAGGACAGGGCGCGCACTGTGTTTAGGAAGGGTTTGCTGAGGCCTTGTGGGAGGGACAGTGAGGACTGCTGTGAACATAGTGTGTTTATTCCGAGGTGAAGGGGACTGAGGTTTGGCCTGGGTAGATGTGTGTTTCTGTGATGGAGACAGGAGATCAGCTCCTTGATCCTTTCACCTACCTACTGTACAAAACCACTGTTTGTAGCTGTTTGCCCTCCCTATTTTTTTGCTGCATTTTCTTTCCTTTTACAACATCTTCAATTTGCTGCTTTAGTTCAGAGGGAATATAAGTTTGATGCTTCTTTTACTGAGGATCACCACCCATGTGCCCTTTCACTTTGGTAGAAGCAGAGCAGGGATGTTTAGGCAGGGAGAAAAAGACCTGGAGTATAAGCAGAAAGTTTTAGCAGAAAGTGAAAGAGAACTGTCTTCCATGCATCAAATTTCCTGTTTGGTTTTGGTGGGTTTTTTTTAATATTTGAGTGATATTTTGTTAGTCTCCCTGGGGTTAGTTGATTATGGAAATCTTGTTTTAACTCATGCCAGCCCTGGATAATAGTTTTCTCACATCCTCCACCATCCTAATGCTAGAAACCGCTTTTCTCACTTGAATGAGTCACCAGCTTCCCTCCCCCAGCACAAACACATACACACCAGCTGCTTGAGGAGAAGGGTGAGGGGAAAGGAGAAAAGGGAAATATTTTTGGAAGTGAGAGAGGAAAGGACCCAGAGGGAGAGAGAGGGGGAGACAAGTCACTTGTGTTTGCCCTGGAGGGGAATAGAGGGCAGGTAGCAGCATCAGCTCAGCTGTGTGCTCAACCTAAATACTCACTGCTGAGAGGCAGTGCATGTTAGTTCCAGCCCTGTGTCACATTAACACAGTTTATCAGCATTTTGACCGAGCTGGGACACAGCTGACCAGCCGGGAATACAGATGGAGCAGATGCACAGTTGCCCTCATATATCTGTGTGAAATTACCCAGCATGATTTAGAGAGAGATTAGTGAGATTCTTTATCTCATCACCAGTTTCTTAATCATGTGTGCGCGCGCATGTGTCCAGGGAAAGGACCCTGTGCCTGCACAGAAGGCCTCAGTGTATTTTGTGTTTCACAGGTTTGACCCAGAGAGATTCAATGAAGAATCAGCCATGAAAAACCTCTCCTTGTTGGGTTTTTCAGGAAGCCAGGAGTGCCCAGAGTTGAGGTGAGCATAGGGAAGGAAGTCTGTGTGTGGGTCTGTGGCAGACAGGAGAGAAGGTGCTTTCAGCCTCTTCCTGTTGCTGCTAAGACAATCTGTCCAAGCTGGCTGTTGTCCTTTTTCAGATTTACATCGTAGCAAGGGTTTTGTTCTTTTCTCCTGCCTCTTCCCTCAGGTTTGCCTATATGGTGGCTACAGTTCTGCTGAGTGTCCTGGTGAGGAAACTGCATCTCCATCCAGTGAAAGGACAAGTCATGGAGACAAAATATGAGCTGGTAACCTCACCAAAGGAGGAAGCCTGGATAACCGTGTCTAAGAGAAGCTAAGAGCAAGTAAAACAGGGGGCTAAAAGTGCCAGCAGTGATGCTCTGAACAAGGGTTTCAGGGGGAATCATGCTGGTGCCATGCTGACTCAGCCAAGGAATTTTACATCCAGGGTTTGTTACCTTCCACATTTTTAACCGCATACCTCTCTTGGGTACTTTTTCTAACTCAACCAGTAGTCGTATTAAAGTAGATTTAATCTGTATGCCTTTTTTACATTTGCTTTTGGATCTCTGGCCAAACCATTCCAAAGGAAGCAACAAAACCTTGTAGTGGTGTATGTATGAATTATTGGGTGTCAACTAGTCAAAAGACCAGACCTCTGGTGAATCCAGCCCCTTTCCAACAGTAGCCAGGGATGGGTAAGAGTGCCTCTCATACAGTGGAATGCTTCTTCATGGATCCTAGCTAGGTAAGACCTTGGAGAGACAAGGACAAAGCCTTTCTCTATATATAGGTACTTTTATTCAAAGTGTCTTTCCTTCCCTTGAGCTATAGCTATAACTGTCAAGAAGAGCAGTTATATCTTGTGAGAAATATGTGTGAGTGCATGTGAGAGAGAGAAGAAAAGAGAGAAATAAAGTGGGGTGGGAATTGCACCACCGTTTCTCTTGCTGTGTAATTTTGCCATGCTGTGGGTTTGCAAGAGAAAGGGTGACTGTGAAATGCTAGTAAACCAAGAGGAATATAATTGGTTTGGCCCCTGAGAAAACAGAAGCATCAGTAATAATATAATTAAATGAAACAAAACCGCAGAACTAAGCCCTGAGAAAGGGATTCTCTATCCTGACAGTTCTGAGGGCAGTGTCTAATCTAATCAGATCAGAAATTGACAGATGCTTGCAATTCATTCAGCACTGGGTCAGCATGAGACTGGTCCTGCAAATACTGGAAAGGGAGAGTGCTGATTTTATAGGGCTCTGGATTAATGCTGTACTTTATAACTTAAATGCCTTTCAAAGAATCCTTTTCTTCCTCGAAAATGATACCAACCAACACAATGTTGCATGCCACATGTTCACAAGCTTTTGCCTACTTCTTTTTCTCTCTTTTGGCCATCAGAGGCCAGCTCCTGAAAGATTTTTCAGGCCTGCACTGAACAGCTTGCAAGGCAAGAATCTCTTTACCTTGTCTCATTGGAGTAATTGCTGACTTCCTTTTCAGGGTGTGTTTCTCCGTTTTTTTTCCTCTTTTTTTTTTTTTTTTAATACTTTTTTTCCCTTCTTACATAGGATCACCCTTTACCTGATCTTCATAAGCCTTTTCCCCATAAACTTGACTTCTCTGTTAGCTTTGGTTCCTAGCCCCCTTCCCACCCAGAAGCTGTGGTGGTAGTTGAGGTGTTGCTCAGCCTGCAGCTGTGTATGCCAGCTGCTTTTGTACACAGCTACTGCTGCACCACAGAGCAGGCCAGGAGTGTGTGCCTCCCATTAGAGCTACTTTCTGCTGCCTCTGCAGACAGGGCACACATCCCTGCAATTCCCATTTCTACAGATATCGTTCCTTTCACTGGCACCTTCCAGGTCAGGAAATCCGCTGCTCTTATAAAAATGTTTTGGCTCTTGTATTGCTGCTGAATGCTAGCCTGAATACAGTCCTGTCAGCTGTTACGGGGTTAACGTCTGATGCCAGCCTGTGTGGGCACCAGACAAAGAAAATTCTGCTCTTGGGTTTAATGTGTCAGCTCTGCTTTTGGTGGAGCTGTAGAGATTCAGATTCCCTCACCAGTGCAGTTCATGTTGGGGGAGAGGTGAGACACAGACGCTGCTCTACTGTTTTTTGTCTGCTGAGCAGAAAAAGGAGGGTTGTGCAGTTCAGCTTGCTGCCTCTCTTGCATTGATTTTTATAATGAACTGCAAGAAAGCTCTTGCTAATCTGACCTCCATTTAACTGAAGGTTGGTCATGTCCCCAGATGGCAATTCATGTTAGGCTTTGCTTCACTGGTTATGCAAAAAGGCCTGCTTTTCTTGAAGGTTACAGACGTTTCCTAAACCTTCTGGAGAAAGTAGTATGGCAAAGGTTTTACTTTAAAGCATCCCTGGTGTGCAGAGGAGGCAAAGTGGGGGCTAAGTTACTGCATTCTTGGGAGAAAATGGTAGGATAGCGCTGTCCCTGCTAGGAACCGGACAAGGAATAGCTGACTGTATTTAATCGAGTGGCAAATACCTACTTTCTTGTAGCTGTATCTTAAGAGCGAAGCTTTCAAATACCAAATTAGCTTTCCAAGTGCAATTGTCCAGACTTCTGTTAAAGCATTTCTTTGCCTTGCTGGATCTGTATGGCTTGCAACAGCCTTTCCCCAGTTACAGGAATGAAAAATGGGAGTAATTCTATATGATTCATTACAAATTTTCTATCAGCCTGCACAGGTATTGCATCCCGTAAGACCACGCTCTCAGCCCAGGCCAGGAACCAAGCATGCTACAAGAGTCCAAGACTGATAGGAGAGAAGAATGTGGCCCAAAGTGCTGGAGAAAGCCAATAATTAGTTTGTGTTTGCTTGAAACTGCTGTCAAAAAACCCACCCTGACTCATCAGTTAAGCAAATGTGTTGAGCATGGAGAGAAAGGAAGGGGGGGCTAGGCGCTCTCAAGCATTTGTTATGCGCTGCTCAGAGTGACACTGAGGTCACAGCCACATTGTTCGCTGAAGTCTGTAAGTTTCCATTCCTCACTGTATGTGTCGGTCATTTCAAACAGCCTAATTAGGAAGATTTAGTGCAACACTCATCAGCTCAGCTCTGGATCCTTTTCTTGTGCAACAAACCCCCCATTTTTGTATGGAAATGTTCATGGATCAGAGCTTGCTTGTGGGCTTTTAATCTATTTTGATTGGAAGCTTGAAATACTATTTTTTCCCGTTTTCCCCCTCATCTCTTTTCCAGCATGCACTGTCAGCTGGTTCTTGTTTGGCCTGGTTTCCTAAAGAAGACTTGTGTTTAGTGTGCCCCGCTGCCCACTTATGTTCGCCCATTTTCCCCTTTCTCTTCTCTCAAGAAGTAACTTCTGAGCCCTTGGGCCAAATCAGCTGCATTTCACAGGGATCAGGGTTTGAAATTCAACACTGTTACGTTCCTGCAAATTTGGAGGGTGGGTTGGGGAATGACTGGGCATAGGGAGTCTGTGCTAGACATGTCACAAGGCTGCAGCCAAAGCCGAAGCATTGTCAGATGCCAGCCTGGGGAAGAGCCCGAGTCAGCACCTGCGCTGTAGCAGACCTCAGGAGCCCAGTCAATAGAGAACAGGGTGTTGTCAGTCCTGCTGCTGAGACCCGTGCACTAAGGACACATCTAGGGCCCAGAAATCCCGTCTGGCCGCAACGTGGGGATGCGGGCAAGCATTGCAACCTGTGGGAGAAAATGCCTTAGTCTAGGAGCAAAGCCAAGAGGGGAGGTTGCTTCTGTAATATAGGGGATTACTGCTTTTTATGCTTCATATTCCTGCTCTGCTCCAGAAAGCTGCTTCACAAATTCCACAGGACGGTTTTGAAAAGCACGCAGAAAAGCGGCCATTTTATTCCTCAGACTCTCACTGTAGAACAAGCTTCTGCAGAGGGCTACAAACTCAAACTCATGGAAGGTAAGAGGCTAAATATATCTCCGTACTTATGCAACCTGCTGCTTTGAGCAGCAGGCAGCCAGCACAGGTGCTGGGAGCAGTCATGCCATCACTAATTGATTGTCATGGCTGCTTCTGGCGGACAAAGTCTTAAACTTTTGCCCCTTATACTGGTGGCAAGTGGTGAGACAGTTGTGTTAACATAACTTTGAGCAGAGCAGACAGCTTATTGAGCTAGTCTTCCACTACCTCCAAAATATGCATGAATGGTGTTACCTCTATATTTTAATTAACCTGGGCTGCATATAGAGGCATTATGGCAAATTAGTAACATCCTTCTGTTCCCAGCAGTTCAAGAACTTTCTGGTACTGGCTGTGGCATGCAGCACAGAGTTGAGGGCTGTATGTTTTATTTTCCATCATTAAATGGAAAGGATGGTCTTGACATCTTCTGTTCTACTTGCTGCAAAAGTAATTGTTGGTTGCTGGGCAGAGTGGATGTTTGCTAATTTAAAATACCTTGGGCAACACTCATGCCAGCTCCCCCATTAGCTGTGCAGTTATGTGAACCTGGGGCTGCTGGCAATCCGAACTGGGAAAATGATGTGTTGCTCTCACGTGCATAGTTTGTTCGTGAACATTTTGGTACTGCTTAACCCAGGTAAGGAGCATTGCCTAATTCTTTCTGTCTCGGGTACTGTGCATGTTTTTCTCACTGACAGCAGGAGATATCTGTAGAGTCTCACCCCTCAACAGGGCCATGTATGACCTTCCCAAGGTTTCTGTTAATGCTAAAGAAGGGGCTCCCTGATGCTGACCGTTGGGTACAGATGTGTGCTGATCAGCAGCATGAAGTCTGTTGACTGACTTCTTGTGCCTGGATCTTCTGGTAGCTTTGGGGTGAAAGGAATGGGGTAGAGCAGTACTGCCATGAAAGCACTCTGAGCATGCAGGGCTTCGCTCGCTTCCCTACCCCTTTTATCAGGAGTGACAAGGAAGGGGAAAGAAGGTTTCTAATGAGGAGGAAAGTCTTCATCGTTTGTGGGTTATGCCACCAGAAAGTGGACCTGTTGCAATTGCCATGGCAGCTCTTGCTGCTTCTTTCCGCTCGTCTGAAGCAGGAATTGCTGGAAAATATTCCAGGCATCTTTCTCTGGAGCCTGAGAGTATGTATCCATCTTGGCATCTCTCTCTAGATGAGCTCAGGACTGTTTTTTAGCAATTGCTTTTCCACTAAACAAAAGGCCTGTTTGACATCTCTTAGAATTCAATGCCAGGTTTTTGGCGGTAGCAGACGGGGAAGAGGAACTACCACATGCATGAAAAAAAAAAGGCGAAGAAAATGTTCCTCACATATGGAGGGTGGGGAAGGAGAGAAGATAAGGGTTTCCATGGCAACATTCCTTGAAGTTAAGTATTTTTAAATCTGTGCGAATTTTAGCATTCAAAACACAGTTGTGTTTCCCACAAAAAAGATTTGGGGGAGGGCTGGAGTGGAAAGAATTTTTTCCCCTACTTTTCAGGTCATTCCTATTTCTTTTACAGAGGAGCCTGAACCCAAGGTAAATGAAGTATGTGCAATTGCTCTGATGTTAATGCTGCTGTGAAGAAAAGCCTTGCTTCCAGGAGGCAAAAAGCATCAGTCATAGTTCTGTATCTGCACCAACATCTCTGGCACAAGCACTTGATCATCTCTTTAATGGGAAAAGCAGTTTAAATAGATCAATGCTCGGCCAGTAAAAAGTCACAAGGACAAATCTTGCAGGATTCCACATTAAAACCAGTGTAACTTGGAGCAAAGTCTTAATTATAATTGACGTACAGATAAGTGATAGCAGCGGTGATAAGGTAACTGAAGCCTTTTACCTTGGCCAAAGAGGAGACAATGCAGAACTGAAAGAGCAGAGGAACAGGGTAAAATGTGTCCCTGGTGAGTGTCTCTGTTATCTCGACGACAGTGAAACATTGCTGAAGGTGGGCAAGGGATGCTTCAGTGAGACTATTAGGCAGGAAACATTTGCTCTTTGTATGGGGTATCAGCGCTAGGGCCACCTCTGAACCTCTCTGAAGCTTCTCTGCTCCCATCTCTGCAGTGCTGAGCAACTCCTGGGCACTGGCACGCTCTGCTCCCACCTCCCTGCTGGCATCCAGGCAGGTCAGCGCTGTCACAAGCCTGGCAGTGAGACATCCAATGCTGTGCCTGCTTGGCTGCCAACTTTCTAGTCTCACCAAGAAAGGCTTTTTTTTTTTTTTTTTTTAACAGTCACTTCCAACTCAGTCATGACTCAGACACTGCAGCAAGGGTAAAGCGATCATCTTCCCCTTCAGAGCTTTACGGCAGCGGGCCCTGGTTATCCTCTCTGAAAGAGAGCTTGCTGGGCTGAGCCATCGGCTGGGTTCAGTTCTTTAATTAAACTGATGGAATGAGGTGCTCCAGCAGGGCTGTGTACCTGCTGGCTCAGGAGCTGTGTTTCAGCAATAGACTAAATGATTCCTACAAGTACTTTGTGTTCAGAAGCCGTGGGGAAGTGGGGGCTGGGAGGGAATGGTCATATATAAAAGAGAAGGTGCTATTCGCCTGTTAAGGCTCTTGTCCTGACCAAATTTCCCCAGGCCATGAATCCAGGAAAGGAACAAAAATCTGCTGGAACAGTAAGAGAAAAACAGTAAGTCATATTTGGCCATTTACCTTTTGGGGTGAGGGAGGGGAAGCAAAAAGGGGTGTCTGAAAAAGCAGAGTTCATATTGTTTAAGTGTGGAGATTGGCACTTGGTAGCACTCTTTCATGTTGTCCGAGACCTTGATACAGAATAAGCAAGGCTCAGACCTAGCCAAGGCAACTCTACTACCCTTGTCAACTTCCCTACACCTTCATTGATAAAGCCTACCAGCAGCGTGGAAAATAGCTGCACTTTTCATGTCACTGTTGGATCCCCTATTGGAATTCACTGTTGTCAGATGTATTATTTTTAATTCTGGGAATAGTATTCATGCCCTGACATCAGCACTGGTGTGAAAATGCACATTCTGGCTTTGCAGTTTCTTGGACTGAAAAGCAACTGACTTGCTCATGCAGGGCTCGTTAGCTGTGAGTTATTGGTTATATAGATCATGTTTATTCCATCTCTTCCTTTAAGACCACTGTGATATTTTGTGCTGCACACAGATGCTCTAGCTCCATGCATTTGCCTCGCAGCTGAACCCTGGGAGATGCAGGAATGCTATGGTATCTAAGTAACAGAAATGCAGCCGCTTGAATCCCTGCTCAGCAGCCTTCAGTATCCAGCATGTCACAGGCTGACTCTTAGTCCATCCTTGGGTGCTTGTGAGTCAGGCTGGTACCATGCCGGGGTTTGGGGCACCATGGGCGTTAGGCGGCAGTCACTGGATGCTGCCGTGCGAGGGAGCAGGAGGGTGCTGCCTTTTTGCAACATGGATACACCGTGTTCTCTTAGAGCTCAAAGCTTCCACAAGTGCAGTTCCTAGGCCAAAAAGCCCTGCCTTCTGGTGGCTCGGCTACCACCTGCAACTGGCCTGCCTGGGGAGAAAGAAGTGGTAGATTTGTTTCTGAACATGCCCTGGCTTTGTGAAGTGGCTCTCCTGCTTTTGCAAGCTCTTCCAGGAGCCTGAATGGGGGAAAGGTGCCTCGAGAGGAGTGAGCAGTGTGAGTTAATGGGAGCTGTCAGGGATGTCTGCAAGAATACCATCATCGCATACGATGGGAAACCAGCTGGAGGAATGGTTGCAGCCACCCCATATTCATTGGTGAGCAAGATATTTGGGAACAGGGTGTGTGTGAAACACTTGAAGTCCTTGTGCTGTGCAGAATTCATACTAAATTTGCCACAGCCTGTGCCTTGATTTGATGGTATTGCTCTTCTAACAGGAAGGAGCAAATGGATGGCTTGCTAACAGACTGCTCTAAATTAACCTCACGCATGGGCCTGGGCCTGCAGACCTTTGTATGGCTGTGACTATTATTTATGCTGTGTGATTGCCTTGAATACCACTGGCTATTCATACCATGGCCTAGCACAGTTGCATTTAAATCTTAGTTGTGGCTTTCAATCATTAGAAACCCAATTTTTGAAGCTGTTGAGTTGTTTGGATTTTGAATACCCCATTAAGCACCTACTTGACTATATAAACACCTAGATGTCTTTATAAGTCTGGTATTGTTGTGATGTGAAAAGAAAGGAAATTATATACAGAGGGTCTGCTGGGTCAGGCCTCTGGTTTCGTATCCCCGCAGGGATAACTAGGTAAGGCCTGTTGCGATATATGCACCATAGTACATAGGGAACCTCTTTTATGCTTGAGGGAGCTTGATGGTGACTTCTACATAGTAAAGGTAAAAAAATACTGAAAATGTACATCCTGCATTAGCCTTTATATATTTTGTAGCTGTGCTATTCCAGTGTGGTAAAGTGAGCTGAGCAGTCACATTTTCTCAATTACCCTCAAGAACTGGAAATCCTTATCACCTCTGTTTCTTTCTCTCACTACTGCAGCACTGGTCTTGAAATTGTCACCACAGCTAAAAATCCTCATTCTGTAAATTAAACTGTGATTTAAAAAAATTTTACAGTGCAGCCTCCTCATAAAACTCCAAGTCTTTTGCTGATGTGACTCACTCAATTACTCATGTGGGCAGACGTTCAGATAATAAAAGTAGTTAATGGAAAGCTGTGAGAAGTACTGCTGGTTCCTGAGGAGGCAGGGGAGGGGGAAGGCTACTGCAGGTATTTTATCCTAGGAGTTGCTGAATTCACTGAACTCCCAGCCATATTTTTTTTTCCAGATAAGGATTTCTCCATTCTGCTTTTTCCTTTGTATAAAAACAGCTTGAAAAATCAGATTGGCAGCAGAGGAGCAAAAGTACACCAGCTGTATATGTTTGCTCCTCTTCCTACATATTAGAGATGATAGCCAATCTATGCCCTGAAATAATCTCTTTATCCTAGTGATGTATATACTTAAACAACACTCAATACTCTAATGAGCTCTGGATTCCTGAATCGAGGAGTACAGCTAGCAAGCGGCTAAATGAGCCCTTGGGTTGGAGGTGTCACCTATACTGACGAGGACCAGATTTTTCTGGAGTGAATAATAGGCCCTTGAGATTTGGTGTGCAATAGGTCAGGTAGCACAGCTAGAAGGCAGGTTTCAATGGCATTTCAGTGAGTGCAGACTGGAGGAATATGGCACATTTTGAAGCTGGTGAGGCAGAAAGGTACTGAAGAGTAGTAAGGTACTACTCTGATGTGAGAACCCCCTTATGCAATGAAATTGTACATGTATGATGGCTTGAAAGAGACTTGGGATTAAGGCAAAACGGGAGCTAGTGGAAGTGGACAAACTGATTAGAGCTGAGGGCTAGCTGGCATTGGCAAAACAACCAGAACAGTTAACTCTTCTGGACTTTGAGGAGTGTGCTACTGCAAATGGCTGTGTGAGTCCCTTCCAGCAACAGCGATGGGTTTGAAAAAGGAGAGAACACGAGGATGTGCATATTCTTCGTGCAAGATGAGCTGGGAGGGAGGCTATAGCTTGACTTGTAAAATAGAGCTTCTGGCACAGAGAAGCAACGCATGGGTGTTGAGGCTGTGGACCTGAGAAAGTAAGCTGTCAAATTAGATGTAGCAAATACATGCTGCAGAGAAGTGCGGAGAGGGAACGAGGGGAACTAACACGTAGCTGGGCCTCGTGGGTAGTGAGCACGCAGAGCAGGGAATGAGGCTGTTTAGAGAGGATGAATTGCCTTGGTGTTCCTGATTCAAATAAATTTCTGTGTGAGACCAGGGATCTGCACAGACTTGTATGATTACTTTGAGCAGCAGAGCTCAGCTTGATTTCTCTGTCAGTAACGGCTTGACCCCAGGCTCTGTTAGGTGAGAGGTGACCAGCCTGTGGCCGCCCAGCCGTTGACCTCTCACCCCATGTTAGGGATGTCTCCTGCAGCGATCCTGTTTCCCAGCTGGGGAAGCAGTAGTCTGATAAGGGCGCTCTTGAAACCAGCGTCACAAGCTGCTGTACACCGCAGCTGCACACCCAGCTCAGCCCCAACCCCCTAGGAGCTTGTTAGCTGAGGCTGGCATCTGCAGAATAGGTTACCCTGCTCCATTTGAATTCAGGGCTGTGAACGTCTTGCTCCATTTTGTTCCCTGGAAAGGCCAGTCCTAGAGACAAAGATGGAAAAAAGCCCAAAATCCTTATATGTGTATGAGGCAGATCAAACCTTGTGTGCTGACACATAACAGTCAGTCATTTGGGCCCTGTCTTATATTCCAGGGTGCAGATGTTGTGACTTTTGACTAGTTTTTAGCAGGATAGGTACAGTTAGGCTCTAACTCCTGCTAAAAGCTCGCTCATACGATTCAGAGATGTCTTTGCCTTTGAAATAAATGAGTCCTTTAAGCTCCCTCTCAGAGGAGACAGTGCGGGGAGGCCTGGCTGCCTTCTGCACATAAATATTCTGTCAAACCAGATTCAGGCTGAGGTGGGTGAAGCTGCTGTGACTGATGGGGAGCCATCAGTCTCCATCTCCTGTTAGGCAGTACTGCATCATTGAGATTTGTGCTGTTACCATACTGTCAAAAATAGATGTGGGTGAGAGAAAGGGCTAGATTTCTCCTGTGTTAGCCAAGCAGGGGGACAGAGGAGCTAGAAGGAGAGAGATGCAGACTGTGATAGTGAACAGAAGCTGTGCAAAGAGGAGCTGCTTGCACAGCTTTGTGAAAGGGGATTACTTGATCAGATGCATGACGGAAGGGGGAAAGATGGCTTCACAGATGTGATTTATTATCCTTCCCATGCAAGAGAGTTATGCTAATTCCAGGAACAACACACATTTGTTTGGTGGCTCCTAAGAATATGCAAGGCCATTAAAGACTTTTTAAAGTGGTTTATGTGGTAAAAGCATGATTACAAACAGGACAGGATTAAAAACCTCCAGAGGACAAGTTCCTGGAGTTATGTGAGTACCAAAAAAATCCAAACTTTAATTACATACAGGAAGAAACAAAGACCTCGTAGAATGGCTCCGACGGTTGCAGCTGCAGAGCAAACTTGCAAATGTGAAAAGAGCATAAGTAAGCCTGTAACCTCTCCAGTTTGCGGCGAGCCAGAATCAATAGTTGAGAGAAGATGAATTTTGCCGTGTGCTATACTGGAACGTTAACTCCACTACCTACTTTTTAGCGTCTGTCTCCTCAGCCGCTGTATCAGACCTTACCTGGGGGATGCCATAAGGGCTGGGACAGGATGGGAAGGGGCTGGCAGTTGGTCTGGGTTGGTACCTTTGAGAAGGAATACTGGCAGGAAAGAAAAACAGATTAGAGCTGTTCTTTCTCCCTGCCCCCCCTCCTCCCCCGAGTGCTTTGTTGTTTGAACCCTTGGAGGGAAACTGGTGAGCAACTATACTTTGTGCTGGCTTCTCTTTGAGACCATTTGTTGCCTGTTTTAAAGTCTGAAATGTTAGAAAGAGATCATTATTTTTCCTGTGTAGCTTGACCTCTTCCTCCTTTGGAGAGTTTCTCCCTTTGTAACCGGTTCTGTCCTCACACAGTGCTGTGTTGAAATAAAGCTGATGAAAAAACTTGAATTCCTAGAAAAAAAGCTTGGTATTTAGAATGAGACATGTCCTAGAACAGACAGTCTGAATCTCTGCAACATGCCCTGTCTCTATCCGGAGGTGCTGTGAGGTATCAATCACGCACTGCCTCTGTCTGCGGTGGCTCTGAAATGGCGATGTTAGGGCAACAGCTTCCACGAGATGTAAAGTACCCCATGGGTCACTTCTGCTACCTTTTGTGCAGTAAGCACTTTACCCAGCTGCAGTTTCTCATAAGCAGAGAGGCTATCTGTGGTTACAATCTTGATTGCCCAGCAAATTACTGAATGCCCGAGGAAGCGGGAGGAGAATGTGCAGCTGCAGGGTGTGTGGGTTTTTCATTCTGGTTCACAGTGAGGACTGGAGGTTGAGTGTTTGAGATGCCTGGGTATCCTGATGCCATTTGTTGCAGCACTGGATATGTTTGAGCTGCATTCTCAGCTGGGACGCCACCCCTGGCATTCTGGAATACCCGTGGGAGTTAAGTAAACTGCTGATCGCTTCAGGTGCTTTGGATTATGAGACTGGCAAAGACCTGCCATCCAGCCAGAGGCAGATCCAGATGCTATGTGAAGCAGGCAGGATGGATGACTGTGTCTTTGTTGAGGGAGTGAAGGTACATTAGTTACAGACTCTTTTCTTCAAGTGCCTGATTTCCCTTCTCTTCCTCACCCCTCCAGTAAATGTTACCTGCTGGCTAAAGGGCATGGGCCTATGTTTGTGGTCAGTAAGTCTGGTGTCAGAATCCTTTGTCCCTTACCCAGCTGCAAAGCTGCTCTGCTCTCATGTGATGCAGCAAGGGATTTTCAGCTTTTGTTTCTACCGTTTACAAAATGCGAACAAAAACGGTTTTAAGGGAAAATGCTCAGAAATGGGACCCTCGTAAAACCTGAGCAGAGTTATTTACAGAACTGAACTGAAAACCTGCAGCAGGATCTGCCAGATCTGACCTGGTCACCTGTCTAAATGGGATGTTTACTCACATACCCCAGTGAGGTGATTGTGCTGTTCAGTTTTCCATATAGCAAAGAAAATGGTAGAGGCTTTTGACTGTGATTTCTTACTGTGGTGCCAAAAATAGGTGGCCTTTGAGTTACCCTATTATTACTTTTCGCTAATTAAGAATCGGCAATTCAAACCGTTGTACGTGGGGATGTGCACACAAAATGCCAGCTGCAAGACTGCACATGACCAAAGGATCGGCTTGTCTGTTAAGTTCTTGTGAGCAGAGGGACTCTGGGGGATTGGCAGAGGTAAAAACCTAATGCAGCGAGAGAACTTGGAAGAATAATGGTCTCCCTGTGCTTTTGGATCTCAGCCTCCAATACAGAGTCCCCCAGCTAAGTGCTTGCCTTTCTGTTTTCTGGTGACTGAACAGCATGTTTAGGTGGAATATATGTTTGCTTCCCAGTCTTGAAGATATTGATCTAAGGGAAAACCTTGCACAAAAGGATTTTAAAAAGTTGGAAAAGTTAAAGTGTGTAATACTGTAATTAAGGCTTAGGGAGTATTAAAACTTAAAATAAGTTTAGCACATCACTTGACAGATGGGAAGTCATTTATGTAAATTTAGGAAGGGGTAGTTGGATTCATTTGGTTGTAATTTAAACACTATTTCTATTATTTTTGGTGCGTGTATAGAGGATATAGATGGCTATATTCAGACAGGAGGTCTCTTCATATTTAAATTTAAATCCACAAATGAGTACCCTATTAAAATGTAAACATGCTGTGCTAACAAGCACCTAATTATGCAGACAGGTTGGCCCAGCTACTTTGGTGAACAGCTTGTGCACATATTCAGATAATGCTTTTTCCTCAGTGGCAGGCCCACGAGGGTCAAGCGGTGCCTGACCTACAGGTGGAGCTATCCTTGTAAGAAGGTTTGCTGCTGCTGAGTGCGGATCTGAGACTAGACAGGCTCTTGCGGGTTTCCACCAAAAGCAGGCCCTGATGGCACCCAGAAGCACGGAGGAAAGATGACACAGTTAACAGTTCCCCCTCCCTAGAGTCTGGTGCTGCTAATCCAAGTTAAAACTCCTAACAGCATCTTTGTAAACCTTCCTCGTTACAACTTGACAGCTCTCTCCTTTTGCCACAAAAGGATCCTGCAGGTTTACTGGGAGCTGCCAAGTGACAGTTTGACTTCACACCTGAGAAGCAAATGAATGAAGAGAGAAGGAAAGCCTGAGCCTGCCTCCCACCTGGCACAAACACGAACAGTCCTGGGAGCGTGGGCATGAGCAACCCCTGGAGCTGCGGCAGCAGCAGCAGATGTAACATGGGCAGAGTCCAGGCTGAAGCTGCTGTGGAGGAGGGAGCGTGGGGCCCACATACCAAAGTGCGAAGGTGTTATTTGTCAACTGCAGGCCCTAGGATGGGGTGGAAAGCCTAGTCAGGGCTGATTCTTGGAGATGTGGGGACAAGGCTTGGAGCTCCATGCTGTACAGCAAGCCCTTTGTGAGCTGATTTGGGTTGGCTTTTCTTCCTGGAGCCCTTGCAGCAACGGCTCAGATCAGCTCTCATAAAAGGCGTGTTAACAATCATCAGGGGGTCTGACAACCAGGATTTATTCTTTAACTACAGCAAAATCAGTATGTTTGGCGATATAACTCACGGATTATAAACTTTGGGGGTAGAGGGCACCAAAAGCAAGACTGCATGACACTCACTTCTTCAGTCCTTGTTGTTTGAGGGCAGGGAGTGCCAGTATCCGTTGTGGAGAGCTGCAGGCAGCCTGACACACTAGCAAAGCCCTGCACTGCAGCGTGGGTGCTAGGTGAGAGAGTATAGGTGCTCTTGCGTACTCGCCCTTCTTCTCCCTACACACATTGTGGTGGGGGTTCGCTAGCAAGGTGTTTTGTGATTCTTAAGACTTTTTGTGAGATTAAGAGTATTGGTACTTTAACTGCCCGTAGAAAAATTAAAACACACAATCAAGTAGTTGAAGTTGTGAGTTTTAGCCCACATTTAAAAATGGGAGGAAAATGCTTTGCCCATGAGGGTTTTTAAAGCAGTTATAATGAACACTGTGCCTGATTCATCCTTCACAAGGGAGAACTAAGGAAGGCAAGAGGAAATGTCTCCAGGCAGACGTCCCTCAGGGCAGGGATTTCTATCTCATTTTTCTTCTATGGAAAGAAGCTTACAAGGACTGGCCTAAAGACTGCGTTTGTTGCCCGAGCCCACCAGGTGTTTGCAATCCATTTGTAATTCTGGAAGCCACCTGGAGGCCAGGCATATCTAGCTGGATGCCTCTGCAACAGCTTTCAAGATATGAGAACAACTGTTCCTATAGTAGCAGGCTGGTGTACAAGGACTGCAGCACTGGGTCTGCTCTAGCTCGTGACTGCCACAGGAGCATCTGTAACACGAAGGCTGTGAAAGTATCAGGCTGCTGGCTGAGTGTGTAAGGGATGCCAAATAACCCAAGGCTGCGCTACAGAGGCAGCAGGAGCTCTGTGGA
Organism: Falco rusticolus; assembly: GCF_015220075.1. Classification (NCBI taxonomy): domain Eukaryota; kingdom Metazoa; phylum Chordata; class Aves; order Falconiformes; family Falconidae; genus Falco; species Falco rusticolus. The sequence goes on from NC_051194.1 coordinate 49,729,905, forward strand.
GCCTCATGGGAACATGAGGTGAGTAATCACAGCTGCAATTCATTTCAAAGAGACAAATAAGCTCTTCTAGAGAAACCTGGGACACTTCTGCTGAGAGGGCAGATCACATTTTTTTTTTATTTTTTTTTTTTTTGGTGGGAGAAAGGTTACTTTTAGGTTCAGGTGAAGGAATTCAATGGGCAAGCTTTCCACATTCCTCTAAGGCATTTTCATCACAATTGCAGAGATAGGGAGTGCCTTGCAGGGACATAAAGGAAGTCAGCATTAAGGCCTGGAACTGACCGAGCAGCCTTCCTGACCCCCGGCCTCAGTGCTGTGCTTCGGCCATGAGGCTCCTTCCTCTCTTTCTGCTGACCCTTCGTTATACCCTTCACTCTGTCCAAGTTGAAAAGCCGACTACTTGGCAGCTGAGAACTTAACTCTTCCTCTCACCCCTGTACCATAGCAGCTTTTCAAGCAGAATCTGCACAAGAGACATTTTGTCTGTCCCGTGCCCTCCGAGGAGCCGAGCAGCTCTGTGCTGGGCCCCTGGCCAAAGCGCCCAGAGGTGGCCACAGCCGCGGTGTTACACCTGCACCGTAGGTGCAGCGCTGCTAGCACGCTGCCAGAGTGCAGCAACGCAAAATGGTGACAAAGCAGCCAAGGCTTCCCCACGTGCAAACGGCTGTTATTGTTTGCTGTCGGTCCTTCGACCTAACGCTGTGGCGCGGCGGCTGGTGCCGGGGAGAAGCCGCGGGGCCGGGCCCCCACCTGCAAGCGGCCGTTAGGAACCCGACAGAACACGCAGGTGTCGCTCGTTCCAGCGGCTTTCCCCGCGGCATGCTGGCGGGGCCCCGGCGCCGACCCCGCTCTGCCGGCCGCGCTCCGCCGGGCCGGAAGTGGGCGCGCAGGGGAGGGTGGGGGGCGCGCGGGCGCATGCGCAGGAGCTGTCGCCCGGCCGCGCCCCGCCCCCGCCGCGGTGGGGGTCTGGCGCGCTCCCTGCGCGCGGCGCGAGGCCGGGCCCGGGCGGCCGGTAGCGCCGGGGGGTGTGTGTGGGGGTGTGTGTGACTGGGGGGGGAGGGCGGTGCGGGCGCGCGCGCGGAGGGGGCCGGGGGCGGAGGGGGGCGCGGGGAGGGACGGACGGACGGACGGACGGACGGACGGGGTGAGAGGATGTGAAGATGGCGGAGCTGCAGATGCTGCTGGAGGAGGAGATCCCGGGGGGGCGCCGGGCCCTGTTCGACAGCTACACGAACCTGGAGCGGGTGGCCGAGTACTGCGAGACCAACTACATCCAGGTGCGGCGGGCGGGGCGGGGCGCGCAGCCGAGCGGCCGCTGTTCCCGCCTAACGGTCGCCGGCCCCGGCTGAGGCGGCGCTGAGGCGGCCCCGGCGGCGGGTCGCGTCCTCCGCCGCCCGTGGCTGTGGGGCTGCCCGAGGCGGGCGAGCGGGTGAGGGGAGCGGGGTCGCGCCACCCCCGTCCCTGTGGCGGTGGGAGGGTGACGGGCGGGTGGCACCCGCTGCTGCGGGCGGGGGAGGAGGGAGCGCCTGGTTCACCTCAGGCGTGAGCTGCCCCGGCGTGACGAGGCGTTTAAACGTGTAATTGATTTCTAAATTAAATCCCTTCCACTTTGCGAGCGTGCTGAATATTTATTTCGGTTGTGTCGTTATCGCTTCCCTTTCGTCCCTTTCCTACCTTCTGCTCTCCTTTGCTGGCGGCACTGAGGCGATACGGTAAACCGAGGAGGTACCAGGCTCTTGTAAATACGGTATTTGCGCTTGTTAATTTGGAGCGCAATGGCATATTTTTTAATTGGGATGTGCCTGGCAGTTTATGTTTCCATTCCCAGGCATGGGTTGCGGTATTTCACAGGAAGGGCAGCTGCCAAGCGGTAGGTGTAGGCTGAAGGCATGGTGTAGTAGAGGTGGTAGGGAACTGGGGAGAAAAATCAAGCTCAAGTTGCTACCGCAGCGTGTGATCTTTGGGGTGACCGCTCTGAAGCTAGGCTGGTGTTAGGACTTCGGTTTTTTTCCTTTCTTTATCTCTTTGCTAGGAAAGGAAGCAAAATATTGTCAGTTTACTTTAATAGGGATTGTAGGGCCAAATGAAAGAGTTTTCCTCAAAACAAACAAAAAATCGACCAGCTAAGAAGGGTCTGAGTGTGTAGGAAGGAAAGCAGGGGGACATGCGTTTGCGCTGTCAGTGTTGAGAGAAGTACAGAGGGTCCCAGTTTTGTTTTTGCTTTCAGTCGCCTAAGCAGAGAGTGCTTCTGTGTTTGCAGAGGGCAAGGAGGAATGAGATCTATGGCGAGATCATTCTGTCAGTGAAAATGGGAGGGAATGACAGAGAATACTTAAAATGTCACTGTAAAAAAGCTCTGACTGTTTCTTTTGAATTGTTGAACGACCAGCTGTCCTTTAGAGAGAAGACTGCGTATTTTGGGTCATTTACAAAACATGTCTGTTACAGTGAAATATAGATGTATTTTATTATGTAATAACTTTTTCTACGTTGAATTAGTGTGATTTTAGTTCTTTAAGGGAAATATGTTGAAATATTTTCCTTCAGTCACAACCTGAGGTACATGTTTTTAAATTTATGTTTTTTTGAAAACTGGGAAACTGATTTTTCTGGAATAGGGGAGAGGAGTCTTGGAAGGCACAACCGGATAGGAAGAAGTGGATGTAGTTCGGTTATTTTTGTTGTTCTTTCTCTGACCTTTTTTTGTATTCTTTGTATAAACCCAAATTTATAAAATCTGTATGGAACAGCTCTGCTTTTATTGTTTTAATAAAAGCTACAGAGGAGGACTCCATGCTGCTTTGTACAAACAGAGAATGAAAAAAGATGCTTATTGCCTCAGACAGCGTACAGTCCTTAAGGACAACCTGAGATAATGGGAGATGGATACAGACAGATGGTGAGTGAAGGAAAAGAATGAGACACTCTTGGTCAGCCTGATGGATTCTGTCCACCACACAGCAGTGCCCCCCAACTGTTGGCAATTTATCCAAGCATTGTGACAACAGAGAGCTTTAAGGGGGAGGTGAGAATGAAGGAATGAAATTGTGTTGTGAGTGTTCACTCTGAGGTGCAGTATGGGTCACAGTGTGAACATACTTAAATTTTAAACAAGTGGGGAATGGAGGCCATCAGTCAGGCTCTGGCCTTTGGAATTGGCTGACAGGCGGTAGAGTGAGATTATTGTAGAGAAGAGGTCCAGTGTAAGGGTATTCTGGGTTTAGTGATGTGAGTGTCCCAGTAATGAATCTGCCAGTGAACCTGCCCCACCTTCATGTTGCCAGAGCTACATATATTCCTGCACAGGATCTGTATGCAAAGCTAATATTTAATTGTCTGCAAGACTGGGAATAGGTGTATGGATATGTGTTGCTTAGGTGGATATTGGTGATTTTGTTTCTAATAATTATTATTCTAGTTCTGTTATCTCCAATTAAGTCTAAATTATGTTCAAAATAGTAGCCTTGGATTTTGTGGCAAAGATGGCTTGTGATTGCTTGGAAGCATGTGGAAGAGTAATTGTCCAGAAAGTCATGTAGTGTAGGTGGCCTAATTCTGCTGTCATCCTTTAGTGTTTCATTGGTGGACATAAGGTTTTGCTGTGGGTATTCTTGAGATTTCCTAGAGGAGGCTTAGAATGTGACTGAGATCTGAGCTTGATCTGCAGGATGATAGGCAGTGTGGTGATGGGGGAATGCATTACATTGCCCTGTATTTGTCAGTAGATAAGCCACTCGCTTTTTGTGGCAGTTGGTGCTTTGAGTTTTTATTCTGAAGTACAAAAATTGTTGCAAACGATAGCATAGGCACAGGCCAGTTTAACAGAGAATTTGAAGTTTAGTGCTAAGGTGAATGTGTTTTTTCTTTCCCCCTGTTGGCAACATCATAGCAACTTAAAAATAATCAAATGTAATCTCTTACATGTGGAAATTGCTAGTTCACAGTAGTAAGAGCTGTGGCAATTGTAACTCATTTGACTTCTGATTGTGAAATAAAAAATCCATTCTTTAAAATTTCGGCAGTGTTTATTCGAATTATGATTGATGCTTAGCTCAATTACTTTAGCAACAGGGAATGTTACATAAATTGTTATCCTTCCCTTGAGGCTGTGATACAATAGCGTATCAGAGTACATCAGCTTAAAATTTTGCGGAACATAATAGGAAATACAGAAAATATGTAATAAATGGACCTGCAGCAAAGAAGAAAGGCTGCTGTTTGGGTAATTTAAAAAAAATCATTTTTTGTCACCAGTTGTTCTTTATAAATTTTCCCACTGGGTAAATTGGTCTCCCTCTAGCCAATGAGTTACCTAGTAAGGCGATCTATTTTTCGAGAGATACTGCTCTCTTAAATAAAAAAATAAATAGATGGAAGAAAAATTTCAAGTATGATTTCAACTTGCATACTGCAGCAGTTTCATAACTTTTCTGTGATTATGATTCTACTTTAAATAATAATCCAGTTTTAAGCATAAATGCATAAATTGCTTACTTTAATCTGCTTGTGTTGCTACAGAAATCAAATAACTTTTCTTGCCAAAAAGGCCTTATTCTTCTAATAACTTGGAAAAATCATACAGTTGCTTCTATTTTATACTTCTTGAAGAGAAGGGGTAGATGGGCATTTTTATTTAGGAGGATGTTTTTGTGGTATCTGACACAGTGTCAACCACAGGTTAAATTACTGTCTGTTCAATGCTTTGTGTACTAGGGCAGTGTCCTCTGTTAGAAAGTTCAGTCTAAACTGTGAACAGGGTAATTCTATAAAATTTGATTGTCTGATATGCTTGATATTATAAAAAATACATTTGAAGTCTGCATTGATTTATCTTTGTATTTCATAAAAAGCAGAGCATAGTTATACTGGACAATGTGCTGTGTTTACCAGATTTTCATATTTCCGTATTATTTTTGTTCAGGAGTATACTAAAGAAAATTTCTACTTATGATGGTGCAAGTAACAAGATCAAGCAATTGTGCAATTCGCACATCTTGTTACTGGTATACTAACATAAATTCCAACATTATCTTGTCCTGTCCGGTTTCTTTGAGCTTGTCCTGCATAAGCCTATTCTGGAATAATCTTGTGTTTGTTTCTCATGATCATTGCTCTTTTAAAAAATGAGCTTTTCATTTTGTGCAGTGCATGGAGCTTTCTAGAATAACTGAATGCTCATGTCTGTTAACTTTTTGTTGAAAGAGTCTGAAAAAATTACCAGGTGCAGGCGTTTCAGCCAGTAAGTGTGTAGCAGGAACAGATTTGGGCTGGGGCTAGTCCCACCGCCAAAGTTAGCATGCAGAATTGAGTGAAAAGCCAAGCCTCTGTGCCCTGCTTAGCTTTCAGAAGACGTGGGATTTCTGTGTGCTGAATTGTCCAGATTCTTCTAAAAGGCTTTATATTTCTTACTTTTTCAAGATTATTATGCTTTACTTGTCAGTAGAGACTGAAAAGGAAGAGTGAGCTTCTGATTTTCCTCTCTTTGCAGTCTTCAGGTTGCCATGACTGTGTTGTGTTTTATATACAGAAACAGCCTACTGGTGTTTGTGAGGGGAAGGATGGGAAGGGGATTTTTATTCCTGTTCTTTATATTCCACCCTTGTGGTTATTAAAAGTACCTGCTTTCAACTCCTGCAGATAGTTTTATTTAAATGAAGGTGAAAACTATGTGTTTCTCAGTGATTTTACTACAGCCCATAGACTGGTGAGTTTCATACGTGTTTTCCATGCATCTGTTAATTTTACTTAGACTTTTTAAGCAAAACAAAGTAGGTGTACATTTGGAAGCATCTTCAGGTAGGTTTAACAAGAGAATAACGCATCTCTTAGCATACTAGTTGTAAATTACATAAATGTTTGTCCTTTACATGTGGTAACTTAGTGGTTACAGCTTTAGTAATGTAATGTGAAATTCCTGTGGAGTTGCCTGTAATGACCAGTACCAGTATATAACTTGTGTAAGTGCATAGGGTATTGCAGGTATTATGTTTTATAACCAAGTTCAAGAAAGAGCTCTATTCTCTTGATGAATATGTGTATCACCTGAACAAAGGCAGCTGAGTTAGGTTTGTAAAACTTATTTAACCATCAGAAATGTGAATATCAGAGGAAAGTTGTTCTCAGCCCTTCTGTCTCATTCCAGAACTTCAGGAAGATGCTGACAAGCTGAAACCATTTATAAATACTAGGAAACTATTAAAACAGCATTAATGGATATATGGAAGATATGCTGTAGTATCTTACTCCTGAGTGCAACAAATGAATACATAGGTGTATCTGGCCCACTAGGCTATGGTAGGACTTCTTAAAAACCATGTGAGATTTAAAAATTGAAGTATTATGCTGTGGTGAGTTAACCTTGACTGTCTGCCAGCTGCCCACCATGCTGCTCTCTCACTCTATCCTCAGCAGGGTAACGTGAGAAAGTAAGGAAAAAAAAAGAAGCTTGTGGGTTGAGATGAGGACAGGGAGATGTTCACCAGTTACCACTGTGGTCAAAACAGACTTGACTTTGGGAATACTGATTTCATTTATTGCCAATTAGAAATAGAGTAGGATAGTGAGAAGCAAAACCAAAACTAAAACCACCTTCCTCCCACCCCTCCCTTCTTCCCAGGCTCAACTTCACTCCTTCATTCCCAACTTTTCTACCTCCTCCTCCTGAGCAGCACATGGGGAGGGGGAACTGGGGTTGTGATCAGTTCTGGGGTTGTGATCAGTTAGTAACGCTTTGTCTCTGCTGCTCATGCCTCCTCACATGCTTCCCCTGCTTTAGTGTGGGTCATTCCCTTGGGATACAGTCCTTCACGAAGTGCTCCAACACGGGTCCTTCCCACAAGCTACAGTTCTTCAAGAACTGCTGCAGTGTGGGTCCTTCCTAATGGGGTACAGTCACGCAGGAGCAGATTGGTCCAGCGTGGGTCTTCCACAGGCTGCAGTTCTTGCTGGAAAACCTGCTCCTGCATGGACCTCTGTCCCTAGGCTGCAGCTCTTGCCTGGAGCCTGCTCCGATGTGGGCTCTCCATGCGCTGCAGCAGCTTCTTTCAGAGCATATCCACCTGCTGCAGCATGGGGTCCTCCGTGGGGTGCAGGTGGGTGTCTGCTCCACCATGGTCGTCCTCCATGGGCTGCAGGTGGACCGCCTGCCTCACCATGGGCTTCTCTGTGGGCATCTCTGCCCTGTGCCTCCTTCCCTTCCTCCTCCTCTGACCTTGGTGTCTGCAGGGTTGTTTCTCTCACAGTTTTCTCGCTTCTCTCTCACAACTGCTTTATAGTATTTTTTACCCTTTCTTAAGTACGTTATCACAGAGGCACCACTGGCATTGCTGACTGGCTCAGCTTTGTGCAGTGCTGGGTCTGTTTTGGAGCTGGCTTAAAACTGGCTCTGTCTGACCTCTTCTCACAGGGGACACCCCTGCAGCCACCTCCCTACCAAAACCCTGCCACATAAACACAGTATGTATGCTCGAGGGGTATTTCTTCAGTACACTCCATTTGCATTAACCTTCACTCGTGTTTGTCCTTATCGCTAAATCCCAACAATTAAGGGGAAACTAAGCTTAGCAATTAAGAAGACTATGCAGCCATAAAAAGTGATGCACATTCGAAAAGTGATGCTTTCTGCTGATTTGAGGCAGCTGGCTAAGTGAAAGTCTTATTACTTTCTTCAGTGTCTTACCTCTGATGCTGCCTCACGATCAGCCTGCAACCAGTTTCACAATCCTTTTTTCTCCCATGTTCCCTTTAAGGCAGAAAGTATAAGTATCTGAATGGTGGACTCTACTGGTTCCCTTATAGCAGCACCAATAATATGAGTGATCTTTTTTGGATTCTTTATTTTTTCTTTTCCTTCTTCCCTTTTACTTACTGTATCTCCAAGTGCCTAAGATTTAAGGACCTGATAATTTAAAGCAGGGGTATTCAAACTTTTTAAACAGGGGGCCGGTGCGCAGATGAAGTGGCAGGCAGTCATCTGCGGCTGCTTGGTTTCCCCCCCCAACCCCCCGAGGCCGGGGGGGGGGGGGGGGCGGGGCGGGGCGGTTCTGTAAATACCGGGGGCCGGATTGAGGACCCTGGGGGGCTGTATCCGGCCTGTGGGCCATAGTTTGAGGACCCCTGATTTAAAGGAAGGTTGGCCGAATACTGTTGCTGGAAGCAGAGAGTTAGATAGCCTCTCTTGCATTATTGGGATATAAAAAAAGAAAAATCTTCTGAAGTAACACCAAATGTTTTCAATATTTATGACAAAATTAGGAAAAAAAAAGTGCTTCAAGTACATTGTTTGTGTCTTCTGAAATAAAATTCCATGACAGTAGTTTAGTCACAATACATGCTCATTGGAGTTGTAACTATATTAAAAGGTTGCACAAATTGTTATTGCACATCTCTCTATTCAAGGTTTACAGTGAGCTGCTTGTTAGGTTGGTAAGTTTAGTGAAAATAATCTAGGTATAGGACCATCTTGTCTGTTTCCTTTTAAGTAAGTCAATGTAGCTGGCAAAGTTGGTGAAGTATTTATCATTCAACCAATTTACTTTTCCCTTCCATTAACTGTGCTGTGTTTTGCCAGGAAAGCTAATTTAATACATTTAATAGTGTCACAAGTTCAACCTGGAGTTCAGGAAGAGTAGGATTGAGTCTCTATTGAGCGAATGTGGAAATAGCACGAGCCATTCTATTAGTGGTAATGAGAGCTGCTGGTGGTAATGCTTTATGTATAGGTGTGAAAGTAAAATTTGTAAATATGCAGGTTGCTAATATAAAGTAGGTGTTGTAACCCTGAATGTTAGTTACAAGTGGCATTCTAGTTGTTCCCTTCTGTAGTTTATTTTCAGATTGTGGTTATTGAATAATATTGATCCAGAATTGTAATTCAGAGTAGCAAGCTTCTGCATCCTACAGTTAATAAGCTCTCTACAATTTATTGTCTGTTGCTCATGTTTTACTTACGTTTGCAGTCATTAATCTTTGTGGCTTAGTGCTGTAGGTTTTAAGGCAGGAAGTGGTGTACCGCCGTGGTGCACCATGTAAGACAAGAGCCAGTCAGTGCTATAAGCAAATGAAACCTTACCCTGTTGTGTTCAGCAGAATGTTTTATTGAACAAAGCATTGATTTAAGTGCCGTTTTTTGCAGCAAATTTCCAGTAGAGTCTCTGCCCTAGAGTCTGCTGGCCCTTTTTTCTTGGATTTTTCAAATACTATGTCTCCACACTTAATTGTGCACTCTTGCTTAGTAACCTATGCTCTGTAAATTTTGTTGAATACCTATAGCTGGAACTTTACTTGTTGGGCTACTCTATGAAGCAAAATTGCATGTCAGCAGATCAAACGTAATCACAGCCCACTGAATTTAGGTGCATTTCCTCTTTTCAGGGTTCTCACAGGTTAGGTTGGCAAGTTTTTCTGGAACTGAATGAACTGGTACGTTCTTGCAAATGAGTTGTGCCTATTTCAGTGAGAAATCTTAATTTTCTGGTTCCCCGGTGCAACGATCAAGTTGCTCCGTCTAATTTATAGTGATGTGCTCTGAACTATGGACTCTATACACAAGCTATTCACTTTTCCTATAGCTTATTTCCCAGTAGATGTCATTGTAATATCTATTCTTAATGGTCTTTCAGTTTGAAATGTAAGTGCTTGTTTCATTATTATTGGCTTAGTGTTACCACAGTGAAGTTGTTTTATGCTCAGTGAATTGCAGAATGAGGAACAAAAATTACTTGGTTTGGGGTTTTGGTAGCCTGTATGTGTTGGTCATACACAGAGCTGAATCTAGTTTTGAGCTGAACTAATAAATTTAGTATTTTTTCTTAAAGTTAAAAACTTTTCTAGATAAATATGAATGTTTTACTAGGGTATTTGTAACTTTGTTATGAATTTACAGCTTTAATATATATGAACTCTGTCAAAGTCCTTGGGAATAACTTTGGGGTCTAATATCTATTTTTGAGCTGGCTGCTGTTTTGTCAAATTTGATTTATACTATAGGTCATATCAGGTTTTTAAATCTATGCTCTCAGAAGATTAGATAGTGGCTATTAAAATGCGATTTCAAATGATATTATTAACAGATTTTGGGGAAGCCTGAGATGCTTTTGTTTGAAGATGCTTATTTCAACCTGCATGCCGTCATTATCAACATGATTTTAGTTCTTTTCAATTTTCAAATTGACATTTAAACGAACAAATAGATGAGCTTCAGATGAACTCTTTCCTATATTGTGAACTACTGTTCTTTTATTTTTGTATGACTCGTATTATGAATTCTGTTGAAAATAAATGATAAAACAAGGTGATCATCCTGATTTTTTGATGTTTTATGGGAAAATTAATAGGAGGTTGATAAACATTGTTAGATATGAAATTCTGTTATTTTTTGGTGAATCTTTTTGGTAAAGTATTAGGGTAAACCTTTCAAGAATGTCTGAGGTTTTGTTTTTTACTGTTAAATAAGTTCACTGGGTTTAAGGAAGATGAAAGAAGTGGTTTAAATTTGAATTTTTGTATCGTAGCTAGGTAGAACAAAAATTAGTAATTTGTCCTTTTGGGTGGCTTATTGAGAGGAAGGTTTAAAAAACCTATTTACTTGCTTGCTGGTGTTAAATGTGAAGTTTCACTGATGGACTGAGGGTTTCAAAAGACTGTCCCAGTCTTTCCAGCAGTGGAGGGCAGGTAGCAATTTTCTCTTTGTCCAGTGCATTACCAGCTGGGTGACTGGCAGTGGCTCTAAATTTTGTGCTGGGTGGAGAAATGCTAAGAGACATTCAGACTGAGGTTATGAAGGCCTGCCCCCTAACAGGCTTGTCCAGTGTTGAAATGTTGGGGCTGAATGGGCTGCCTGCTGGATCATCCTGAAAATGTGTGTTTTGTAGATTTGAAAACTTGCATTTAAAATTGCTAAGTGCGTAAATGCTTCCTGTTACCCGCCTAGAAACCTTTGGAATGTAAGGTGGCTGAAATTAAGGCAGTGCCTGTCTAAAGCTGCAGATACTAGGCTTTGCTGCTGTTCAGGGGCAATATTTCTGAGCTGATCTAACATCTTTCTGCTTCTAGTTCTGACTGTGCCCTTGTCCTGGGTCTCATCCTTATCTGATCATTTGTGAGCCCATTCAGTTAGCTAAACCAACAGAAAACTAACTAGAACAAGAAAAGCATTGTTGCTTTGCCCAGTGGTGGTGGGAGTGTGAAGCGAGGGAGGAGGAGGGTAATGGAGTAGGGAAGGAGTGGGACCATCTCTGCTGAGGATAGTGTGTTGATAGTTTGACGTGTTTTAAGCTAAGAGACTAATTCTTCAAGGTATCAGACATCAAACTTGGTTATCTCAAGCTTTGTGCAGCAGTGGTGCTGCTCTTTGGGCCTGAAGGTTTGTAGTGAAAATGTCAGGTGTTGTTTCTGCCCCTGCCCAGGGAAAACTGTGCAGCAAGGGCTGCTGACACTTGTTAAGCATGGAAGGGTCATGACAGATAACCTTTAGGTAATGTGTGACTTGAAAGCAGAATTAGTGCTTATCTTTGTGTGTAGTCTGTCTCATAGAACAGTCAAAGTCTATTCTTAGCAGAGAGGGATATATAAACAGAGATGAAATAATATTTTTGAGTCTGTTCTCTTTTCAAAGAGAAAATTTTAGTCTGTTTCACAAACAAAATATATAAAGCTGTTTATTAGTGAGTAGTAAGAATTCAAAGCACGCTAATTTGTCTTGATTTGCTTTAATTATAATTAAAAAGTATGTTTACTGAATCTACAGCAAAAAATCTGAAAATTATTTTGAAGTGTGTCCTTTTAAACTGTAAGTTTGAGAGGTGTTGGATATTGCAAAGTTTGTATTTCCCTGTAATTTTTTAACTAGGTGGCAAGTTTGTAAGTTGGCATGAGAAGTGGAGCTTGTTTGTAGCTTTATACAGAAGGCAGAATGCTTGCTGCAGATTGCAGAAGTTTGTTGTCTCCCTAGTATTTTAATGGGTAAGAAACATGTCTGCTGCAACTTGTGGGGAGTGAAAATATATTAAATATTCCAAATTAAATGGCTGTCTTGATTCAGTTAACATACAATTATTTGTTTGCCTGGCAGGTGTGTGTGGGGGGACAAGCACAAAGTATTTAGCTAAAAGGAGAAAAACCCCTCTTATATAATAGAATTCTAAAGATACCATGCCATTATGGAAGGTTTACAGTAATTTTCACTATTTATAAATATATCGAGAAGGAGTAATAGTAAAAACAAAAGCCAGGCTCTTATCCCCACGCTGCTGACAGCAAAGTAGGAGGCTGAGGTGGATGACAGATGTCAGAAAAATTGAATAATGCCCGTATGAGCAGAACCTTGAAAAGGGGCTGTTACTTTTGACAAAAGAATAATAAATTATAAGAATATGCTAGTAATGTTGTGAAGAGTATGAGCTATGTACACTGGCTTTCCAGTTTTCTTGGGTAAAGTACAGGGATACTAAATATAATTTGATAGGTAATGCTATTTAACATAATCTGTGGAATTATTGCTATGAGGTAAGGCTTGGGATTTAATGTTCTTCTGAGAGGCTAGACATTTTAAATAATTAATGAGAATATAAGCAGTTTTATCATTTTTGTATGTTTTTGCCTTGCATGTATTCTGAATTTGCCTGTGATGGATGAAGAGGTTTGTATTGTCCACTGTAATCCATTTCACTGGAATATTTGGGATATTGCTTCTATTTAATGTTATATTTTTTGTATCCTGTATCCTTTGAAATCTTACTGTACAAACTGTGTTGGTTTGGCCTTCTAAGGAAAGGGAACTAATGTGTCCAGTTGCTCATGTTTGTTAAGTAAGATTAGATAAATTTCATTTGTGGAAATATATATGTGAGTGCTGAAATGGTGCTAGTGAAATTAATTGGTTTTTTGCCCATGGCTAATAACTAGAGAACTTCTCAGTTTTCTCACTTTATTCAGCTGGTGTGATCTCAGAAATTATCTTCAAAGATTTAGGCCTGTTTGTTTTCTTGACCTTGGGGATCTGATGCCCGTGGGGTGAGGCTCAGAATGATGGAGCATGCAGAAGCCTCAAGGAGCAAGCTCTGGGTGAGAGAGTAGTGTGTAGTGAGCCTAAACTAGTGAGGATGTAGTTTTTGCAGCCTTTGTCAGGTTCTCAGTGCACTGTCGTAAGAGCAGCCCTTTCCTAAAAGAAAGAGAAGATTCTTTCTGACTATGTGTTCATCTGTATAAGTCAATCAGTTTGGGTAATAGAAGATAAAAAGTTCTCTGTTACAGTTGTCTGGTGGTGATAATAGTTTAAACAGTCTCCAAATTGAGGACACTTCTATAACCACTTGATGTGACGAGATAATAGAGCTATTGTAAATCATTACCATGTTGTGATCTGCTTAAAACTGAAACTTTAGATTTTTAAAAATACATATGCTGTTTTTACATTTATTTTGGTAAATGTTCTTACATGTAATACAAATAGGATAGGGTGAATCCAGTTTTGATGACTGGAGCAAGGAGGGATAAAAGTCATAATTTTTGTTTTTCTCATTTGTACATAAGTCTATAATAATACATACCAAATGCAGAGATCCTTGAAAACAAAAATTTTCACTGTTATAAGCCTGTTGTAAACATTTGTAGCATATTAGATCTGAAGTTTGGTTTGAGGGTTCTGCAGAGTTACGACTTGGGTACAACTTAAATTCCCCTTCTAATAAAGGGGACCAAAAATGCATTTTTAAACAATTTTTTTTTTTAGGGAGAGAAATGATAGTCGTGATATTTTTTGGACTGATTTGACCTTAGTTTTCAGGCCTCTTGGTATTACTCCATGGTAAATTGTGTATTCAATGAAACTCTCAGGGCAGCTCTGAAAGGCCAAAATTCTGAAAGTGACATTGTTTAGTTGCTGTTGGAGATGGCCATGTTGAGCTGTAGAGATTGAAATACTAGTAGTAATCAGGTTTTTTTCCAGTTTATATGTATTGTGTTAGTTTGTCAAACTGCTTTTTTTTTTTTTTTTTTTTGTGGGTTAAACAAATATATGTCATTCTTTTCACTACATGCCTCTGCGCAAACCAAATCAGAACTGGAGCAGTCAGCTGCTTCTGCCTAATTCTTTTGGTTTTAAGTAACACAGCTTTTATGTGATTACTTTTCATCTCTAGGTCTTATGCTTTACAAATCAGGGTAAATACTGCTTTTGTTTACAAACTGAGTGGAAGGAACTTTTTTTCAACTACCTTTTGGTCTGGATTTCATATGCACTTAAGGCTGTGTTTGAACACAGTCCTTAAAGAATTGTTTGCACATGTTTCTTCTGCAAATGTAGCGGAGGAAACGGTGTATTTCCTGTGTTATAGGGACAAACTGTCGAGTAAGATGACTGGACGATGGTGTGTCTCACCTAGTATCATCTAGAGAGCTAATTCCTGTGTCTGGGAAGGTGGAGGATTAGAGCTTATGCAGTTGGCAGGGCATTCTGCATAATGGAGGAGAGAATGGCTTATGTAAAAAGCAGCTTGAAAATTCCTGCTTTCTCTGTGCCTCTCTGTCTTAAAGCCTCTCTGTCATTCATATTGTGAAAGTCTTCTTTCCAGGATAGTTTTATTTATCACCATAGCTAGATAGGTAGGGAGGTGACATAACTTAAACATGTCTTGTCAAATGAAAAGGTCATTTGTGCAGCATTTCAAATCATTAGGGTATAGAGAAAAGACCTTTTTTTTCTGATGGTAGTAGAACTTGCTGAATATACAGTTGTAAAAATCTGTTAGGCAACTTGAGAACAAATTAATTCACATTAAAAAAAAAGAATGTGAGGCAAGAGAACCTTCTGTAACATAGAAAATTCATTCATCATTTGAAATGTTCTTATTTTGTTGCATTACTCTAATGTTTCTATTCTTGTGACAGCTAAGAGCTCAGAATTGTCAGAAAAAGAATGTTGTTGAAATTGGGTGAATAAGCACAGTTTGAGACTCATAATTATGAGAGTGTCATAATTATGGTGAATGTAAACACAAAGGTTTCATATCTTCATGTTACAAGATATTCATATCTTGTAATGCAGCACAAAACTGCTGTGAGAGGAATCTTGTGTTCTTTCACAAGTTTGCAGTGTCACTTTATATTTTTATCCTATAATCTTTCATTTGTGTAACACGGTTACACTAAGCATAATGATGTGAGTAGTCACTACATTTCAATATAGCGCTTATAGATACGCCTGTAAGTTGCAGGCACACTGTTAGTGCAGTTTGAGTAAGCTGGCTTCAAGACCGCATGTAATACTTGCGTCCTTAGTGATGTATTTAATGGCTGAGAGCTCTTGCCGTTGTGAGAGTTACCAGAATGTGTAAAACTGTCTGGTGTTCCTGCTGTAGTTGGGCCTGATGAAGTTTGGCCTATATGGCAAACAGCATAATAATTCTTGACTGCAAGATTAAAGTTACTCTTTTACTGAAATATTCATGATATAGTTTAGATTGTATAGCACGAAGGAAGTGGTTTCCCTGTTTGAGACAACCATATATGACTTTGAAGATTGTGTGCCAAAATTTAATTTTAAGACTAATACTATTTTATCTGAAAGAGTTTATTAGTCAGAATTTTGTTAGGTGAAGACAATAATGGATTGATTTACTTTATGAAAGTTCTGAGTTTAAGTTTTATGGACTATGGATGTGGCTGTTGTTAGGGGGGAAATAGCAGCACATTTATAGCTTCTGCCAAGATGTCTGTGACAGATTGGTGTCTTGTCTGTCCAGTATGAATTTTTACCGCTCTATAAATATCGATTGGAGAAAAAAAAAATGGTGTTCCATGGCTTTAAAATACTGTGTCCTCGTTGATTTATGTGTGACTAAGGGATATTTATACAGGTCTTGAGCAGAACACCACCAGTACATGCAGAAATCAGTATCTGAACAAATCTAAAAGGGCTTGGTGGAAATCTGTCTCACATCAGACAAACAGCAAAAAGAAATAATATGTGCCTGTTTGGGGAAAATAATATTAAAAGAGTCCCTGCAAGTGCTTTTGTGGTTAAGAAAACGTTTTTTAGTGGAAGCTGAGTTCTGGAATGTCATTAATACATGTGCAGATGGGTAGCAGTTAATTTTTGGGCATTGCAGATGCTCTATGCTACTTTGAGAGGCCTGTCCTTTTCTGAAGCACCCTTTTAACTTTTGTGGTAACTAACTTTTTGGGGACAGACTTGGCAGAACTTACTGTGCCATTGTATGCGCTGCTTATCTTTCATTTTATAATTGCTTTCAAGTTTACGGAGCTCTATCTTGTGTTGGATCCCAAATAATTGATTGTTTGATTCTTTGGAAGGCATGCTGATAGAACTATGTCCTTGGCTGTTGCCTCTACAAGGTCCTGCACAGAGATTTGCTTCTGGGTGTTGGCTGGGATATTGTTGAAACTGTTTTGTTTTTTTTTTAAGAGTCTTAGCATGTCATTTTGTGTGGCATTCACATGAGTTAAGTGCTGTGTTCAACTGACGTTCAAATGTTAGAACAAAGGAACTTAAACTTTAGAAACAGAAACTTTTGTTTGGTATTGCTGTCATTCTCATGAGGTTAATCATGTTCACTTAAGTTTATTAACCTCCTATGTTTTTGATTCAAAGAAGATATTTGGTACATAATCTACTTTGGATGAATAAGTAAAAACAACCACACAGAATTTACAGAGGTTCTGCTGAGGTGTCCAGTTCCATTATTTTGGCTGTCAGGTAATACCAATGCTTCCCTTCAAGACAGCAGTCTTTAAACATTCACTCTATAAAATCCTTGGTATTGTTCTGAAGGATTTTTCAGACATTTAGTCTTTTCAGGCTCATCCTGACTTGATGTTCTAAATCATGGTCCTTTGTAGCTAAAGCAAGAAATCCCTTATTGCTGGTAGATTATGTGTTTCAAGTTCTGGCTTTTCTTTAGCAGGAGGAAAACTCTCCATATTGCTAGAAAGAAATTCTGAAATGGCTCTGTGACCTGCAACACAATTACAGTGTTTTTCAGTCTGGGGAATGTAAGAATTATTGTATGTGGAAAAAAACTTTGCCCAAGTTGAATTTGTTTTATCAAACGTATTGTTTTTTATACCTCAGTGTGATACTTGTTAATTCTTAAAATAAGTGTTTGGCTAATTTGCAGAAAGGAGTAGTATTTAAATTGTGTGAAGGTGACTGCATTACAGTTGCAATGTAGTTAATTTGGGAGATTAAGTGCACATACTTTTATGCATGTAAAATGTTTTTATATTGCTTTAAAAAAATTGTGTTACTGCTTGGATGGAACAGTCCCTTTCTGGGCAAGGAGCACTGCAATTAGTGTGAAAGTAGGTCATGCTTAGGAAAATGTGTGTGTAAAATACAGATCTCACTGGAAATAATTACAGAAAACTTGATGCTGTGGTGTTTAGTTACATGCTGCAGGTTGAATATAGTGACTTTGCTTGCTGTTCTTGAGCTACATAGCAATTGACAGAAGGTTCACTTCTAATTTTGAAGTAAATGGACCAAAACAGCTGGTTAAACGGGAAAAGAGAATAACTACTTTACAGTGCCTTCAGAAAAGGGTTTTTTCCCTTATTTTCTGAGATTCTTAAATTGTAACAGCATAGTAAAGTTTGAGTCTAGTTAAAATGGAAAGCCTCCTGAAACCTTCTGGGTTTTTATGTGCTGACAACTCTGTCAAAAACATGAACAAAATTGATAAACTTCTGAAAAACCTTTACTTCTAGCAGTCTAACCTTGGGAATTATGCTGGGACTCCCCATTTAAGGGCATGACTTTTATATTTCAAAAACGTTCACTAGTTACTTGGGGAGTGCAAAACAGAGATCTAGAGTTTGGCTAACGATGTCTGCATAAGAGGCTAGAATCCCATTCTCCCTCTGCCAATATTGTGTTTTGTCCAGTGCTATGGTAACAGGAGCAAAAGGTTGTAAAAACCTTCTTTGCCAGAAAAGTGAGCAGATACAGCTCTTGGGGCACATAGGGAACGAATCTACTGAATAAGAAGGCATTTGGTTCTGCTTAGCAGTTTTCAGAGTGAACTTTACTTTCTTTCACTTCTTTTAGTTGATCATGTTAGTTTTAGTTAGTCTTCATCCTTTGTTCAGTTATGGGTAGTATAGCAGAGGTCAACGTTCAGCAGGCTGAAAATGGAGGTCAAGAACAAGTTGACCTGTCATCTGCTTGCTTCTGCTCTTTCTGGCAAGCTGTTCCAACGAGGGCAAAGAAAAAGACCTGTATGCTGTGTGGCTTGTTGTGATTTTTCAGAGTCAGATGAACATATTTGTGTTTGGTCATGTAACAGGGTGCAAATGTGCATTTTGGTGATAGAATTCTGCCATGTGGGATGATGTAGCTTTGGAGGAGCTGGAGACATTGACCTTTAGGTGGTTCTACAATAGGCAAGCAAGGCTGTCCTATTTGTTTAAAAGCAAAAAAGAGAAGGTGGGAGAGACTGGGGAACCTTTCTTGAAGAAATGCAGGGAAGCTTCTTGGTGTTTTAGGTCTGTGCTTTAGAGCTGATCAGCTGCTGCTGCAGTTGTCCCAGGCTCTACTAATTTGAGCATAAATCTCTAGGTTTTGGCATTCAAGTATGCTGCCAATAGTTCTTTTGCCTCCTGGAGGAGTGTTGTGTGTTAGGAGTGTTGTGTGAAGGCTTCTTATTTTGATCTCTAATTTTTTAATATGAAATAAAAGATTACTTTTTTTCTTCTCAGATTGTGGGCATGTATCTGAAGATTGTTTGTTTCTTTCAGTATGTCTGAATTGGCAGCAGCTTTAAAAAGTGCCAAGGAACAATAATTTCAAATTTAGAGTTAACTGATCACTGTGAAGGGATTTGTGTAATCCAAGTGTAGTTATTTCCTAGAAATGAAAGAGTGATTATGCAAATACCTGCCGCCAGTTAGTTTAAGCCCTCTCCTCTATCTACTGTCTTTGAAATAGTGTGCTCCTGTTAACGTGGTAGCTATGTCTTTAATTCTCTTAAAGCTTTTTTTAGTCATAGTTATCAAAAGTAGCTATTTTAAAATATAATAACTTCTAGAATGATAACATTTTAGGCCATGCTAATGTGAGGAAGTAGAGACAATGAATGGCGATTGCAAGATTATGTTAGTTGGCTTGGCAATGTGGGAAGAGTTCTGAGCATAATGGGATTGTATTTATTGTAGACAGACAGCAAATGCTTTCCAGCAGCTTGTGTTCCTTGGGCTACCCGACTGCTTTTTACAGTGCCTAGTGAAATGGGACTCTGCAGTACAGCTCAATGACAGCTTGATGTAGCTGTGATAACTGATGTGGGTGTCATCTCCACGTTTGCCTGACTCCTTTGGGAGCTATTGGCTGAACAGGGTGTATACCTTCCCTTCATACGCTGCAGCTACACTCTGGCAATTACAAGCTGCCCTGCCATCAGACTGATCACATCAGTATACTAGGCTGTAAACTGTCGTGGTGGGTGAAGTGGCTACACGTCCTACTTAGCTTTTCTTGCTGTGAGATTGTAATGTCTGGCAGTGGGCACATGGAAGGAGAACCTACTTCGTCTGCCACAGATAACTCTGTGATTCTAAATTCTTTGGCCTCAGTCATTGCTATGTAATGAATTGAATTGAGAGTTTATAGTGGAATGGCGGAACTGGCAAAGTTGGGAAATAACAAATGTTACATAACCCCTTGTGACTAGATAATGTTTTGGGAAGCTGAAGTAGATCTTTCTTACAAATGGTAGATTTAATCAGATTTCGAGAGAGATAGAGATACACAATCTGTTCATCTGGTATTACTAAGGAGAAAACAATCAGTGCAAAGAACTTTTTTTGTGCAGGAGACTATAATTACTATATGATTGTAGTTTGTTCCAACTTTGAAGGCCACTTTGCATCTGAAAAGTAACTTTTGCAAATGCTACAGTGTCTTGTTCTATTTTTATCAAGTAGCTGTGAAACCAAATTTGAGTTGAACTGAATTAATCAATGGGTTTTACTTGTACTCTCTGTGAAAACTTCTGGACACTGAAGCATCCTTGGTGAGTGAAGAATTGTAGAACAGCAGATACATGAGTTAGTAGCGTTAAGCCTGCAGATCTTTGCTGTTTCTGAGGTTCTTCATTCAGTGCATTTGTGTTGGCTTAGTCTCTTAATGGCCACAAATATGTTGATTTTGTACTGGTATTAAAGCCCAAAGTGGCCTTGTATTTGGAACTCTAATAATAATTACGTTGTTATATGAACTGGAAAATGATCCACTTCTCAGCTGTGTTATTGCAGAAGAGCTAACAGAGTAAGGTGAAGCCTGCATTGATTAACGGAGTGAGCAGCGAGTCTTAAATGCACATGGGGAATAGGTTTTTCTCACTGCTGCTTGCTTCTCAAGCAAGAGCTACAGCTGATGCTGTAAAGCAGTGATGAATAACTCTACTACGTTAACTGCGTTTTAGATGTAAACACATTTAGATGCTATCATGCTGACCAGTATCTCGTGATCTGTCATTTTAAACTATTATTTATGTGTTGAACAAACTTTATTTTAACCTTGTCTGGTAGGTTTATATGAATGCAGCATGCCCTGGGTTTTTTTGCATAAACGTGACTTTGGCTCTACTTTCAAAGAATAAGCCAGTTCTGGTGAGAGCAGGGCATTTGCATGTGAAAACTGGTCGGCTTGTGAGTGTATGGAAATAAATACAAAGTTTGATCCAGGTGATGGCTAAGGGAAACAGATGAGAAATCTGTTGCAATGATGCTGGCAGTGTGAAAACAGGGGTGGAAGTTATTAGATGTCAGAGAAGCTGTGCTTGTCCACAGCTATCAGTTGTTATCTTTTTCTTTTGGGTGCAGTAGACTGATATTCTTGTCATAGATAACAAACCAGTGAGTGAGTTTTGTCTTTACTGGCAGTCTTGAATGCAGTATGTATTTTAAAAAGTTGCTTTTCCATTTAGGAGGTTAGGCTTCATGTATACTTCCTTGAAGGGTAGCTTTGCTAGCTTTTATGCAAACCTACATTTTGAGGCTCAGCACAAAAATGAAAATATCAAGAGAATCAACTGCAACGAAAACAAAAGACTTCAACTTGATGCAAATGACCTGATACTGACTGTATGGGATTATTGATACTGAGTTTCAGCTGGTTTAAAAATTAGGAAGTCACGCTTATGGTCGAGAAATTCTAGTGACAGTGCGTCATTAGTTTTTTGGTAATCTGAAAAACTGAACAACCTGATGTCAAAGACTATGAAAGTGTGAATAGTAAGAGTATAGTCCTCAGCTAGAATGATTGTTAATAGTATACAGATACATTAAGCTAAATTATCATCATAATTCAATTATAAAAATGGAAATAGCATTTGTATTTATATTCATATCAGTAGAATATGATGAATGCAATTAGCCTTGCATTTGGAAATGGCTTTTTGAATATATATATATAGATTGTTCTTTGAATGTTGTTTGAATTATGGAATCTAATGATAGTTTTAATGCATTCTTAATTCTAAAACTAGTATCTTCTGTATTGATTATGTTTGGCCTAAATGCCAGAGCTCCTTATACAGTTTTGGTGATTGCTGTGCTTAGACTACTGTGTGATCTCATCTCAAAAGGTGATGTGTTTGATTCAATTTAGAATATACAGAATTCACAGTACTATGACAGTAGTTCTAATGCCATTTCTTTTGAGTTGTATTCAGAAGAGGTTACTTCAGTAACTTCATACTTAAGATGTTTAAATTTTAAAAGCACTTTGTGTGAACAGCAAATGAAACACTTTCAGTTAGGTGTTGAGTAGAGACTTTGGATGCAATTGCAAAGAAATGTACTTCTCAGTTTGTCAGATGTTGATAAGGTGGGTTGGTTTAGGTGCCTGACTGTAACCTCTGTGCGATGGTTCACCTACGACTCAAGTTTCGTTGCCGTGCTGGTTCTTTTGTTGTGTATTGGCACTTCTGAGAGCAGTTCGCTAACAAAAAGGAGTCATGTCACTGGGATACTGACACGCTCTGTTCTTCATAGGTGGGACAAAGAGTTGTCAAGCAGGTTACTTTATAGTTAGCTGTCCAGGTAAGGTCGTGTTAAAAAATTTTGTGAAGTAAAAACATTCCATCTCCAAAGTCTAGTGCTATCATTCTTATTGTGTGCTAAATTACCAGTCCCATTCATCTTGTTGCTTCCCCTGTTGAGCGGTCTCAGTGTTATCTTGTTACTTGTGTATTCATTTGAGTGCAGAATAATAGAAAGTTGTCAGAGAACTTCCATGTGTGTGTGAGAAATTGTTACCCATTCATATCTGAAATGTTGTTTGCTTATGTTTCTTAACATTTGATTAATTCATAATGTTCAAGGTGTAGGATGCATGTAAATGGGCAAGATGACTACCAGCTCTTCTTAATTTTTAAATAAATGCGTATATGTTTGAATAGGATCACAAAGCAGTCAAGTTAGCCCTCCCTCTTCCTAAAATAATAACAGCAATAATTACACAAACAAGCAATTATGTAGAGAAAAATGTTTACATGTAGGGATGAATAGTTTAGAGATTGTAGTATTACAGTCGGCAGTGAACAGGAAAAAAAATATCTACCTGCAACTCCAAGTACTTTGGAGCTCTGGTTATACTGAAGAACAGATAGACTGGGCTTCTCCCTGTGTTCAATGTACTAATAGATTACAGGGATCCTCCTGCACATCTGAAAGGGAAGTATTGAGGTTTTCTGGTAGTTGTATGGTATTTATTTTTTTAGGACCTCTGGGAGATCTCATTTCCTTCTGTTCTAATACCTCAGTGATTCCTTCTCCTTTTTCATGTTTGTTTCACCTGCATGTTATTGACTAACTACTTAAGAATTATATAGTACCTGTTTTTCATGCTGGGAATGAACAGTTCTGGTAATGAAGGAGGAGTAAGGGATATTCTTTAGCAAGTAAGTATTTAATGAGGTAGTTTGTTAAAACAGAAATTTGTATTTTTCACTGACAGTTATGTAACTTCTTGGCATGATTTGGGCATAATTATTGGATTAATGGTGCTCAGTTTTCTTCTCAATCATTTTTTTCTAGCTTAAAAAAGGACCTTAGAAAGCATTTGGATGGGCTAAGCAAATACCATCTGTGCAGTTGAATAAATGTGTGTAAAATATTTAATTATGTATGAGGCTTTCAGTAACTTCAAGGAATTCGGCAACAATTAAAATGGAAAGGATGATGTAAAAGCTCAATCTTGTATTTTTCACAGGAAAACTGAAGTGTGCTTTGTCAGTATCACAGTTGGGCACATTTCGTACTGAATAACACAAACTTGTTGAACTCTGTGGCATGTGGCTTTTGTTCTTGAGGCTTCTTGAAGCTGGTGCAACCGCATCAGAAACCTAAGGTGTTCTGCTTGCTGGTCTTAAGACAAATGCTTGCTTGGGTTTGTGTTAACAGTTACCAAAAGAAACAACTGTTATATTGGTTAAATGAAACTAATCTTCTCTTTCATTCTTAAAATTTCACGGTTACTTTTTTCTGTCACATATATTAAATATGAGTTTTGTTTCACTGAACAGTACTGTTTTGAACAATAGCAAGAGATGCTGTGTATGTTACAGAAGTGATTATTACATTCTCGATGCACTTTTCAGTGTAGTTAGTCCAATGTCAAACTGTTTAACCTCAGCTTCCACTCTGATTCCTAAATATTACTGGGTAAATGCATTGTATGCTGAAGAATTGATTTGGGTATGAATTGAGATTTTTCCATTCATTTTTTTCTAAGAGATTTTTAGGTTTAGGCTAGTTGTGAGTAATAATAGGAATGAAAAGTGCTCTTTTTTTTCCCCCTCTCAATTCAATGCTAAGTATTAATCTTGAAAGATTTTTTTTTTTGTCATATTGATATTAAAGGCAACAATTTGTGTTAATCTGCAATTAGAAACACAGTTTCTTTATCAGCTTATAGGTCCAGACTTTTTGGGTCATCTAACAGAATTTGTTGGAGAAGTTCTGTTAGCCCATCTGACAAACAAGCTTAAAAGTTGGGGAAAATGATTTAAAAATATTTATTTTTAGAACTACAGCAGGAGAGAAACCTAACTGCAATAACCAACTAAACTGCTAGCAGCTTTTAGCACTTCCTCTCATGCACCAGTTTCAGATCTCTCTTAATTAACTATTTCCAATTCGTAAGAGCTATGTTTTTCTTTTTTCACATGTTGCTCTCTTTGAAGTCTTTCCTTTTCTTCTAATTTGGTAGCATTTCTTCTGTTGTCTAGTTGGGTTGATGTTCTGTAGATCTTACTATAGCGCCCATGTTGCCTCCATTTGTTTCATTGTAGAATTTCTTTCTGCGTTAATAGCTGTCTTTTAGTACAGAATTGTTCCTAACAGTGGCATAACAGACTTCACCAGTATGTTCTGGCTGATCTCACTTTGGGGTGGGAGAATGCATTAAATTTTCTGTTCTTTTGTAGCCCTCCTTTTTGTGCTCCATATCATAATTTTGGCATTTTGCATACCTTACTGCATGTTTTATTCTCTCATCTGCACCACACTCTCCATTCAGTATAATTTTTTCTTCTTTGTAATTTGTTTTTTTTATTGCTTGTATAAGTACAAAAGTTGGTATTTTTTTAGGGAGGAGAAAAAAACATTGAGAGGTTTAATTCCTAAAGTAAAAGGATATATTAGCAGTCCAGGCCATTTCTGTTTCAAATCTGGTAATGTAATTGTGCTATGTAAATGGAACTTTCAGCGTGGCTAGAAAAAGTGATGCCTAGGCTCTGCATTCTGACACGAAAAGTAGTCATCTTTGCACTTAGTGCAGGTTGAATTCCAGATCCTTTCTAATGCTAGCAATTTGGGTTATACAGTCTAATATAAAAAAAAGATAAATATTTTCATCATAGTTCCTGAGCTGTGTTAGACTTAGTGTCCATCTTTGTTTGGACCATCATGTGGAAGCGCAAACTGTTACTAATTTTCTAGTGTCTGAAGGCAAGCACATACTGTCACACTATGTATGTAATACATGCCTTTTCTGACTGGATGTAAACTCTGGGCATTTGTAGCTGACTTGAATGACTTTGATCTTCTGTTATCTAAAAGTGCCAGCTTTGTATAGAGTAGTCACTGTAGTCTGTGATGTAGCTCTCAGACTGGATCCATCCTGTGAAATATTTCCATCTAGTCTATTGTTTTGTTTTCTGGAGGAGGCAAAACAACTGTTTTAGTAGTGGGTGCTTCCTACAAATGGAAAACATTCTCTAGGGGAGAGCTGTGCAGAGCAATGGTTGCTGCTGTGTCTAGGTGCATGGGGTACCGCTTCCTGCTGCTGCAGAGGTAACCTCTCCCAGTAGCAGCTGACATCATCCTCACCCCATATGTAGCTGGTAGGAGCATCAGATGAGCTCTCTGTGGCGAGTTAAAATGGTGCTCATAATTACTGTTGAGAGCAGGGGAAAAGGATGCTGCTTTGTGACTCAGTGTGGACCACCTGATGTGTGCATTGTGTGGAGAAAAATGATAAACACAATAGATGCTAAGCTGCTGCATGTAAATTGGATAACGTGGGCACAGAAGACATCAATGATCCAAACATTTTTTATTTTTAAGTCTGTGAAGATGATCCAGCTGTGATGCTTAATTATCTTCTTAACTTTGAAAAGTTGAAGCTGGAAGTTTAAGAGGTGGAGATGTAGCAGCATTCTTAATACAGTTAATGGAAAAATATTAAGGGAAACAAATGAGACACTGTCCACAGGTCTTGTGGAAACAAAAAACCCAAAACAAACCAATGTGCACTGTCTCTCTCTATATATATATATACTGGAAGGCTGGCAAAACTGCAGTGATCTCTACTTTCCAGCACTTGTTCCTTTTCTGTAGTAAGTTGAGCAACTTTGGATGGTTCTTCCCTCTTTATTCTTGATTGTGTGCTTCATTGTGTTCCTATGGCTATGCAGTGGCTTACATGAGGGAAAACTCATAATGTGGTTTATGGATCAGATAATTTTCATTTTGGACTTGCTTCCTGGTCTAATTCACTACAGCAAAGGGAATATGCAGTTTGTGTTGGGAACCTCTACTTCCACAGGTACTGCTGATGAAACTAGAACCTGAGTCTCCGTAATATCATGATTAGGTGTTCAAACCATAGTTCAGTAAACATGATTTGCTCTTCCTCTGTGGTGTCTATTAAGTTTTGCTAGGGCAAGTGTTTGCAAGCTTGCATGTCAGGGAAGATGATGGAATTGACAGGACTTTAAAATAACCACTTGTTTCTTAGGTTATTTGTAAACTAGCTTAGGTACTCAATCCACCATGCAGGCCTACAAATACAGTCCTTTCACAATGGGATGGATGTGTTAGGACTAGGAGTGAGAAGCTGCCTATGTTGACAGTGTTGCAGAAGAGTGACTTGTCAAAAAATGGCTTTTATTTCTTAAATTAGTATCCATTTAAAAAAAGTATAGATCGAGCTGATCTAACAGTTGGAAGCATTGCTTCCCTAAGAGTGGTGTGTGTCTAGATGTTACGATGTCCTTTTTTTTTTCATAGGCATGCGTAATTTTGATGTGAGTGCTAGATTCAAGATATTTTAAGACGTTGGAGAGATATTCAGTGGTCTGTTTCATGGCATTTAATTTAGGTCTGGGCACTGAAAACTTGCTACCAGTTCTTGATCATGCTGACTGCAGTGTGTCTGCGAACTGGATGGCTTCAGGGATTCTGGTTAATGTTCTTAAGTATTCACAGTAACAAGTCTTCATTTTGTTATAATGAACATAGCAGAATGTTTCTTGTGTTTTCAGTGTTCTGCGTAAAACGGTTTTCCAGAGGTTACTGAAACTGCTGTAGAGAGGCTATGAGTTTGATTAGGACCAAATTAGTGTTTTTATCTATCACTAAAGAATTTTGGTAGGAGTGGATATTGAAAAACTTTTTGCTTGCCTTACAGTCAAGTATGAAGCACATTGGCTGGTATTTTGGTGTTCCAAATATCAGAGTATCAGATCTTAGTCTGGTAAGGGTTATGTTTGAATTTGGCTTACTGATAACTTGGAATCATTATTTTACTTGCAGAAATCCCTTTAGTTTACATACTCGGATTCATTATCAGTGTACTGTTTAGTTGTTTAAATCCATTGCTAGGTTTGAGCATGGCAGCAGTTCTAAGCAATATAATTAGGTGTCCGTCGGGAGTATTCTTTGGGAGCTTGTTACATAGGAGCATATAAGATACCATCTCTGGAAATCTGCTTTCCAAATTAAAAGTTAGATTTTATGCTAAACACAATTTACCATTTCAAGTTAAATTTTAACTGATGTTTATTACTATATCTCCTCAGGGGAACTTTAGATTTGATGTAAGTATTCCAGGCTGTTTTTCCTAGTTATTGTGTTAGACTCAGGTTTTCACCTCTTGAAGGTTTTTAGGGTAAACTTGACTGTTTTAAAATGCTGTCATTAATTATTTTTTTTTATTGCTGTTGTGAAGTGGCTTGACAATAGTACATTCAAATAGTAATTTTAATTTGAAAATTCAACACATTCTGCATCTTTCCATATACAGGGAGAAAGTTCAAACCTCAATTTTGCTGTGCCAAGCGTGAGTGAAGTTTGCTTCAGAGAACTTTGGGCTCCCTATAAAGGCATGCAGAGCAAATTACAGTTGTTCAGGTTATCAGCCAAATACAAATTACATTTTTTTTGTGCCAATAACAGTTCAAAATGTGTTTATATAGGATTGCTGTTTTATGAAATTTGTAATGTGTTTGAACATTGAGAAACCAGTTCCTTGCTGATTTGAACTGGTGTGAATGGGGATGACTTGAGTTTAGCTATTGGGTGACATCAGTGGGAGGACTAGCTCTGAACACGTATTCATATTTGTGCTTCTTTAAGCAGTAAAACCATAGCAGAGGCTCATAATTTCCAAGATGATAGATTGTTTTCCTTTTGTTCTTAAACACTTTGGCTTTTAATGAAAAAATACTGTGTTTGCTGGCTTCTGCTCTGCTATTCTGGATGTACAGTGTGCTCATGTAAATCAGCAATTTCTATAAATAGACTATCAGCAGCTGCAGAGCAAAACTGACAAGCTTCTGGTCATTTTTATTTTTGCCATTCAGAAGCTGCTTGAATAGCTGTTAAAGTGCCCAGTAGTATGTGTGCCTGCTGTAGTGAGATCTGCAGACTGAGCAGAGGTTATGAGTAGGGAGATGGAAAGAAAGAGTGGATTTACAAACAGTGTGAGAGTAGAGGCAAAGAGCTCTGTATTCCTTCATTTGGGAGTCCTTAAGCTGAGTTTAGAGCTCTTTTATATAAAAGCCTGCTGGCTAAAAGTCAGGAGTTCTTAAATGGGGTCTGGGGATAGCATTTATCTTAACTTCTTTATAGCTGGATGTAAGACAGCCTTTACAGGTGTGCTTTGTTGGGGAGCATTATCAATACCATGCCCTAAGAAGCTGTCTCCTAAAATGTTCAGTTCCTTCTGGTGCTGGGTCTGGTTTTGTCTGCTGCTTGGGAAAGAAACAGCCAGGCAAGAATGCTTACCTTCTGCAGCATTCCTCCCTCTTGCACCACCGTGCATACGGCTCTGGTATGGCTGAACAGCAGCTGCTACCGTCCTCCTTTGTAGAAGCAGGCTAGGAAGTGGTAGCAGTATGGCCTGCAAGAAGGAATGCTGACAGGCCAACCAAGTCACCATTGTTTGTGGACACCAGGGAGGTTTCCAGGAAAGAAAAAGTATTTAATATCTTTCATGGAGCTTTTAATTGAAGTCTTGTGTCTGTGTTTACATGTGTGGTGGTTGTTTTTGGGTTTGTTTGTTTGTTTGTTGGCTGGTGGTCTTTTTTTGAAAGCTAGCAACCTTCTTTTAAGAGCCTTACTACAAGGTCTCAGGAAGTACCTTGGGCTGTAACAATTATTTTCCTGAAATAGAGATGTTCTTTCTTTTGGTGTTTCCCAAAGTACATACAATAAAATGGATGGTAGATTTGGTTTGTGCTGAAAGATGTTGAATGTCTTTCTATTCCCCCCCTTGTAATAAAAGCACATTTCTTGAACCTTTATACCCAACCTATGTGAATAATATATAAAGGAAAGGGAATTATGAAATACAGATTTATAATGGCAGTTGGGAACAGAGAACATTTGTCAACTGTTTTAGAAACAGCATCATCAGCCTGTGAGGTGGCTAAAGATCACCTAGAAGTGAAATTCGGTGTATTCCAAAGTCTCGGAAACTGAAAAGTTTCCTAGCATCTTAATTGTTTGTTTTACCAGTGCTTTAATCTGCGTTCTTTGTACTGAATTAGATCTTTCTAAAATTAACTGTTATTGGAGGAGAAACACAGGACCTTGACAGCTAGACTCTTAGGTTATTATTTTTAATGTTGTTTGAAATGTATGTATGTTTTTAAACTTCTAATGGATGTCTTCTGTCTTGATAGCCTAAATATTTTCGAGTGCTCTACTACTAGAAAAATGGAGCATTCTGATTCTTCATAGAAGAAAATATTGACAATGTCAAAAAGCACAAAACATGTTTGAATAGAAAACACGGACTTGTTCTTTTTAACAATTATTCCCTTCACGTTTTATTCAGCTGCCATTTTAACAGAGTAATTATAGTTCATTCACTGTGAACTACCATTTGTGGCAATGAGGTCTAAGTAATTGGGAGGGATGAGGAGTATGGTACTTGGCAGACCCTTGCAGGCTGTTACGAGATCTATTTGAAGTATGAAGTTTAGAAGAAGAAAAGAAAAAGTACCTCAGAGTGCTTTTAATGGTTATTTCTAAAATACAGTATAAAAAGTTTCACTTTAAGTATTTCAGGAAAAGATGAGTATGTTGTATATCAGCTTAATTCCTTTCATAAAGTATAGAAACTCTTAAAATACAAAGTTAGTATCTTTTGCAGAATGAATGGAAAGGTGGAAAAACTGTAGAATTAGTTTGACATGTAGAATTCCTTGATCTTTAAAGACAGGCAAAAGGAGTACATTCTGAGAATCTTTGTGTGAGAGACTTTACTAAATAACCCTTTTATTTCTGCTTTTAGTCAGCAGATAAGCAGCGAGCCCTGGAAGAAACCAAAGCCTACACAACCCAGTCGTTAGCAAGTGTAGCCTATCTGATCAACACTTTGGCCAACAATGTTCTCCAAATGCTGGATATCCAAGCATCCCAACTTCGACGCATGGAATCTTCAATCAACCATATTTCACAAGTGAGATGTTTTTCTGGATTCTCTCCCCCCCCCCCCCCGTCTTTGTTTTTGAAATGTATTCATAGCAAGTAAAACTCTTACCTGACATTTTGTGAATGAGAATAGTCACATTTAAAACAGAAGGATGCGTTTCTTCTTATAGTAATTCTGAGAATGGCTCTTGTTATGTGATTGGATATCTGTGTTAGTGTGAACATTTTACATAGGCTAAGAGATTAATTGCATTCTTTGCCAGTTTGTTCTGTGGATAGGGGGCCATTCTGCGTAAGTGAAAAGCACAGAAAAATCACTAATGGAAAAATCAGAATCTTATGTTAAGGGACAAATTAAGCTTTCCAAATCCTATTTGGTGACTGACTTTACTTGGTATTTATTGGCTAGAGGCTCTTAAAATTAAGGGAAAGAAATATGGAATAGATGGTGGAAAACAATACTTGTCATCTTTTTACTTTTCCTGTTGCTATAATACTGGCATCTAACGATAAAAGCAGAGATGGCAAAAGTAGTTTACTCCTGGCTTTTTTTAATAAAACTTTGAAATTACATGAACAGAAGGCAAAATTAATGCTTCGAGTTTGTGTATGGCTGCAGAACTCCTGCCATTGCTGTTTTTCTGAGCAGCAATAGACTAAGCTACTATTATCAGGAATCCCTGTCCCATCTCTACTGATGTGAGAATTTTGGCTGCCAGAGTGGGCTGAGGATGGATAATAGATTTAGTAGAGGTTTACGTGCCAGTGATGGATTAAAAGAGAAGTTTAGAGCAATGGTACAGCACTTTCTGGTTTTCTGTTACTGGAGGGTTGGTTGACATCCTTACTGAATATTTTGTGTCTTATTTGACCAATACATTTTTGCTGCTAGGATTTCTTGATCTCCATGCAATAACATAATAAATTAAAATGAAGACTATTGTGGTATTTAGAAAGACATTTGAAAGTAGGAGCTGTGTAAGGTGGGAAATTAGCAGATTGAACTGATCTGTTGATTTGCTGGTGCTGGAAGGATTGCTAAACTCTAATAGAGGTTTGAACCAGTGAAAGAATTGAATAATTTATATGCTAACTTAATGAGCTGACTCAGCTCACTGGGAGGTCAGATGAATTCCAGAGCAGGTGCAAAGGAAGATGTGGGGAGGATTTTCTCTTCTGGTAGTAGTATGCTGTTAGATTGCCTCAGTTACCTCGTGCAACTGCATCCTCAAAAATAAGTTGAGAAGTTTGATTTCTTCTTCTACATGCCTCTTGTTAATCCACGGACAACTTAATTACTTTTTTTCCCCAGAAAATGTTGCAAATTACTCTGTGTGTGTGTACATATATGTGCTATATATATATGCTGTGTATGTGTGTATATACCTCTGTGTATGTGTGTGTGCTTGTGTCTGCGCTTTTTGACAGGCTAGTGACAGCTGACAAGTATTTCAACTATTTGAAAGCCTGACAGAAAAGACTGTAATATGAATAAAAATATTCAGAGTTCACTGGATTTTGCATTTTATAGATGTAGAAAGTTCATTTTGTCAGACTGTTTCTGTAAATTAGCTTTTGTGGAAGGGCAGTAGCATTTTAAATTTTTTCCTTCTGAGAGGCTGAGATTTATGCAGATTGAGGTGCTAGGTAAAATTGTCTTTAGCATTTATGCAGAATGGCTAGTTATTTAAAATGGAGCACTAAATTACCAGTGCCCAATAGCTAATGAAGGTGTATCTGCCAAAATTCAAAGGCTGCACTTGAACAACCAAAAAAAGTTTGTGTGTTTTTTTTTTAAATATTGCTGTAAAAGTGAAAACTGAGTTTGTTTTTTGTTTTATTTTGAGTCTGCATCATCTATATGTAGGATGCTCCCCAAATCTTCATGGAAGAAATGTTACCAGAGGAGCAGACAGTATTTGAATTCTGGATATTACATACATGAAGTGTGTTGATCCAAGGAACTTAATAAAGTTGAATTGGATATGTTCAGAAATTGTTTCATCCCATGATACCAATGTTGTAGACGGTTATTTTTCTTTTAAAAAAAAAAGGATTTATTTTGTTACATTTTTTGTGTAATAAATTATTTATTTTCAGGAAATTTGATTATAGTTCTCCTGGAACGAGTCTAACTTGCAGAAGACTTCCTTGGTCTTTTTTTATCTTGGGTGTAAAGTTTAGTGGACTGTTTCTAGTACCACTTAAAATGCCTCATGATATAATACCTTATTACCAAATTACAGTTTCAGTCAGTCAGACTTGAAATGATGCCAGTAACACAGAATAGAGAGCAGGTTGGTAATTACCATCTGCGCGCAGTGCATCATAGCCTTAATGCTTTGGTCAGTAGGTACGGAGATTTAAGTTTAGAAAACACTAATGCAAATTGCAATATCTGGATTGCTTTTAATTCTGATTTGGTATTTCATATATTCTCCAAAAAGGGACCAAAATGATTTATCTCTCAGTAAGAAAACTTTTTTCAAAAGTGCTTGTTTTGTTCAAGTGTAGCACAGACTGGAAGAGATGTGATTAACTTTAGAAAATAAATATTCTAGTTCTCTGTTCATTGATATAATGCTGATTTCTATCACTTTTTATGTTTCCTTCTAAATGCCAACTTAATGAAAGAGCTGAAAAGGAAGCTGATAATAATTTGTGGTTTTTCAGATCATATATAGGTCCTGAATAAGGAAATTGTTACTATTGAAACTATTTTTACGGAAGTGATTAAGTTCTAATGGTTTAAAATTTAGGATTATTTTGATTTGGTCTGAAAGCTGATGAATCTATTCTTACTTGTCTTCTTGAACCTTGTCCAGAACTAGATGATATGCAGTGTTTCATATTTGGCTGAAAATTTAAAACCTAAGTACAGATAATCTGTATAAATATTTATACTTGTTAAAAAAATTGTGTTGCAGTTTTCGAGTTAGCAGACACTGTGAAATGTTGCTAACGACCAAATTCTTTAAATTAATCTGGCAGATTTTCAGGTTTTAATATTTGGATGATGAAAAATATTTTTTCAGGTTTAGTTATAGAATATTTCTGTTAGCAAGGTCAACTTTAAAACTAGGATGCTAATGATGTAAAGAAGCGTGTTATCACAAAGATGGTAGTGATGAGTTACCTCCAGTGGCACTGCATGATGGAGAAATCTGCTGTGTTGTCTTCTTACAGAGCCTGACTCCCCTGATACTGGCCATGAGAACAGGGATTGACTAGACCTCAGATTTGAATTTACCTGTGGTCAGTACGTGTTGCTCAGCTGAACTGTAGCAACATGTGTGAGCTGGTTGGTCTCTGCAGGGAAGTTCACTTGGACCTTCCGTTCATGTCCGTAAAGGCTTGTAACAGTTGTCAGTTGTCTTATTCTTGTAAATTACAAGAATAGCCAAACTCTTTCAGAAATGGTAATGTGTGCCTAATTGTCAGTTGTCTTATTCTTGTAAATTACAAGAATAGCCAAACTCTTTCAGAAATGGTAATGTGTGCCTAATTGTCAGTTGTCTTATTCTTGTAAATTACAAGAATAGCCAAACTCTTTCAGAAATGGTAATGTGTGCCTAATTTTCTACAGTATATATTACCTGTTCATGGAGAAAGTAGCTTTTCAGCATTTTTGTATTGTTATGACCTCTTTGTGTATAAATTACATACAATTCTGGTTGAGGCAATTAATGTCACATTTCTAACATCAAAATTAGACAGTTACTCATTTTAAAGCAATAATCCAATTTCCAAGGTAATTTGCAATTAATTTGTTTAAATTCTATCAAATTCAATTATAAAAAATAAAGGGCCAACAACACTATTTTTAAGCAATGTTTTCTTCTAAGATTTTTTTAAACTGAATTTTAAAAGCACAGACTAACAGACTGACAATAAATTTATCAATTTAATTTAGCATGGTTTGAAAAGAAGTGGTGCCCTTCCTGCCAATCTCCCACTGGCTTTAGATGGCTGAGCATGACATCATATGGTATGGAGTATCCCTTTGGTCAGCTTGGATCAGCTTTCCTGGCTGTCCCCCCTCTCAAGTTCCTGTGCACCCCCAGCCTACTTGCTGCTGGGATGGCATGAGAAACAGAAAAGGCTTTGGCTCTGTGTAAGCACTGCTCAGCAGTAACAAAAACATCCCTGTGTTATCAATGCTGTTTTGAGCTGAAATCCAAAACATAGCCCCATACCAGCTACTATGAAGAAAATTAACTCTACCCCAACCAAAGCCAGCACAAGTGCTAACTTAATGCTGCAGGAAAATTCACTTACGGGTAGATGAGAATATTTCTCAAAACTCTTAGTTTAGTGACTTTTAAGTGAATTGGTAAATAGTGTTAACTCTGGAATCCCAGAAATTATTTGATTTTTTTTTTTTTCTGTTTTAATCTTTACAGATCTTGAGGCTATTTTAATTGAATTCAGTATGGAAACTTGATGTTTCATACTGGCCATAAAATTCATAATAGAAAAAAATGCAGTGGGGTATACTTTTTTTTTTCCCCCATTAAGCTACCCCTTGGCTTACTACAGGTATTTTGGAAAGCATATGAAAAGATGAGAGTAATGAGCCTGACTAACAAACCATCATTTAAAAGCTTTTGCCGGAGGTAATAGGTAACGGAGCTGGGGGTGGGGGAGAAGCACAACAATGCTGTTTGGATTTCGAAGTTGAAATTTCTTGTTAGAAAACAGTGTTTTAAGTTACAGAAGGACTCAGTGTATCCCATCTGGTTTTTTTGACAGACTTTCCAAGCCAGGTGTTCTGTTAGTCCTGCTCTAACCCCCGAAACTTTGTAACAGAAGTTTCTAAAGTGCTGAATAAACATTCTGGTGGCATCTCCTGTCTCAAGGGATTTATGCTAGTACTGGAAACAATAATTACCTGCATGTTGAGGATAAATGTTTTCATTTTCTTCAGTAGCAGGTTAATCTTTGTTGCTTTCTCTACTAATCAAATACCTCAGTGTTCCTTTCTGCATTTTTATAAGTGTCTTAAGAACTTACGACTCCAGTAGTCTATGAAGTAAGAAAATGAATTTTTTTAAAAAACTGCCAGCAATGTGCTTTTCAATACAATTTCAGGAGTATGTACCAGAATTAGGTGCCTTTTTTGTACTCTTAGTCTTTCCATAGCTATTCAAGGTAAAAGAGGTGTTCTGAACCATCATGCAAGAGAATTCCCATAAGACAAGCTTCAGGTTTTAATTCAGTCTTAATAAGCATTTCATTGTTTGTTACTTTAGTCATGCCTCACTGATCACCACAGTCTTTAAGGAAACTGGTTATACTCACAACTCCTATGAATAATTAAAAAGCCACTTTTCATTCACGAAAACAAGTTTTCTCAGTGCCAAGATACCATCACTACAGTAACACGTGCATTAAATACCTATATTCACATTGTATTGATAGATAATTGCATTAGAGAATACTAAATAGATCTTTAATGTTGCAGAGCTCAAGCACATGAAATGGAGAGAAAGGAAGAAATCAGCTTGCCGACACTGCACTGTCACCTTCTTTCTGATTTGTAGATCAAAATTAAGGCTTTGAGAGTGTGGTGTCCAAGGCATAAACTACTTTTGACGATATTCAGGCCTGTAAGATGTTGATGTTTCAGTACCCTTGAAACATCGTATATAGCATTTGAGGTGCAGCTGCTGTTGCAGCTGAGGTTGTTTAACAAATGGTATCAGAAGCCTGTGAGACAAAGAACATACAAGACTCAGTGTAATGTTTCTGCAGTTCTCTAGTGACTTGTCTAGATCACAGATAGTCTGAGATAATCATAGAGATTGAATTCTTCAGTGGTTTTAAACATGAGACTGTCCTCCAAGTTGTTGCAATCACATACAATTAGCTTATCAAAAAGCATGTGCTTTTTAAGTCCTCCACAGATGAGGTGAGGATTCTGTAGGACAATTTCTGGTATCACTGCTGCCTGTTCCAGAACTTCTCCTTCCACTATGCTGCAAAACCAAAGGTCTGGCACATAGGAGGGATAAAAACCTGTGATGAAAGATAAAATATTGAATCTTACCCTGATGCAAATGGTGCATTTTTGGTACTCTGGCCTGGAACATGTTCATGTGCTCTGTTTGCACGGGTGCTTGTACAATCTATAATATGCTAAGAGCTGTGAAGATCTGATCTAGACTATTGTAATGGGGGATGGTATCTAGACCTGATCATCACAGGGATCTTCAGAAAGGACTTTGACGAAATTGATTGGAGGGTGGTTTATATGTTAAGCAGTTGTAGAAATACATGTGTTTCTATTAAGCTTGTAGGAATTTTTGCAGAGTTTATATATTGTCCAGATCTGGGTGGGTTTTTGTGAGGGTGATGGAGGATGTGTCCCAGATAGTTTAACTACCCCTATTAAATTTAAAATCACTGTTTAACGAACTCAAGCTTTCCAAAGAGAGGGTTGCCAGTATGTTTTGACCTTGAACAATCTATTTTTCTGTTGCTTTGTTTTAAGAAATAGCTGTGCAACTTTAGTAGAAACCTTAGAGGTCTAGGCACATGGTACTAGAGGTGGCAGGAATGTACATGACCGAGTTGTGTTCAGAGCTGAAATTTAACAAAGTTGCAAGATCTTGAAAATATGTTGTTGGAAAATACTAGGTAATCTTGATAGATAGTAATTTAAGCTTTCATGTAGTGCTCCTGGTATTTGTGGCAATTCTCTGGAAAGAATGTGAAGAAACAACTTCTTGGAAGTGTTTGGTTTTTTGCTTTTCTGTTTTAAAATTTTTGTAATTTTAAAGGTTGTGATGATTGCAGAAGGTAATACAGGGTCCATTTTACTTGTTTTGCTATCAGTAGCACAAACAAAAGGGTAAAAGGGTGTAAACTGCCCCACTGCCGTGGTCCTTGCCCATAGAAAAATAATAATTAAAAAAAAGTGTTATGAAAATGAGTTCTCATTTGTACCTGTTCCTTCGTTACTACACAGCCTGTCTCCTGAGTGTGAAAAGTCTTTTCTGGTGCCGTTTTTGTTTAGAAATCCTAGTAGTGGTGCTTCTGGCTGTTTTCTTACAGTTTTTTTAGCCTGTAGCTAAAATTTGTTCCAACTCTGGCAAATTTCTTATAAGGAAAACTGTTTTGTGAGCAAGGCATTATTTTTGTTTTAAATGATGCAAGTAAGTCCGTGCACCGTGATTTATTTTCCTGGAAGGGATAGATGGATAGATAGACTTCTTGGTTTCTCCTAGTCTTGTAACCAAGCAAGATTCAAATACATGTCTTTAGGCAATGAATTTTCATCAGGACTTTGTCTTACACTAGAGATGATCCTGTGGTACTCAGTGTGATATGTGGAGGGAGAGGTTTTCAGTGTTGGCCTTAGGTGTTCTAAGTGAAAGCACTGGGCTTAACCACTGGCTTTATTGTGGTTAAATTAGTACTGGGCACCTTCTAAAATCTAATGATTGCTTTGTGAGGAGTGTTTTGTAATGACTGAAATACCTTGTTGATTTGTCTGTGAGTGAATTTTTTTGTTCTGTCATATGACTACCAGTCCTAGTTTAGCAAACTGTTTTATAGTATAATAAAACCTGCCTATGGTTTATTTTTCTGGTCATTAAAGTTAACATTGGAAAGGTATCTTTACACTTCCATCTAATTGGACCCTGTTTCAGAGATGGGCTTAGAGAGCAATTGTAAAATTAAAAGGGATAATTGAAGGCATCTTATAAAACAGTATCAGTAAATTAATGGGAACTAAGACCGGAAAGGAGAAGGAATTTTGCTGAACTGGAAAGAATGAGAGTAACAGAAAATGCAAAGAACCCGTAGCTATTA
The DNA here is from genome assembly GCF_015220075.1 of Falco rusticolus. Taxonomy (NCBI): domain Eukaryota; kingdom Metazoa; phylum Chordata; class Aves; order Falconiformes; family Falconidae; genus Falco; species Falco rusticolus. The sequence goes on from NC_051194.1 coordinate 49,767,906, forward strand.
ATGTGGGTTTAGAGGTGGAGAGTTCAACAGCAAATTAAACAAAGATGATGTAATCTATGTAGTGATGTGTTTAGCACAGTATACAGAGATCTTCGAAACATTGGAACTGATTCAGTTATTTTTTTATACTGACTCTGTATTCAAATGCATACCACTGTTAGTAAATACACTGCGTCTTTTGTAGACGGTGGACATTCACAAAGAGAAAGTTGCTAGAAGAGAAATTGGTATCTTGACTACAAACAAAAACACCTCAAGAACTCACAAAATCATTGCACCAGCTAACTTGGAGCGACCAGTTCGCTACATCAGGAAACCTATTGATTATACAATTCTAGATGATATTGGACATGGAGTGAAGGTAGGTGATATTGTTAAAACAGCCAAACTGAAAATTCATTGTCTTTGTATATTTTCAAAATAACCTAATGCTTTTCATGGTAATATACCAGTTTCTCCTTGCCTGGCCAGTATGTCTATAAATGTAAGAGGAGTTGTCCAATTTGCAGCTGCCCCTCCCAGTTCCCTTGCCCCAGTGTTTCTAAACCTTGCAAACCCACTGAATCTTATTTCTGAGGATATTCAGGGCTGTGGGTCTCTCCTTTTAAAATGCTTCTGAATACCTACTTGTGTGATGTTGCTATTATTGTTTGAATCAGTTCCCAGGGATCACTTTTCTGCCTGGTTTAGCACCACAAAGTATGATCCAGCTGTAATTGCCACTGGTTTACTTTGAAGCTCACCCAAAGAAAGGGTTCGCATGAGAGATATTACATGGTCCCTTTTCTTCTGTCAGTCAGTTATACCCATATCCTGTGATTTGCTTTGTTAAAAGGGGTTTTCTACAACTTTTGTTCCATATGGGGTTTCAGAATGGGAATATTGCTGCCAAGTTCGAAGCCAGCTAGCTCTTTCTCCCTTTTAAGACTAGGAAAAAAGGAGGAATTTCAGGGCAAGGATCAGACTGAGGCATAACTGGTGGCTGTTGTATGCGAGTGTTAGTGCACATTAAAGCAGTAATATCATGTGTGAGATTAGATATGCATTTTTAAAAGCACATCCTGAACGTAAACATGGTCTTAGCAGGTGTGAACTCATTGTTAACTTGTGCTGCCAGGGAAACAAATAGGGAAATGAGAACACTGACAGTGTTAAAATTCCAGGAGAAGAAAGGTAAATAACACAAAGCAGTGCCATTTTTACGTGACAAACTAAAAAATCTGTAAACCCTGCTAAGTAGCAGTAAGGTAAGATGCTTCTTACAGGCAAAGTACACCAGAATTCCTTTTGCTTGACACCTAACTGCATTAGGTTATCTATGTTGTTCAATTGAAACTGTCTGCTTGGATAGCTGTTCAAGTGGCAATAGAATGTTTAACCAAACTCTTAAAATTCAAATTCTGAACAGTGCAATTTAAATATCTTTACTAAGAAATTTTACTCATGGTCTTCTCAACATCCTGTTTGTTAACAGAAAGTCTTTTTTCCCCATTTCTTACCAGAAGAGTCAACTTCAGTTTGTAACTAAAAAGATTTTAAAAAGACAATTGAGTCTGTGAGTTTGATTTGGAAATCCAAACCAAAGAACCCCAGCATTAATAACTACAGTTTTGACCAGGAAATTATTATCAGTCTTGTATTAAAATGTACTGCGAAGTCTTAATAAATCTTGAATTTATGCAGGTCAGCAGAACTCTTTCTGGATATGGATGGAGTATATTAGCCTGTAGGATTGTTGTTGCTCATATTTAAATAATCACTTTTGTTTTAAGGAGATTATTTTAGAACTCATTAAAGAATAGTTTTTAATTGCTCTGCACTGGCTTTAAACCACTGTAATTGGTATCTCTTTTACCTCAGTGTAGCAGAATCATACTCATTGAGATGCGATGAATTATTTTGAAAGAGCATGGTTCACCAAATGGATGATGACTCAAATGTGTATTTGCATCCATTTGTTATGCTTGTGATATGCTTGAAACATCTTACAAAGGATATTTACAATGTACTATAGTTATTTAGAGAACGAAAAAAGCATTGTATACTTGTGAAACAGTAGAGCAGAGAACTTGAAATCATGCTGTCTGGATATCCATAGATATGTTCCAATCAGGTTAATCCTGTGTTCAGCACAGGAGAAAGAACCACTGTCTTGCTGATGGGAAGAAGGCGGTCAGTTGTGCTTATGAACCTGTTGGTTTTGTTCTGCCTGAGTAACTACAGATTAGTTTACTAGATCTCTGGCTGGAAAACCAAGAAAAAAAAAAAAAAAAAGAGAAGGGGTAGTAGCTTTGAAATTGCCTATTTATAGCTTTTTATTGCTTGAGCTGTGGCATTGTCCCTTCAAATGAGTATTCAGAAGGAGTTACTGCATAAAGAGCATTAAAGTTCCAGTTAACATCAGGGTGCCTCAGTCTGCATTCTTTGTCGTCTTTCTGCTTTTTCTGCTATATAGCTTCTCCTCTAGTACTTGGACCCAGAATTATGCATTGTCAGGACAGTCAGAGAGCTAATACCACAGGCATTCATTGCAACCCCGGAGAAAGATGGTAAACTGAACAGAGAATAATATAGGAGAAAAAGGGAGCATCCTTGGCCAAGAAATCCAGTATGCCATGTTGAGAGAAGTAGTATAGGCTCTTGAGCACCTGTTCCTTCCATTCAGAAATTCGAAGCATCAGTGAATACCATCTGCAGGAAAAGGTGCTCTACAATATGGTTTCTTAATAGGTGAGAGAGAAGTCAAGTGCCACTCTATCATTCCAGCAGTCCCTCGGCATCTTCCCTCCCTGAAGCTACAATGATGCAAAAATCTAAAGAACCTTTTGTGTGGAAGAGACTTGCTTTCAATTTTTGCATGTTTCCTGAGTTAAAAAGTCTTCCAATCTGTCCTTCCCTCTAAAGAGTTCTTCAGTCAAGAGAGTGAAAATAAGAAGTTTGATCCATTTGAAGCGGTGTATTAAGGCACTGTAATTACCAGGCAGTGCTGCTGAGGAAAGGTCTTTGCTCATGGACCCTTGAACGTAACTGGCCACTCTGGCCTGTGCAGAGGGACCTGGTTTTCCAGTGTAGCTGTATGAGCAGAGACCATTTTAGTTAATAGATTTGTGGAACTTTAAACTCAAAGACAAGAGATTTTCTAATAAATCAGGTCATGTTTCTTTTTTAATACATTAGGGTCTCTTCTAAGGGGATCAAGCAGAGTGGTTACTCTGGCAGCTCCACTGTTGAGATTCTGCATATTTAATGTTTGGTGTTACAAAAAGTGTAAGAAATCTAATGATATGTTTAGATTAGCTGAACTGAAAACAGATCAAATTATATTCATATGGAAAGACTAGTATTTCTTAAAAAAATATTATGGGGAAAGAAGATATGTGGTATTGTGCCAGTTAAGATGTAGGACTTAAAGCCTAAGTGGTAGCTTTTTGACGTTAGTTCTGCTGTCAGTTAATGTCTTAATATATGGTTTAGGAAATACTGATATGTGGTGCAGTATCTATATAGAGTGCTGTACTACTTACAATATGTAATGATTTGCCTCTATCTTTGTTAGATCTTGTGGCATCAGGTTAAGAGTTAACTAACAGCATTGTCTAGGGAAGAACATATATTAGCATAATATTCTAGAGACTTCTGTTTCAGTGAGTTTTAAATATGGTAATGTATGTAACAATTTAAATGAGCTCAGGGTAGCGGTAAGGCTACTGTTTGGCAGCTCAGATAAATTAATCTCTGAACTTAATCCATCTAGATCTCATGATCCATTCTGAAAGCTGATTTTTTGTTAGCACTGTAAGAACTTGAGTGAACAGTGTACAAGCATTTGAGCATTGTTTTTAAGGTGTTAAACTGCAAGCTTTGTGTTCAATGTATATTAAAAGTTTCAGCTTGAAAATCTTCTGTTCATGACACATTCTGCTTTAACCACTCTTTCTATGATCTACTGATACATTATTTTGTTAATGCTGAATGCTTAACTTTTTTCTTTCTTTTTCCTTTCTCTTCATATCCTGAAGTTCCAACTAACCTTTCAATGCTTTTTTTCCTTACCTCTTTTATTTGCTCCATTTATGCATTAAGTGGTTGCTTAGATTTAAGGTAAGAAACCCCAGGGCTGGATTTCCATTCTTACTCTTCCAAGACTATTACACACGGGGAGATGATTAATGTGATTGTTACTGATAGTTTAAAACAACACCCACTCTCCCTCCTGTGTCAGACCTTCTGTTGAATGATTTCATTGCAGATAAATATTTTGTGATATAAATTGATGTATTTATGTAAGGAAGGTAGCACAGTTCTTTTGAAAATGTGGCAAAATATTGACTGCCTTCAGCGTAACTACCACATCATTTACAGGGGAGGAATGTTACGCTAACCATGCGTGGACAAAAAGATGCAGTGAGCAGATAGGAGCTGAATATGAGCCTCCCCCTGTGTAATATTCTTTTTATACTATATACGGTGTAAGTTATGATTTGATTTGGATTCATGTTTCAGTGTGAGATTGCTCAGATAATGAGCTTCAAAGGTGCGTTACAAATTCAAATCTGTATATTATTTTTTAAAGTTGCAGTATCATTAATTTTTTCAGAAGCTACTAGCACTGTTTAAATACTGAGACACTCATATGGGAATTTTCACAAATTTTATAGATGTGTAAAATATTTAATAGCCCTTAAACAACTAGCTAAGTGATTTAGTTGAATATTAAAGGAATAGTGCATCAAAGAACTCAGACTGAAGTATGTCAAATTCTCAAGGATCATAAAGAGTTTTAAATGTTACTAGCATTAGTGGCTGCAGAAGTGGCAATAAAAAGCATCGAATCAATTAGACAAGCAGTTAAATGAAGTTAGATGGTACTGTGTTGGAGTTCATAGCACAGTAATTAATAGATAGGTTATAGCCTTTATTGAGTGTTGTGATATCATCACCCTTCTGAAGAGCAACTGGTTTGGAGAAAGAGGGAACAAAAATTTTTTAGTAGCAGCCGCCACAGTTTTAATGAGGGAACTGTATTTTAGAACATAAAATACTAATATGTAGTATGATTATGTTAATTAAATGAAGTTTCAAGTTGATGTGAAGTATTTTTCATGGCTAAGTATTTTCCATGACGGGAAAAGCTAAAAGAAAAACCTGCATATTTTGCTTGTAAACCCAGGTATTTACTGTAGATACCCCAGTGATGTTTCTATGGAATTGTCCAGATGGTAGTTTTAGTAAAGTGTATGTAGCACATCTGATCACAATGGAAAATGTTTAATAAATGAGAGAATTCTCACGTAATTTGAAATTTAGTTTTACCTAAGTGTGCAAGGTACAGTCTTTCAAGTCATGTAGCATTTAAATGCTTTTTATTTGAAAATTGCAAAACATATCGCCTCCCTGGCTCTTTCTGTCCACTCAAAATGGATACTTCTAATGCTGAAAAAAACCAGTTTGCAAATACAATATTTTTTTTGTTCTTTACAGTTGCAGTTATAAACAAGTAAGGACCAGCCTATAATAAATTTAAAATTGTATAATTATAGATTACGTGTGAACTGCCATACCTGTGCATCATCTGCAGTGGTGATAAGAGGCTTTTCAGAGATTTTTTTTTTTAATGGGTTGTTTGTTATAACACCAGTTAAAATATTTATTTTTACTAGAGTTAACCTGATCAGAAATTTGATCTAGGAAATCACAATATGTCTATCAATTTCTCACTGCCAAACCATGAGAGTTTAATAAAAAATAATCTAAAAAAAAAAGGCAAAGTGCAGCACCTCTCAGTGGACTTAATTTATTCTTTAAGTATCACTATAGTCACTGTGCATCAGCCTGAAAGAAGAAAGCTTAAGATGGCTACTAACCCTGGTTCTGTGTGAATAATGATTTTACTTCAATTACAATAGATTGAAGTGTTTACCCTGCATTTATTTTTCATGGCTGCAAAGAAACCTCAGTTTTTTACTTATAACTATATAAGTTACAGTATTAAACTGCCTAACTGTGCTTGTGTCTGGGTAGTTAAATTTCAAACAAATTTAGAAGAAAATTCCAATTGCAAGTCAGAGGAGTATCTGTAGCATCTCTTGTCAACAAATCAGTTGAAAATGACATTGTTTAAACTTTTTTGTATTTACCAGACTTGGTTCTTCATTTACTTTATGTAGGTGGATGTGGGAAAAAAAGTAATTCCACTTGCTGAACCTTATACTTGTTGTCATTTGCCAAGGCATCGTTGACATTTAGATACTTCACTTCCCTATCAACTGGTTTATCAACTGACAAACATATGGTTTAGTTAGACAAGGCACGGGAAGGTAGTTTTCATTCAGCCTTAGGTTGTTTTTGCTGGAGCCAGGTGTAAAATTGCTCCAGAAGGTTGGGTGGCGGCCTGAAGTATCTGAATATAATCTATGGAACATTGCTGATGGGACACTTTTTCTTACTAGATTTTGGCCAAAAGATGATTCTTGTGACATCCTGAAAGTTCTAGAAAATCAATGTGACCATAAAGCACCACTTAAAAAATTCTGATCTGAGTCCAGTTTTGGCTGTGAGAAGTAGCTCCTCCTGAGGTTTGATTGTTTTTCTCCAAAAAAACTGGATAGCAGATATTTCACACAAACAAACCCCTTTGTTTTGGTAGCTGACCTGACAATGAGATGTTCTTCAGAACAGTAAAAATGTGGATTGAAATCTTTGTTGCGTGTAAGTGCCTTACAGCCACGTAAATACACAGTGCATTGGTGCAAATAGTTTTTTCACTTCTGGTGTCTAGCTCTTATATCTGACCAACTGTGTATTTCAGCATTTCTTGTTTGGTGAATTGTTTTACTCATGAAAACATTCCCAAGAATTGAATTGAGTAGATTGCAGGATTTCTCTCTTTTAACCAGTTTATTTCACTACAAATTTCTTATACAGTGGTGTGCTAAAAACGCTCAATCTTCTAAATGTTTGTAAAAATGTAACTGTGAAGGAAACTCAGTCTTATTTTTAGGACCATAAGAAGGTGATTTAATCACTGGGATCTAAGAAGAACTAGTTGCCAAAACTAGAAATTGGACAAATAAGTCCTTAATGATCATTTTCTAAGGCCTCTAGTCAGTTCCGTATCATGTCTTGATGTCATCAGACATTACCTTTGTAAGCTGACACTGTAGCTCAATACAGAAAATGTTGGATGAAATACTGTTGTACCCTTTTTAAACAGAGGCCAAAAAAAAATGGGAAAAATCCCTGCATGCATTCTGTGCAGATGCTGTGCACTCCTTGTCTGTTCACAGGATTAGCTTCCTGCTTTTAGAACAGTCAGCTGTCATGTGGGGGATTTTTGGGTTTTCTTCCCCTGAGCTTTGTGCCCAAATCATTACTTACTGTCTCTCTTAATTTTTTCTTTTTTTTAGACAGTGGTGAACTGTTTTGGCAGTTGTGAGAAAGGGCAGCAATACCCCTTTGTGGTTTTGGTTGCAGGCTCTGTTTTGCCAGATTTTCCTCAAAGAATTTGCAAGCTCTTAACTACAACAGCCACAAACCTGTGGGGTCCTGCAACCTGCAGTCAACTACCAACAGACTGATGCATTCCTCTGCTTTCACTGTCTAATTTAATTAGTTGCATCTGGATAGTTCCAGCTGTGCAGAGCTAGGGGAAATGTTATCAGAAACAATGCAATTTCTCGCAAATACCAACTTACTCCAGAAAATGGATTTTTGAAACTTGACAGCAAAAGCAAATGTGACCTTGAGTTCTGGTGATTGCTTTGGATTTCAGAAGTTTGAAAGGTGTGTGTGTGTGTGGATGAGGATTTGCATATGGAAACTATCTTTACAACACTGTATGCAAAATAGAAAAGGCAATAAAGTTTTGCAAGAGGGGGCATTAATGGATTTTCTTTTTTTTTTAAACTCCTACTAGAAGTCATCATATAAGGGAACAGTTGGAAATGTTACAATGTTTGTATCTAACTGAAGTTGCAACTTAGTTTTAAATTTTCTTCTTTTTTTTTTTTTTCTTTCCTCAAGGCAGTCTGTAACTGTGATATTATTTCCACACATCTGTTAATTTCTATTAGAACTATTGGAATAATTTTATATTCTTCATTGCTCTTCTGTGCTTATTTGGCCACAAGTTAAAGGGGATGTCATTCAGATAGGGTTGTTAATTTACAGTAGCAGATCTTGAAGCCATCGATCCTGTCAGATTTAAGACAGTCCTGTAAACTTTAATTACTGAAGCTAAGCTTACTGTCAGTGCCATTTTCCCATCTTTCAGTTTAGCCTTTCTTAAGGATGGCTTCTTTGGGATTGAAGTTTCTTGGCTAAAAAAGGATCCCTTTTTCTTTGCCCACATTTCTAAAGCTTTCTTCCCAACTGTGTCAAGGATATGTTTATTTGCAGTGTTAATGAAAGTAACTAGCAGTCTCTAGAGTTCTGCGTTAGTCAGGCAAGTATTACTTCCACTTCTTACTGTATGCTGTGTGATGGCACTGCAGCTTCCATCTCTACTGTTCTTTCTTTTTATGTAGCTCTAGCCCAGTGGAAGCCTAAAACTTAATTTTTCTTCCTGCAATGATTGTATACAAATGCTAAGGTTCTTTATGGTGAAATACATGAAATTTTATAGTAACTGTTAGTGGTTACATCATGTGGTCAGAAACAATAGCTTAGTTGGATACAACACCTAAATGGACTACTCGGGGGCACACAGATTGGTCTGAGTTTGCTGTCATCAAAAGACACGCAAAACCTCTGCCCCACTGGGCTTAATGTGCTGTTTGAAATACAGCGTGACAATGCAGCAAATGTTTCATTAAGGTGAGTTCTTTGTTTGTTTGTGGGTGTTTTGGACAACTCAGGTAGGTGTGTGAAACAGGTGTCTTAAAGAGGAAATACAGGGGGTGCTGCAACTTTAAAAAAAAATAATTCAGATTTTGTGCTATTTCTTAATTTTCCGTGTATAGAATAAAATATACTTCATTTTACACTTTCCCTCTTCCCTTCAAATAGTTGTAGTTCAGTGCTTACCTCATCCCTCACTTGAATTAACTTTAGATTTCTTGTTGCTTAGAGTTGGCTTAAAGGACTTCATAATGCTGTGCAAAATAATTTTCTCTGAAATTGACATTGCAAAGTACTCTTGCACAACTAAATCCAAACATCTGGTTTTGAATCTGACAAAAAAAATCCAACCGCTTCCAACAATTGGTTTTCCTTTCCTCCCAACAGACTGAAAATGTGATAGTACTGGGATTATTTAAAGCCAGGGAGTCAAGTTTCAGTGGGCTACAATACAGAATATATTACTCTTTACACTGTTCTCAACATCTATCAATTTACAAGTCTAAATATTGCCAGGCTTTTAAGCAAGTTGTTATAGTCAAATTTTAAAGGAGTATTTTGCCTTTAAGGACGTTTGCAAATACTCTTAATGCCTTGAGCACTGTTTCTTTTTTTTTGCATGGGAGGGGAGGCAGTAGGCAAGACTTAGGTTTTGGAAATAACACTGTGAAATAGAGCGTGACAGCAACATCAGAGAAAGGGATGTAAGCATACTTACTTAGGTTTGCTGAATATCTCTGTGTCTAAGCAATAATTTGAGCATTCATAAATCAGAGCTAGTAAGGAGACCATGTGCTGATTCCTGTAAGGGTGCATGCATTGAGAGAATTACACTTAGTTGGCTGTATACAGATAAGCAAAATGCCTACATTGGTAACAATTGTTTATAGAATCACAGAATCATTTAGGTTGGAAAAGACCTCTGAGATCATCAAGCCAAACCGTTAACCCTGGACTGCTAAGTCCATTGCTAAACCATGTCCCTAAGCAGCACATCTATGTCTTTTTTAAAATACCTCCAGGGATGGTGATTCCACCACCTGGGCAGCCTGTTAAAATTTAAAGCTGCGGTGGTGCAACTTGAGGCCAGTTCCTTTTCTCCTGTTGCTAGTTATCTGGGGGAGCAGACTGACCCCCACCTGCCTGCAGCCTCCTTGCAGGCAGTTCTAGAGAGCTTGAGTCTCCTCTTCTCCAGATTAAACAACACTGGTTCCCTCAGCTGCTCCTCATAACACTTCTCTAGACCCTTCACCAGCTTCGTTGCCCTTCTCTGGACACACTCCAGCACCTCAGCATTGCTCTTGTAGTGAGGGGCCCAAAACTGAACAGAGAATTTGAAGTGCAGCCTCGCCAGTTTACCGTGCCAAGTAGAACTCACCAGGGCCGAGTACGATCACTTCCCTGGCCCTGCTGGCCACACTGTTTCAGATACAAGCCAGGATGCTGTTGGCCACCTTGGCCACCTGGGCACACTGCTGGCTCATGTGCAGCTGGCCATCAGCCAGCACCCCCAGGCCCTTTCCAGCCGCTCTTCCCCAAGTCTGTAGTGTTGCGTGGGGTTGTTTTATCCCAGGTGCAGGACCCGGCACTTCTCCCTGTTGAATGAACTTCATACAGCTGGCCTCAGCCCATCGGTCCAGCCTGTCCAGATCCCCCTGCAGAGCCTTCCTGCCCTCCAGCAGATCAACACTCCCACCCAACTTGGTATCGCCTGCAAACATACTGAGGGTGCGCTCAATCCCCTCGTCCAGATTGGTAAAGACATTAAACAGGACTGGCCCCAGCGCTGAGCCCTGGGGAACACCGCTTGTGACCGGCCACCAGCTGCGTGTAGCTCCATTCACCACCACTCTTTGGTCCCGGTTGTCCAGCCATATTTTTACCCAGCAAAGGGTACATCCGTCCAAGCCATGAGCAGCCAGTTTCTCCAGCAGAATGCTGGAGTGCCAAAGAATGGGGAGTGTCAAAGGCTTTACTGAGGTCCAGGTAGACACCATCCACAGCCTTTCTTTCCCTCATCCATTAGGCGGGTCATCTTGTCATAGAAGGAGACCAGCTTCATCAAGTGGGACCTGCCTTTCATAAACCTATGCTGACTGGCTGGTCCTGATCCCCCAGTTGTCCTGCACATGCTGCATGATGGCACTTGGGATGACCTGCTCTGTAACCTTCCCCAGCACCAAGGTCAGGCTGACAGCCTTGTTGTTTCCTGGATCCTCCTTCATGCCCTTCTTGTAGACGGGCATCATATTGTCTAACCTCCAGTCTTCTGGGACCTCCCTGCTTTGCCAGGGCTGTTGGTAAATGATGGAGAGCGGCTTGGCGAGCTCCTCTGGTAACTCCCTCAGTAACCTCTGGTGGATCCCATCTGGCCCCATAGACTTGTGTGTGTCTGAGTGGAGCAGCAGGTCACTAACGGTTTCCTCCTGGTCTGTGGGGACTTCATTATGTTTGTCCTCATCCCTGCTTTCTGGCTCAGGGAGCTGAGTACCCAGAGGGAAGCTGATCTTGCCATTAAAGACTGAGGCAAAGAAAACATTAAGTACATCAGCCTTTTCCTCGTCCTTTGTGGCAATGTTATCCAGTAAAGGATGGAGATCATCCTTGGCCCTTCTTTTGTTTCTAACATATTTGTAAAAACATTTTTTCTTATTTTTCACAGCAATGGCCAGCCTGAGTTCTAGCTGGGTTTTCACCACTCTAATCTACGTCCTGATTCCTAGATGATTCCCCGATTCCTATGGTTCCTAGGTTGATCAATCGGGAATATAGATGAGTTTTATAGAAGTTTGAGTAAATTCTTTTATATAGAAGTTACTTCATAAGTATTTTAACCTGAAAGAGGGGGAAGGAACAACTGCAGTTACATCACATCACTGCTAAATATTTTTCTCCCCATCCATTTATTTATCAGTTATTGAAGATCAAATTGCTACAGGTTTGGTGGGGGGAAAAAGCACATACGTGTATTTTTCTCTATATAGCTTTCTTTCTCTGTTTACATATACATAAATAATAACAATAAACATTATATTAATTTTTTTTCATACCATACTGTGAAAAAATTAGAACATGAATGGGTCATATTTGGAGGTTACTTTGATTTCTGCATGTCTGCATGAATTACATTAAATTGTGTCCTATTAGATAAACGCTGGTTTTGAATACCACAAGAGTATTTAAAAATATTTTTGCAAATTTACCATTCAGTAGTGCAGCCTGGAATAACTGCCTTTATCTCAAAAGATGACTGGGAGGTGTAATCAAGTTAGATACAGTGTCTGTATTGTCACTGATTTAACATTTATGTGGTAGCTTAAAGACAAATTCACTTTTTGCATATACAATTTTTTAAAAGCCCTATGTAATGAAGAGTCCTTTGAGCACAACTCTTGACTTCTAGCAAAGTGGAAATTGCATACAAAATGCATGGCCTCTCAATTTTTTTGTTTGTTTAAACCTTCCCCTTCTTAGAGTTAATTGCTAAAAGCATCCCAGTGTCTCTCCCCCTAGAAGCTGACCTTAGTGAAGGCTGTTTTTCTCCCCATTCTTTCATGCAGGTCAGCACACAGAACATGAAGATGGGTGGACTGCCTCGTACAACACCACCCACCCAGAAGCCACCAAGTCCACCAATGTCGGGAAAAGGAACTATTGGGTAAGTGCAGTTACTGAATGTGTAAATGGCTTTGGTGAACAGAAGGGAAAAAAAGGGAAGATTTGTTTTCTGTAGCGTGGGTTTTTGTTTTTTGGGTTTTTTTTTTTGGTGGTGTTTTTTTTTAACCATTCACAAAGGTCAAGAGGTGTTATATCTACATCCTTGTATACTGATCATGTCTTAGATCAGTTAGCACATTTCTGCCAGAAGGCAGTGGGTGTCATCAGCCTTTCCCAGCAGGAACCTTTTTATCATTGCAGAACACTTACAACTACATGCTTTAGAGTAAAAAGTCGTTAACTGTATGGCTTTGACAGGTGGTGCTAAACAACTGGAAAATTAGTATGTGGCACTGTTCATTAATTATTAGTCTACTATGTGACAGAGGTACTTTCCTATTAAGTCTATGAACTTGGCTTTGGCCTTAGGAAAATGTGTTATAACTGGGATGCATGCTGTTTTTTGGTTTCTGGTTATTTATGTACATACAGACCATAGTGATTTTGTTTTGAAACAAGGTACGGATTACTTTTGGAACAAGAATGGGATGTGCAACACAGAGTTTATTAATAGGATGATTGAAGTACCTGAGAAACATCATTATAACAAAATTACAGAAAAACATTTTTGTTAGCTTCCATTACTGATTAGCATGTAGCTGTCTTTTAAAGAATGAAAAGTCTTTGGTTTTGTCTGTATTACCTTAATTTGCTTCTGAAATATGGTTGTCCTTATGTAGGCGTCACTCTCCCTATCGTACGTTGGAACCAGTACGTCCTCCAGTGGTACCAAATGACTACGTGCCTAGTCCAACGCGCAATATGGCTCCCTCACAACAGAGCCCTGTTAGAACAGCTTCTGTCAATCAGAGGAATCGCACATACAGGTATTCAGTGTAGTCCTGTACAAAGTGTGGTTAGTATTATATAAGCATATGGACAGAAAATGCTATGATAAATACCAAATCCATCTGCACCTCTACAGTGAAGCCTGCTACTTCATGATATGGGCTGGAGGCGCCATTTGGCATGACAAGAGTGCACTCTAATAAAACCAGAATAGTGAATCACATTGGGCTTGTTCACTTAATCCTCTAGTCACCTTAATTTTAGTGCTATGCCTTAGTTACAGTCCTTAATGAATGATTAAAATTGTGGAGTATTTCAAGTAGATAGTGGTATTATTTTACAAAATACTTACAAAACTGGTAAAAGACTTTGTATACAACTTGCCTTTTAAATGCTGAGGGACTGCATAGTATGCTTTTAGTTCATATTTTTATTTGAACAGTCTTTAGGGTTTATAGCTTGAGTAGCTGAAAGAGCATTGTATTTTGAGGATATTGAAAACTTCAAACACAGAATAAAGCTGAACTGTATTACCAAAGGTTCTGCAGATGGCTAGCCTTTTCTCTAGGATAATAAATTTTATGTTGTGACAGTTCGAAATACTTCCCTTGAAATCTTTACTTTTAAAATACCATAAATACATGAGGATGGCTAAACACATGGACTTAAAAGAAAATCTTTTTTTTACTTTATTATCTTAAAATTTCCAAATTTCTTTACTATCTTAAAATTTTCAAATTTCAGTAGTCTCATACGAAAGCATATATATCGGAGTCTAAACAACTGTGTGTTTTGTAAATTACATGAAAAAGACTTGTGTTTGCTCAGTAGGAGTTTAACAATATTGGAATGAAGTGCTTTGGAACAAAGTTTCGGCATTGTTTCATTTTTGGGCAAGTTCACTAAAAGTAACTGAAAAACCTGTTGTGTTGTAGTCAAAATTAACAGTTTTAGGAAAAATTAAGCTTTATGTAGATTTCTACCATCCTTGTTTCTTTTCTCTTGTTCCCTGTTACTTCCCTGAATTAGTAAGGTACTATATGAGGGATCTTATTTTTCAGCACGCATACCAGCATATTCATACCCTGGGTTATTTTGGTTTCTTACAGCAGCAGTGGAAGTAGTGGAGGAAGCCACCCAAGTAGTCGGAGCAGCAGTCGAGAGAACAGTGGAAGTGGCAGTGTGGGTGTTCCTATTGCTGTTCCCACGCCATCTCCTCCCAGTGTCTATCCAGGTAAATGGTAACTTGCTGTTCCTCCTTCGGACTCAGCATTAACCTTTAGCATTTGCAAGTCTCCTAAACCCCAAGAGAAGTCTCAAAGGTCGTTATCCAGAAACATGAAAGCCTTGAAACTTGCGTGCTATAGATAGATAGTATGAGTTGGAATCAAGTAGTATCTTTTCTGGGAGTGTCTGATGTGCTCTAATGCTTCTGTTATGTATTTATTTATCAGAATTTTTTGCCTGGCTGCCTGCATGTGACTAGGTAGGACACAACACCTTTTTCAGTGGGCTGGGGGAAGATTCTCCCTTGTTCTTTTAAGCAATGTTTTTTCATTGGCGGTTCGTGCAGATACACAGGATATTTTTAGAAAATTAGATTAAATGACAGGCAGGCACAGAGTAAATCTTTGGTACATTGATTCAAGCCTGACTGAGTTGTCACAAAAAGGCACTTGTTCAATGTAATTGCCCCAGTCTTTCCAGAAATAGGGTTCTCCTTTTTCCTTTGCTCAGCCCTTTCAGTGAAGAAGAGTGTCTAGTTGGCTTGCAGTGTGATCTGAAATACATGATGCTTCTGAACCAAGGAACTGGAAATTTTTGGCTTTCCTCTTCTCTGTATTTTCTAATTCGTACAGAAGCTAAAGGCAGCAGTGCTACAGATCAAAGCATTAACAAACAAAATGTAAAGCCATCTTTCAAAAGTAATGGCTTTCAGTGAAATGTTCTGAAAAGAACAAAAAGGGTTGTTCCCTTCAGACCTGGAAAGAGGTGGATTTGCTTGACCCTCATTTATCGTCTACATAAGAATGAGCCTTTCTTTAACAGGTCCATTTTTCTCTCATCTCCTCGTGCATTCTAAAGTATTATGCATCTAATAAATAGCTAACACTGGGTAGTCAAAGGCTTTCTCTAATCCTTGCTAACATATCTCCTTATTAACGCCACCTCTTCCTCCTCTCTTCACTTAGCCCCTGCTGGCTCGGCTGGCACTTCTCCCCTTCCTGCTACCTCTGCTCCTGCCCCCACTCCTCCTGCTCCTGCCCCTTCCTCCGCTGCCCCAGATGCTGCTGCTGCTGCTGCAGGAGCTCAGCCCCTTGCTGATGGCTTCACCTCTCCAACTCCCCCTGCTGTTTCTTCCACACCCTCTACAGGTGAGTGTCTGCTCCACCGGGCAGATGAACCCAGAAGTGGTCACGAGCCAAGGCTTTTCAAAGTTGCCTCAGAAGCAGTGATTTATCTTTTTCTAAAATCTTTTTTAATGTAACTAGAAAAATATCGGCTAATACCCAACTATAAGGTAATGGTTGTAGTAGACAAATCAAGGTGTGCTAGTTTTTCAAACAGCAGTCATTTAATTTCATCATTATTTTTAGGTGTATATAATAATTTATTACATTATCATTTTATTGTGGTTTGGATACTAAGAATCTTGTAGACTAATTATGTCTGGGGGGAACCAGCACTGGTAGTTCTGTGTCTGATTACTCTCTTTCAGTAATGGGAAGTTTGTTCACTACTCTCAGTCATGGAATAAAAAAGATTCGTCTAGCAAAGTATGATTTGTATGACTTGTTTCTTCAATGCTTTCAAATGACAAGTCTCCTTTCAATGAACTGATTAAAAGGGCATTTTTTTTTGGTGTTCAGTAAAATACAAGTTTTTATTACACAGTATAGTACTAAAGCATTTTGTTTTAGTAGGTGGTACTTATGGTGTGTATTGCAACTTGGTTTTTTTAATGCTTATGAAATAACCCTATGTTTTTCATTTTCTCATATGCTGAAGTTGCAGCATATAGTACTAACTAACCATAATGCTGTATCTTACCAGCTTTTGATGAGGACTTACAGCTGCCCTGTGAAGACCTCCTTTAGCCAAATTTGTATATAGCTACTAGTGCTTTGTTACTTCTAACTGTGAAGGCTGATCACCATGGTGTGAACTGGTTTGTGTGTTTATTAGTGTTGGTCTCTTTTAGTAAGAATTTCACCAGGTGCCAGAAGCATTCAGATCACATTTAATGTAAGGTGCTGTGGCTCATGTAAAATTAGAAAGTTCTTGCACTAGAATCCATGACTATGACTAGAAGCTTCCGAACTGTGATGAATTTTGGTATCAGAAGATGCTCCTGATGTCTAAACTCCTTTCATGTTTAGAAGATGAGCTGTGCCATATAGGGCCTCGATCAATTTTCCACTTTTGATGCACTGTCAGTATCCCAGTTCTTAAGCCATACTGCTTCTGTATTTTTGACAAGTCAAAATCAAGCAGGGATTAGTATTTTAATGGCTATAAACTCACATTCACAATTTAATAAGAGAAATTTCAGGTTGGTTACTATTTCTAAGATCTCTTGTTTCCCAGCACTGTTAGTGAGGTTGCGTGCATGCCTTCTCTGAAATAAATGGTAAACTATCCAGTCTTTTCAAATACTTCGATGAGATTGTAGTTTTTTCTCCTTAAAGATCTCTTATCCCTGTTTCTTCTTTTCCTTCCTTCTCTCCAATCACTACCAATTTCTACCAGTGCATGGGGAGGCAGACACACTGAAAAGATGCATTAGGAAAAATGTGAAAAAAACTATATACCAGGTGGATTGCTTCTAAACTCTTCTTATTCCTCGTCCGTAAAAAGTGTGGGTTTTGAGACATACGTATCTGTACAAAGCAGGAGGAATGTGAATCTCTAGTTCATGCATTTGCTCTTAGAAGCAAGTAATAGAGCAAGCAACTTGCATTTTATTTACTGACCTAGTGTGAAGTTTTGCAAAGCAATCAAAACATAGTGGAGAACAATGAAGTTTTTTAAAAATGGCACATTCATTTGGTCTGTTTCTCTGTTTACTTCCCTGCATGAATGTCTCCTCAGCCACAGTGACATCGCTTTTCTATTGTATTCTGAGATTTACCTCTAGCGCAAATGGTGGAGGCAGAATAGTTAGGGAGGTTAATAACCCATATGGGTTTAATAAATCCAGAGTACTGTTTACTTTTATATACAGTGCATAAGCCAGAGAACTTTACGTGAGCACAGAAAATAGCTTAATGGTCTTCATTCGTTGCTTGCTTAGATTCAGCATCAATTACTTTGATATAGGAAGTGATTAAACTGGAGAGCAAGATTTTAAGGAGTTGTTTCGATTGACAGCTCCCTGAAAGAGGGTCTTTGAGTATGATTTCATTTATTCCATCCTTCAGGCAGTTTCTAACGTTCTCTTATCCCCAGATGATTCTCTGGCTGTTTCCTGAACGGCACTAAGATAGGTAGTATTGTGTTTTTCAGTTGTAGAAGGTAACAGCATTGAATCTCGAAAATGGCACAGAGCTAGTTTGTATGTGTACATTGCTTAGTTGCTGGACTCTGTGAAGTGTTATTTTTATGCAGGTTTATAAATAACTAAATTTGCACAAAGTTATTATAATAAGTTATAAAAAATGGATAACTGGGAATTATTTTCTTTCCTTTTGAAGCTTTGTAGCTTAGACACCTTTGTATTTTCATACTGGCTGTTGTGAACAGTGCTAAGTATGGGCAGTTGGGATAGCTGTGTTTTGTGTTGCTATCGAGACATCCAGTGTCCTGCCAGTCTGGAAGCTGAACTGGCTGACTGCTCCTGGGATGCAGACTGTTTGGAAAAAAGAACCCCAGACCCAAAAACCTTTCCAAGCATTTGAGTCTTGACTGCAGATATAAAAAAGGCAGGCGTCATTCTTCTCTTTGCTAATACATTTCTCTTTCTAACCTAGGTCACACAGTTCAGTTCTACAGCATGAACAGGCCTGCATCTCGACACACCCCCCCAACAATAGGGGGATCTTTGCCATATCGGCGTCCTCCGTCGATCACATCACAGACAAGCCTTCAGAACCAGATGAACGGAGGACCGTTTTATAACCAGAACCCAGGTAGGAAAGTTTTTCTGCTCTGCTGAATTCAACACAGTGGTGAATGGAGTGCCCTTCAGATCTCTGAAATACTGTATTCTGTCTCCATTGCAGATCTAGCAGTTAGTCTCAGGTAACTTCCAGTATGTTGCTGGTAGCCACGCCAAAGCTGCAGTCCAAGTACAGTGTTCAGCTCCCGTTATTGCAGGTGGCTTAAAACAATAAATGCCACATAAATGACTTTTGATTTCACAGTCCCTATTAGACAAGCTTTAGTCCTTTACTACACCATGTGTCATGTATCTGCTTTGGCGTGGGTTGGGTATTTGATTTTGCGCCAGAAGGCTGATTCTTCATTAATCAGTCTTTATCTTGGATGCTTTTTCCTTCTGATTAATGGACAGTTCAAGAAATTGCAGTTGTTGTACAAGGGTAAGCATTAGACACCTTGGAGACATCAGCGGTGTTGATGTGGGATGCAAGGGAGCTGTGTCTTCTGCTAAGTCCACAGGCGATGTTATTTTAATGGGTGACCTATCTTATAAAGCAGGATGAGCTATTAACTTGGAGTGGCGTGTCCTGTGTGCCAGGCATAACGTAGTAGATTTTATCTAAGGGGTCCTTTTCCCTGAAGGGAAAAACGTGAAGGTTTTGATACCAGAGCAGGGGAGTCTTTCTTTTTTGACAAAGCTACAGAAAGATGCAGAGGATGTACTGAAGGTTCTGTGTCAGGAAATGCCCTATTACCAGCAAGATCGAATGTTGACTTTCAAGCGCTACGGTGCATTCGTGTTTTGTGGTTGTGGTGGTGATGGTTTTTGGTGGTTTTATTTTTTTTTTTAAACTGAGCACTGAACTGGGAATTAGGTCAAATGCTGCAATCTGCATTTAAGGGATTTGATCAGGTTCAAATATTACTGCTTGTGTACTAACTACTGTGGAAAGAGATGTGTGCACTTAACTTGAGAAGGAAATGGATGGTCCTGCTTGGGGACAGGGAGGTGGAAGAGTTATATGACTACATTGTAGCCCAGTTGCCTGAAATGTGTGGTGTTTGTTAAGCACACTATGTGCGTATGGAAGGCTGAAGGGGAGTAGGCAAGAAGGAAAGGGTAGTAGCAGTACAAAATCTTTCAGGATTACCTTTGCAGTAAAGATGATCTTCAGTATATCCAGAGAGTGTCTGACAGCTGCTGTGCATTTCTGCTTTAGCAAAGGGATAATTCTCTGCAAGCTACCATTGCATTGTTAATAGGTAGTCACAGAAAATGCCAAAGAGAATTTAAATAAGTTACATAACTACAGTTCAGCCTGTGTACTCAAAAAGAAGATGATTGTGGTGATTAGTCACTTGAGCTGTAAATCACAAACAAAATACTTCAGTTATACAGGCATACTTGATACAACATAAATAAGCAGTTGTAGTAAGAGACTTTAAAATTATTTTTATGTCTAGCAGAGTACAGAATTTATTAGCTTTGCAGTTATACTAAACCAAGTTTATTTTGGCCTGTACCTTGAAAGGAGAGGGTGCTCAAGCATGCATAATTGATGAAGACCCAAAGAACAGAGGGACTGTTCTGTCTGTAAGGAGCAGGGTTAGTAGTGACAGGATAGTGGCCACAATTGCTTCTCAGCATTCCTGAAGAGGGGAAGGAAGCGCAGACTTAAGTGGTGGAAAAGATACCTTACAATAGGCAGAGGAGTGTGGCAGCTATGTCTTTGCAGGCTGTTTGGCAAAAAAGCAGTACTGTTTTTTTTCACTTCCATTTTTTAGTATGTTGGCATAGTCATTTTTGTTTATTCGCTTCACGGAAGGATGAAGGATACTTGCCTTGCCCTGTTCTTTTGAATGCCGCTTCTAAGATAATACAACTTCTGTACTTCATGGTGAGACCTTTTTAATAACGGAAAAGAAAATATTAAGAAACTCCAATGACTCCAACGACTCCAAATGAGCTCAGCATATGTCTGTCCCAAAGCCACCCTTGCCAGCCATGCCACCTAACAGGTGCTCTAACTTTGCAGCCTTAGATGTTGGTGTCTAAGCGGTATAGAGCTCAGCACAGGCTAAAACCCCGTGGGAGAAACTGCGCAAGTACTGAGATGATGGTTTGCACTACACAGTATTTGTATGTGAATTCTTACCAGGCCAAAGCAATCGCATGGAAGGTGCTTTTGAGCATTTCTGAATTAATTTACAGCAACTGTACAGATGAATTCTTAATTTACCAATGGTCTATATGGAAGGAAGCTGGGAGGGAATATTTAAGCTGGTGTTTATCTCATCTTTTGAGACAGCAGAGGTACAGTAAAGTTCTTCTGATGCACTTTATAAACAAAGTAATTATTAGTAAAATACTTAATTGTGTTGGCTCCTAAAGGCCAAAACTAGCTTAAAGTCATTATATATCATATACAGACAGTATAATATGATAGTCCCTGCACTATGCGTAGACTGAAGCGCTAACCAGATAGTTAAAGGAACGATGTCAGCTAGTGCTAGTATAACCGTTTTAATTAAATTACACAACCCAAACTAAACTAAGGGATTATTTTTTTTGTTTTCTTGGTGTGCTTGTCTAGCGTCATTTATTTTTCTACATGGAAAACCTTGTTATTACTTTCAAAGAAATATATATAGCACACGAACAAAGTACACTGGAGGGACCTATGAAACTGAAGCTAGTCTTGTATGACAGATAGGAATTCTGTGAATCCATATGACATTGAATAGAGGAAACATTTTGAAACTGAACATTTTTATAGCAGATATAATTAAAAAGGCAGGAGTTTCACAGTTACACAGGAATGCTGAATTCATGACTATTACTGCATTTCAGTAGGACTTGAAATTCAGGTTCCCTTTCCTTGCTTTGAAAAAAAATGCAAGACCAAATCTTTTTCCAGGTACTGTGGTTATACTTGAAGGAACAAATACTCTCAGAAGTCATATCAGTCAAGTGAAAGAACCTGTAATTAGAAACGTATTTCAGTTTTTCTCAAGGAATATCAATTAAGTGGTGAGATAATGGAGCTTGCTTTATACAGAGGTACAAGGATTTTTTTGCCACAAAAAGGATGGTTGCTCTGGGTTTTTTTTGTTATTTGGGGTATGTGATTGTGAAAGAAATGTGAATGTGAGTGACAGAAGACATTCAAAGCACTTCAGATAATACTTACTGAAACAAGCAAACTGAAGAAAGTTTGAGACAAATGCTCTGGAGTTTTGTATGTTGATGTGAATTAATTCTGAAAAATACTACATCATGCCTGACAGTTTTCTTACTGGCTCTGGAGTTAGTCTGCAATTTATTTAGTTCTGCAAGCTACATAAATGTACTGGTACATGAAGTGTAGAGCTTTTTCCCTCATTCTTTTGGACATGACAGTGTTTTTTGTATGCCACTACTAATAAGAAAATTAACTTAGTTGTGCTTTTCCTGAGGTGTGCTTTCTGAAAAATAATCTTCTAACTTGCTTAAAGAATATTTCTGCATTACTCTTGCAAAGTGATACTAAAACTAGATAAAACTGGTTAACTATCTGAAACTTTCAATCCTGGATTAAACCACAAATTCAGTGTTACAACATTTGCAGCTGGCTCAGAGTATATTCTTCAAATGTGAATTCACATGCATCGTACAAAGACGGCTCTACCAGCACCAGTGAAGGGGCTGTGCCAGAGCTCAGTGCAGTGGTCTGTGAAATCAGGTGGGGAGGAAATGAGGCAGCACATCTGGAATAGGCCCTGCTTTCTCAGCAGCAGCACAGTGCACTTTGTTCTACCAGTAAGGTCAGAAGTCCTGTGTCTTCCAAGTACACTCAGTTCTCAAAAGCATCTTTTTCTGTTTTGCCTAAAATAACAGCCTCATTTGATTGTTTTTTTTAGCCTACGTTTTGGAAAAAACTAGTTATATCCATTTTCATTACTAAGGATTTGTGGATGCTGTTGCAGAAGTCGCCTCTAGAAATAGCAGTTTGATTGGAAAGGTGGAGAGTTACAGGGTGAGAATCCTCTTGATACATTTGTTAGTTAGGTCTGTTCATAAAGTGCTAGATTGCTGTAGTAATAACCTTCAGCTTAAGGGAATCGCACAGTAGATCAGAAAAATACTTCAGCACGGATTCTTAATCTTATGAAAAAGAGCTGGGTTGGAAATTTTAAAAATAGAGAAATCTCCTTGAAGTAGGGATTAGGAATATGCTTAAGCCACCTGAGCTGTTTCTTTTTTGAATGTCAGCTATTTTATCTCAGCTTCTTGGCAGACTGCTACACGTCTGAGTGCTGATGATGTCTACTTTGCTGCTTTGTTGTGTTTCTAACTGAATGCCTCTCTTTAATTTCTGTGGCAGCATCCCTTGCTCCGCCTCCCCCCTCCATCCTACAGGTAACTCCACAGTTACCGCTAATGGGATTTGTGGCCAGAGTTCAAGAAAACAGTAAGTTTGCTGCTTCCTTGTGCTATGATTTATGATCTATGATTTAGATGTGGCTTTTGTTTTGAGTGGATGAAAGATTTGTCTGCTTATAGCTAGAATTCTGCCTTCTCTACTGCCTCTGCAAGTTTGTCTGAAATTGTGAAGGGAGGGAAAAGGAAGTAATTTTATTGGAGAAACCTGAACCTTTCTTCCCTGGATTTTATTGTCTCTACTGTATTTCCACAAGTCTAGCTGTTGGTGCCAGTGCAACTAATTGGGGTATGGAGTATTACTTCAACCTGCTAACATGGTTCAAGAGACATTTTCATGGTTATACTATTGTGTATTTTCAGTTTCAGATACTCCTCCCCCACCACCGCCTGTGGATGAGCCAGTGTTTGATGAATCCCCACCTCCACCCCCACCTCCAGAGGATTATGAGGAGGAGGAGGCAGCTGTGGTAGAGTATAGTGATCCATATGCTGAGGAGGACCCTCCTTGGGCACCGAGGACCTACTTAGAAAAGGGTAGGTGTGGAATTAGTAGAGATAGTAGGGTCCTGTTTGTAAGAACATTTTGTATAAGCTCCTGCCATTCTGCATTGGACATGGAGTCTGCCTAGATTGCTTCATAGCTGGTGTTTGGTGTTGTGGTAGAGGTGCTCCTCCAAATGGCAACTTAAAGAACAGAAGTTAAGCTACTCTTCTGAGTCTTGACTCTTTCACCCCTTCCTCCACAAAGGGAAGAATCATAATTAGCTGGCTAATTACATATTGTTTAAATTCTCTGTAATCTACTTAAGACTCACCTTTCAGCAGCCTGCTGAACCCTCATAATCAAACACATAGGAGGCCAAAAATGAATGAATCGGTGCTGCACCTGCGCTTGAACTTTGAGCATCTGGTGCGTCTGGGGAAGTGCCGCAAGGGGTGTCCGGGGCTCTGGAAGCCGCAGTGCTGCAGCAGTGTGGGACTGCTAAGCTAGAAGGTGCTGGGTCTGTGCAGGACTGACCGAGGCATTGCTGCGTGGCTGCATCTAGATGTCTTCCAGTTCTGAAGCAGGTGTGTGGAGTGGAAACATGCTAGAGTAAAACTACAGGTGAAATAAAGTGAGTGGGTAAATGACTTAGGGGCACTTGAATATGAGAAAATTCTACTGCCTGGTGTTCTCCTGTGAAACAGGGTCATGTAAAGGGTGATACAAAATCTAATGCTGTGAAGCAGCCAGGCATCTCAGCTGAGCGATTGTTAGACACATTCACTCTGCGTCAGGGTAAAATAAATAAGAATGCCACCAAGAAAAACCCAGTGAAGGACTTGAGGGGAGGGAAAAAACCCAGATGGAAGAGACACTTTCTGCCAACTCCTGCCCAAAGAAAATGTTACTACTCCTGAGGGAGATGGAGGAATATGTGGGAGTTTTTTTGTTGTTCCCCCACCCTCTGTCTAGCTGGTGTGTTTAGTGCAAGGAGTACCCAGGCTTTGCTGACAAGCTGAGACCATTTGTCATACAAAGTGGCTGACTTGCAGGGTGTTTACATGACTCGCTTTATCTATTGACCTCTCCACACCCCTGATTGACAGCAAGTGTCACTGTTATTCTGTTGATGCACACAGGCTCTTTGTTTGATTGGAAGTTGCTTCAGCTTATTCTTGTCAGGGAAGCTTATTTCCATGAGGGAGGACAGGGAAGAAAAGGGATCTTGTATACAAAGTACTCCACTTGCTGTGCAGTTTGGAGGATATTCTCAATTATTGATACTAGTTACCTGGCTTCACAAAATCAGGTTTGGGGTGCCTTGGGGCTCCTGATGTCGCATTTCTTTCTTTGTGGGAGGATGGCAAATTTCAGTACAGGTCATTTCAGAAAATACTGGGTGTGCTACATTACTTAATGAACTCCTCCTTATCAAGCAGTTAGAATGCACAATTATCTGCTCAGTTTCATTGTGGCTGGTGTATCTTGTGCTGGATGAAGATGGCAGGCATGTTACTTTTTGATAGGACAGGTAGTCTCAAGATTTTCCTCTGTATTTTCCCAGACATAAGACACTCTTTAGCCTAATTCTACATTCATATCGCTATCTTTGTTATGTTTCTGTTATTCCTGCCACCTGGCTCTCAGAAAACGCTCAGTGGCATTTCAGCTAGAAGCAAAAGAGGAAAAAGAGGATCCTGATGTGCACTCCCTGCTTATAGTATCTCATACTAATGCAAAGAGGGTGTGTGTGTTTGTGGGCAAGAGAAGCCACAAAATCATGTGGCACATGGCCTGGCAAAACAACTTTCTATTTGAAGAAATAGCAACATTTGAATTACAGCATATTGTTCTGATCTGCTTTTCAGTGTGATTTCTGAAAGCTTGTGAACTAAAATGATTTATATAGGTGCATATATGCACAGATTCGTTCCATCTCAGCAGGCAGTCCAGGCACTTGTAGTTTGATATTTATAGGAAAAAGCACGTGGGATAGCAAAACTGTGATGGGAGTCTTTAAAGATTAGCTGGAGAAAGTCGGGCTTTTAGTCCGAACATTTTTCCTGAAGAAAAGCAAAAGTATAGGAAGGCAAACATTCTCTCATACTGAGGTAGAGTCCCATGCAAAAACAATTTTGATCTGTATTGTGAAAACTAGATGACTAAAACGCCTAAAAGGTTGGTCTGTTCTTAGAAACACAAAAGTAATGAAAAATTAAAGTGCTTACAATGTATGAAGAACTATTAAATAGTAGGTTTAGGATACCAGAAAAAAAATGAGATAGTGACATACCAGAAAGAAATGAGATAGTGACATAGGTGTGGATTCTGTTGTAGTTATATGAATAGCTCTACTTATAGTCAGCCCATGACTTGAGATTTGACTGCTTTGCTGAAGTTGGGAGAGAAGTGCTTGGCTGTGATTTTTGTTTTTTTTTTTAATTTATTTTTTGGTAGCAAGTGAGCTTTAAAGTTAATGAAAAGCCCCATGCTAAAAGAGGACTTTCATACTCGAAGAACATGTATACTTATCCTGCTGTGAACTAATACTGCTTTATCTTCTGCAAAATTATTCCTGTGGCAACTCCTTAAGTTCCTATAAATAGTATTCTGTGCCATGTGATTCAAAGTGGACAAAACTGATGGAAGGAAATAGTTGTTCAAACACTATTAACCCCAATAAGTAGAGTAGCAATTCCTAGGATTTGTGCTTGTTTATTTAAATTCATATGAAATCATTTCTAATAGGTTTAGTGTAGATAATCTTTGCTAAAGTGAGAATGTAGAAGCTGGGACCCCAAGGAGGTATCAAATAGAGGGTTGCTATATATTGAAATGGGATTCAGTATGATCCACTACTCAAACCTACAGCTGAGGAAGGTAGTGAGCAGCAGATCCATCTGAACAGATGGAGAAACTCTTAGATGGGATACAGTTATTGGGGTTGTTGAACTTGAGGATGCTACCAGATGGCTGTAATAGCAACAGCCAACCTGCAATGTCCAGGGAAGTGCGCTGCAGTTTTCCGTTGAGCTCTGTGTCTGGGTGCATGGTGTGAAAACATAAGAATGTGCCCCAACTTTGCAAATCAGATGAACACAAACAGGTTTCCAGAAGGAGAAATTGCCCTCATACCACAGAGAGAGAAGTGGCTATCGGATTTCATGTGGATAACCCCCCTGGCCTACATTTTCGGTCAGTTGGATGTAACAGAGTTCAGCCAAACTCTGTGTAATTGTTGAAGAACGAAGATCGCTGATCGGAAGAATGTCCACCTAAATGAGTAATTCTGGTTTTCATATCCGCATTGAAACGCGTTCAGATATAAACTAGAAGAGGCCCTGGCTCCGCCTCACAGGGAAGCATGCTGCCCCCTGAGTCAGTAGTGCTGGTTCCTGTCCCGTCTGAAGCCTTTTCTGCAGTGCTGGCCTGGGCTTGTGGTATGTGACAAGCTCACAGCTTGAGCTGGTGGGGCTACAGACAGAAGGATTTAACAGCCTTTTAGAGAGAGGAATGTTGCTGGTACAAAAGTAACACGCAGGAAGCACTGGTGATGTAAAAACAAAACCAGGCTTCAGGTAATTTTATATGAGGCTTAACAAGAAGCGAATTTTCATCATAAGCTTAGGGAAGAGTTTTCTGCCTGTGATCATGAAATAATGAATCCATTCAGTATCGGAAGGGACTAGAGCATGCTCAAAAATGAGAAAGAAAGGAATTGGAAGTTACTGTGATCCTTGGATTATTATTTTCAAGAGAATGAAGAACAACAGCACAGTGACTCTAGGAAGACATGTTTTTAAATGAACAGGTATAGAAGGCAGTTAAGAAGGAATTTTGAAAGGACTTAAATTGATCGTATCACATGTTCATATAGTGACTTCTGGTTTTCAAGCTAAAAATTCTTTCATTTCTCCATTCGTGTTTTGTTTCCTTAGAATGGTATATTTAAAACTAGTGGGAATGAGTTACTTAACAACTGTGCTGGCATAAGTGTAGAGCCTGCAACATGTGTTTTTAGAATATGCTCTGGTCAAATGATACAAATCTCCTGTTTGGGAGATTTATTTTTAAAAAAATACATCCCTGTATATACTGATTCTCCACTGGGATTGATCTGTATATTTTACTTTATGATCTGTTCAGGATCCAGGTTTCCCTAGTAAATATTTGTACTGATGCCTTTGTTGCCTCAAAAGGAAATGACCTCTTTTCTTTTGAAAAGAATGATGAGTTTAGTAGGACTTTTGGACGCTGTGCTCATGAACACATGCTGTTAGTTTTCTCTCCTTGCTTTGGTTTAGAGTATCTTCCCTTCTATCCCCAGTATGAGATTTTAGGATCCCTGTCCAACATGCATTTTGTTTCAATGGCAGCGCTGCATGTTTCATTGCCAAGTGCTCAAAGCAGGGACTGATGCTGTTTGTTAAAGTATTCAGAGTCTGGCGTAGCTAATTTTCTGTATGGAACACATAATTATAGGACTGAGAATGGAAAAACAAATCAAGTTGATGTCTATTTTCTGCCATTTCAGGACAGTGCTCTCTTTAATATTTGCCAGTGCTTTGTTCAATTTCTTTGACTTTCCTAAAAGCTTTTGTGCCTTCAGTAAAATACTCTGCAGCTGTGGGAAAGATGTCCTGATACAGCAGGCATACATTCTGTTTCAGAGACCCACCCTTACTTCTCCCTAGCCCTTAACAGGGACTCACCCACCTTGGCACTGTATATATTATATATATACACACACTGGGAGTGACTTCTAGCAACATGTTGGGACTGCACGTACACATTTTACAGGTTTAGATGTGGGGGTAGCTAAGGTAGATGGAAGCCTGGGACATCAGCCTTGGCTCATTCTGTCTGTGATCTGAAGAGAGCTCTTATTACTCTCCCTCTGCCACGTTTTCCTGTTGACTGTTAGTTGTGCAGAGATCTGGTGTAGCACTTATATATAATACATGAGTCTTGGAGTAGGTCTGAGTGGTCACAGTCACGGGGAGTTCCATTGGCCTCCTTGTATCATTCCACACCAGAAGTTTATCGTGTATTTGCAACCCTTTCTTCTGCTGGATCTGGAAATAGAAGAGTTAAAGTAGTTCTGGCTCATGTGCTTCAAAGCATGAGCTCTTGTAAAAGGGGTTGGAAGAATCTGCCCCTCCCAGCAGGTCATTCTGCACACAGAGGTGAGGCAGTGCAGTTCTCCCAGACTGCCTTGAATGTGGAGAACTTTGTAGGAGGTGGGTTCATTTTTGTCTTCCTCCCTGTACCTCTCCTAACAGTTATGCTCTGTTCTTTCCTAGTGGTGGCGATCTACGACTACACAAAGGACAAAGAAGATGAGCTCTCATTTCAGGAAGGTGCCATCATTTATGTCATCAAGAAAAACGATGACGGCTGGTATGAGGGAGTCATGAATGGAGTGACAGGGCTCTTCCCAGGGAACTATGTGGAGTCGATCATGCATTACTCGGAGTGAAGACTAGAGGACAGAACGCCGCATCTCCTGCTGCAGGAGCTGGCAGGGCTTCCTGGATCTCCACCAGCCTCTGGGGCCCCATCCAGTGTAACTGAATGAAGGATAATTGTAACAACCACTCTTTTGGGTTTTTTTCTTTGGTCCCCCTCCCCGCACCCTCCCCATTATAAAACAATAGTGATTTGTTTGAACCAATGGCTCTTCCTGCTGCCAGCAGAGGCTGTCCTGAGCCATCTGACCTTGAATTAAGCTGACCCATTCAGATGTAACAAACTCCTTGAGTAGCTGATACTTCACTCGAATTCTGACTTCTGACAGGCTTTGGGATCTGTCTCAGGAATCCTGTGTGCCCTCGTGGTACTACCCTTTGCAGCAGTGCCTGGCGCTTGGGATGTCCTGGATGCTTGCAGTGAAGGGTTACTGGCCAGTGGACATCCCTCCTGTTTCTACACAACACTCCTGTGCAGCTGGAAGAACAGTCGTGTACTAGGAAACACTGGGATTTCTACACAGAGCCATTCCTGTAACTGCTTTCCAGATAGTTGGACACATCTTTAGCGTAAACACTTCTGCAGCTGCTCTGCACATGTAGGCTGACGTGGGCACACAGAGCTGGCTTTCATTCACTCACCTTTCAGTTTAGACAATTAAGATGGGTGCAGCCCACCCCCATTTCCTCATCTTTTGAATGCCACACGTTTGTTTTGTGTTCTGCACTGATGTAAATGTGCTCCTCTCCACAGCGAGCTGCTGGCCATGGGTGCTGCCGGATTAAACAGAACTCACAGATGCTGTTGACGGTGAAGGCAAAACAAAGTTTACAGGTCCTCCTGGGGTTTGAGGGTAAACTCTAGGGGCTGTGATCTAAGGTTCAAATCTGCTCACGCCTGCTTGCACTAGAGAAACTTAACCCCAACTTTAGTCTTATGCACAATGTAATCTTAAAAATCCAATCAGGTATTGTAAATTGGCTATTTTGTACTTGATGACTAGATTTGCATATGTACTGTGAGAGCCCTGTGCAGAGGCAGGACAAACGGCAATTGTCGTCTTCATGTCTGTTGCCAAAATCTCTTCAGTGGAAGTAAAAAGGGCTGTTGTGTGTACTGGTTTCCCATGGAAATCCAAGCAGTAACTAGTAGTAGTCCTAGCTCTTCCCCCAGCCCACTCCTATTATAAAGAAATAGATATTTTGAGCTGTACTGGTGGATCTGGGGTGGAGTAATACCAGGTGAAGGCTCTGTAGCCCCTTGTGTTGATAGTTTGCTTCTTAATCTAGTCTCAGTTAAAACTCTGCTCCGTGGTTTGCCTAGCAGATCAGTGTGAAGTGACGGCTGTACTAGTCTGCCCTCAGGAAGGACTAAACGTTATCTCTGGGTAAATGTCATGCATTGACAGGTGAGTTTATTAAATGCCCTGTTGCGGTCCTCTTAGCCTGCGAATTGAGCTAATCGCTGTATCACGTATCCCTGTATCCCTCCTGGGCCAGGGCATCTTCCTGGACAGCTTTTGACTGTCACCTGGCCAGGTTCCAGCTGGTACCAGCAGTAGCTTGTCAAAGGCAGACAACGCTGCCGCTGTGTCCCGAGGCAGAGCAGCGCACAGGAGAGCACTGCTGGGGCTGGGTTTGTGATCCTCTTGGCACCGATGCAGGCGACGGGCCCAGTCCCCTTGCTGGGTGGTGCGTGTGATGTCAGGATGGAGGTGCAGGTGTGGTACAGACCTGGCCAGGGAGGTGCCATAGCTGCTCCAGGGGGAAAACGAGGAAACGAACGGGTGAGGTGTGTTTGTGGGACGTGGGTGAGTGTGATCACCCTGCTGTGAGCTTGTGGAAGGGTGTGTGTAAGGAACTAGTTTGGTTGAAGCCTACGGGAGGTACAGCTTTGAAGAAACTGGTGAGAAGAGGGAAGTTACTTTCTCCCCTGCTCGGTCCACAGCCCGCGTAGCCAGGACACTGCTGTCTCCATTCTGGAAGCTGGCAGCATTGTTTGGCGTGAGCGTTAGCCAGATATCCTTCCACCTTCCTCCCTGAAGACCTGTCTCTCGCAGCAGGACTAGCGGAGGCAGCCGTGTTCGGTTCCCTCGGCCTGCCGTTCCTCTGGGGGGAAGCCTGGAAACAGTGGCCGTGCAGTCACTGGGGTGGCTGTTCCCAGTGTTACGCGGCAGGTCTACGCTCTTTGCACAGAGAGGTGGTGCTTGCAGCCCATCCAGCGGCCCGGGTGACCGAGCAGCAACACTGCACAAGCCTTTGGTGCTCACAGGGTGGCTGTGCCTTCCAGGACTATCAGAGCTTTCCACGTTTCTCTTGCCCTGGGTATGTTTGTGGTAAAGACTGAGCACACGGTGCTCAAACGCGTGGCGTTATGGCAGCTTTGTGAGTTACTAAACGAGAGCTGAACCTCTCCCTGTGCACCCATGCTCCGGCTGGGAGGTCACGCATTAGCGAGACGTGTAAGTCTGAGTAAGAGCATGCGCTTGAGTACTTCTGGCAGCTGGATGGGTGGATAGCTTAACTTCTGCTGCGTGTGATACACACTTGTGTCCTTAATCTCCAGCCAGCTTGGAAGTGTTTTGCGCTGTGAACTCGGGGAAGTGCTGAACACTTGCCGGAGCTTGGCACAGAAGATGAGGCTGCAAAACCTTGCAAGTGGAATGCGTGAAGCTCCTTAGAGAACTGGTTTTGGTCTGATGAGCCAGAGGTTAGTTCAGTCCCTGCTGATAGCATGTGGAATTGTTTATCCTGCAAGAGCTGCTGTGGATGGAAACTTTTAGGTCACCTCCTGCTGGTTTTATGCTTTATTATACAGTACTAAAGTAGCGAAAACTTGAGTTTTATGCATATTTTTTATTTTGTACAGACTTTAATTCTGTGGCTTGTTTGGGGATGATGTGATGTAATGATCATAGACCAGGCCAAGGTAAACAGGCTTTGTATATTAATGTTACATAGATTGCATGCTAGTAAAGTCAGTGAGGGTCGTGTTTCCAGTTTTGTCCCTTGTACTTCTCCAAAACCTTCTCCCCCTGCCCCTTTTTAATTTACATGTTGACTTTAAAAGGGGGTGGAGAATGGGGGCGGGACAGGGAGAAACACCTCTGTTTCAAAAAGATGCACATCTCATCACTGAGTTTTGCTGCCACAGCTGATGCTGTTCAGCATCACAGGCTGTTGAATCAGCAGCATGAGAGGTATGTGAGGTGGGGGAAGGAGACCCTCCAGATTAGCCCAAAGAGTGCCGTACGGCCAAAATGAGTATGTGTGTCCTTTGTGAGAGCTGCCTTAGCCCAGCCATCTGCTTTCATAGTGCACAGAAACCGGTCAGCACAGAAGTCAGTCAGCATCCTCTAGTGGTGTTTTTGCCTTGGTTTGCTGTATCAGAGATTTGTTTCTTGCCCTTAACCCCGGGGACAAAGCTATTAACTACAGCTGCCTCTCTGCAATGTGCCTGCGTGAGAGGAGGTGTCTGACTGAGTCTGTCCCCATCTAGTGCTGAAGCAGGTGGTTTTGGTGCCTCCTTTCCAGCCTAAGAAGGATGGCTGAGGCTGCATGTGTCTCACCCCCCACCCCCTCCCAATGGATTCATGTGTTTTGTTTCTCTCACTGGCTGTTGCAGCAGAGGGCGGAGAGGGGCAGGAGAGGCAAGCAGCAAATTTTGCACTTGAGCATCCAGATGGTGTGAGCGCGTGCCTGCTGGCTGGCGTGGGCACCAGAGAGCTGAAGCAATGCCTGAAGACTTGCTGGACTGACTGTTGACACAGGCAGCCACCAATGCACTGAAGAGCCATTGCTCTCGCTGGAGGACACGAGGTGCAGTGTGCCCCCAAGGTAGATGGCAGAGCTTGGTGCGTGTTACCGGGGGCTGACCACATTTCTGGGGCTTGGCTTGTCCTTGGCGCTAGTGGAGTTGGGTGTTTCTGAAAGCGGCTGGAGCAGTCTGCGGCTGGGTGTTTTACCATTGGGTGCCAGGGAGGCTTAGACCCAGCTAGTTCTTGCTGGAGCAGTTTTGGTCTCCTTTCACAGCTCCTGGGCGTTTTCTTCTTTCTTTGCTGCTGAGGGATCTTGGTGACAGCCAACGCTGACATTGGCAGTGATGCAGCTTCTGAAAAGCGGCACTTCTATCCAGGGCGTTTCAGTTGATCAGGCAAAGAAAGTGAGGCAGCGGCAGGACTGATGCTCCTTTTCTGGCAGAGGGTAGGCTGCCTGCCTGCTGTGTATCGGCATCATTGTTGAATAGAGGTGGAAGAGGGGGTTGTACACTGATACCAGCTGTTGTGCTCTTATAGTGTCTCCCACCTGTGCCCGATAGTGATTTAATGCTGTGCTCTGCCCAGCAACTTCCACCATCTTCCTAGCACGCACTGCAGCTGTGCCTCTCTGCTGGAAATGAGCTCTCTTTCTTAGTTATGTCCCTGGCCTTCAGGCATAAATCAAAACCAAAACTTTCAAGTTTTCCTTTCTGGAAAGGATGGGACTTTTTGTGGGTTAGTAAACTGGGGGCATTTACAGAGCTTCTCCTCCCAGAGCTGGGACAGGACATCTTGTCACACAAGTGGAGTCTGTATTCTCTGCAGGGCAAAATGTTGGAAGCTACTAGAAGCTGCTGTTGGAAAGACCACGGTGCTGTGGGTCCTAGGGTGAGCGGTACTTGCATTGAGAGCACAGAGTCACTGCTCGAGCACTGCAGCGTTTCAGAGGCATTACACACCCCGGGCAGAGACTTCAGTTCTTGCGTTGACAGCAGTGGCGGTTGGAAATGTGGGGTGCTGTTGCATTCGCTAAGGGAAGTATTTGCAGCCCTAATCGCGGGAGAAGATGGTGTAAACTGAGCACTGGCGAGCAGGTGATGGGCTACAGTGTATGGGGTGCTGCTCTCAGCAATTTACTGCGCTTACAGGTAGATTCACTTTCCCCAGCTTTTGGCAGCTCTCAGTATTGGGCTCTGCCACCTTTTGCCGGTAAAAGGGTGTTACACAGGTCAGAGTAGTGCAAGAAGGGAACAGTTTGTGGCTGGGTGTTGGTTGGTTGGTTTTTTTGTTTTCCCCCTAGGAGCTGAAGCCAGTGTGTAGTAACAGTCCTGTTGATCTGCTTTTGATTCGAAACTGCAAGAAGGGTGGGAGCCCCACCTCAGTCTATGGGAAGGTTACTAAAAGCTTGATGTGGCCAAGGTTTGCCAACTGCTGTTACAACGAATAATTCACTGACCATGGTGTTCTGCTGCTTTCATTAAACAAACCCCACACACCCATGTGCTTCGTGCAGTCTCCTGCCTGTGCAGGAAGTGTTTTTCTCTGGTACTCTAAACAGTTGTGTTAGCAACTTTGCTTATTACAAGACGTACAGTAATGTCAGCAGTAGCCTGTTGTCCAAAGGTGAGGTAAGCCTACACCCCGCTGAACACCGACTGCGGTGGTGGCTGCTGAAACGTGTGCAGTACCTTTGTTCCAGTTTCTCTTAAAACCTCAGAAAAACCCTACCGCTATTGACTAATGAGGAAGAGCTGTGTAAAAATTCATTTCCATTACAGCGCCTTGGTAAAGTGCTGACATGTCTGAGATATTTTTTTTTTTTTTTTTGTAAAGAACAAGTGCTTCTTTTCACATTTGAAAAAGTGTCTTTTGCAACTTGCATGGACAAGTAGTTTCTATGAATTCTCTGGAAATGTCAGTGTCTAACATGGATTTTGTCCATGCACTTTTTTCTGAAAGCAGATTACCCCCCACCCCCACCCCGCCCCTCTGGTCTGCAGTCGCAGGAGCAGCACGCTGTGCTTTTGCTTTTGGCACTGCCGATGCGGTGGATGAGTGCAGAGCCCACTGTAAATGACCAAGCCCGCAGGACTCTGGGGAGCTGTATGCCGCCAGTAACGTTTTATTGTGTGTGCCATTTGAACCACCTTCCAGTGAGTGCAAAACCCAATTTTTAAATTTTTTTAATTGTACTTGGAATTAACTGTTGCTGTGTACTAAACCCTCTTGTTACGAGCCCTAAATAAAAAGAACAAAGCACACCCCATGTGTTCTGTGAGCGTGCCGCTGCCGCGTCACGTACTTTTGTCTTTGGCTACAGACTTTTCAACACGGTGAGCGCAGGGATGTCGCTGGTGTATGCAGGAGCGCATCACCGAGGAGCTCCAAGTGCAGCACCTCCCGCAGCAAAGGTACGATCCCTGGCATCCAGCCTGCTGCCCTCCTCCCGCAGCTCCTCTCTGTGCGCCTGCTCGTGCCCTGTAATCGCCACTAACGTAACGCCTCAAATCTCGGCTGTAAAAGCTGCAGCTGCCGCAGGGCCAGCCTGCGCGTGTAGCCCAGGAGGAGGTGACCAGAGCTGAATTCCCTCAGGGGACCCCAGAGAGGGGCCGCAGCAACACTTACCGGCCATCAGCAATCCTGCACGAGCAGGGCTGCAGAGGACTCTGCAGGCCTGAGGGAGGAGGCAGAGGGGAGAGGTGAGCCTTCGCACCCAGTGAGTCCTCTTTAGACCTGCAGTTGGTGTGCACCATGCTGCTGGTACGGCCAGCTCACCCACCAGAAAGAACTGTGCAAAGGAACAATAAAAAGCAATTTTATTGAGAGTGAGTATATAAATGGTAACTTCCAGGCCATCAGATACCTGACCCCTACGGCGGGGGAACCACTGATGCCCTCAGAACACAATGTGGGTTCTGAACTCATGGCAAGACAGAGGATTAAAACAGATAATTAAATTTAACTACATCTTTATTGAATTGTGCATATTCCATTGTATAATGATCTATATTGGGTACTCTATAACGTAGTATTTCTTTTGTCCTCTCCCATGCTTAAAAAAGTATATTTATACATATATTTATATATATATTTATAATATGGCAAAGCTCCCCCCAACCTGAAGCTATCAGTCTAAAAAGAGCTTTGATTTTTTTTTTGAAAAGGGAAGAAGAGGGGAGGCAATCCCATTGAAAGATAAAATGTGCAATTTTCTTTTTAAAGCAGTAAACATGAATGTATTTACAGCACTCAGCACAAGCTTGCTGCACAGACAAATCATCATTGCAATGACACTTTTTTTCTTACATTTGCATCCCCAGTATTATACAGAATATCACCAGTGACTGCTAACAATTAGTGTAAGCCATAAAACAACCTGCTGCTCTCATTTCTGGTCCACTGCAGTCCACTAGAAGGAGACCTAAGATCTGCAATTACAACTTGTGACAAAGTGTTTAGTTTTCCTTTTAGAAGGACCAATTCAGCAGCCGGGAGCCCTGGGCACGGGTCCGTTTGCCCCTGCCCCCTGCAAATGTGTACCCAGGTACCAGTGTTGGTGAAAGGCAGGAGAGGCACAACAGCGAGCACTGGCAGCCCTGTTCTCTCACCAACAGCTGCTGCAAATCGGCAGCACTTGAGCTCCTGGCAGCTGACCTGGGGAGATGCAAGCACTTCGTGCACATCTGCGTACCTGGAATTTAGCTCTGAATGCATCTTTGGCATCTTGGGAAACATGGGAGGGACCTATTTTCCACTGTAAGGAACAGTTTGTTGGTTCAATTCCCAAGTCTTCTAGAAGACAGGATGCCTTTAAGCATGTAAATAAGGGGGAGGGGGGGTGTGTCCAAAATCTGTTACTCAAGTTCCTTCTCATTTCCCTTGCTAAACCCTGCTGTGAGGGACTGTGCGTACAGCACTAGTTCCTGTTCCTCCTGCCCTTCCAACTGCTCTCGCTCTCCTCACCGAAGATACGCAGTTCTGAGGAACAGAGCTCACGGAGTCCTTGCCCTGTTGAGCACCTCTGAGCACCGAGCAGTCATTACCCAAATCGCAATTTTTCCCATGTTCGTGGCAATTACTTTAAATTTACGTTGTAAGGGATAAGCATGTGCCGTCGCCTCATTTGCAGTTTAGTGTCCTAAACTTTTCAAAACTAGACAGAGCCTGTGACTCAGCGGATCACAGTATTGGAGAGTGCTGACCCCTGCAACCCAACACTGGTTTTGTCAGTCTTCACGGACATTTTAATTGACAGAACAAAAAGAATTCAGAAAGGAAGATCACTGAACTTGAGACAAACTTACTCTTTCAAAACAAACGCTTAAAACCAACCAGCACACTATAAAATGGTCTAAGAGAAACGATCCCATCTGGAGTCTGCTCCAGTTGTGCAAGAGAATGCAAAACTTCCCACTCCTCTCACCTCCAAATGAGGAGCGCTGTTTGAACAGGTATGTAAGCTACACCTTGACAATGGAAAAAGGAGGAAAAACCCAAACTCACGTTCTGGCTGCACCCTCACTACCTTCTCTATTGCTTTCCTGGAGTGCAACTGATTTTGACATGACTGTATTTAAGCAATACTCAATAGCATGACCCACTTACAATCTTAATTTGAATAGGAAAGAAATTTACCTGCGATGGTACCACTGAAGTAAAACAGTTTAGTTCTGTGCAGTTTCTGTAATAAACGGGAAGATTTCTCTTTTGCCCTTTTGCTGTTGAAATGGCACTTTTGGTTCCTCAAACTCTGCAAAAAATAATTTTAACTCAGAGAAAAACTGGTCATACTTTATCTCTGAGCTGATCTACCTGGTTGCCTAAGGACACAGAAAGAAGAAATCAGAAAACCTTTAAATGTGCAAGTCCAGAACAGTAAATCTTAAAATGCACTTGTTGAGAAAACTGCTCCCTCTCCCATCAGACCTGAAACCAAAGTGATCCAGGTACCTTCACTTTGTTTCCCTGATGTGTCAGTCGGTCACTGTTGCCCTGCAGGAAACTGCAGAGTAAGTTCAGGAGAGGAGCTCTTTGGCTTTGAGGTCGTGCACCAAGTCAGAGCCAGCAGTGGTGGTTTTGCTGCAGGAGACCACTGCACAGGGTGGAGCAGGAGCTGTCCTCTTCCACAGAAAACAACAAGATTATTTTATTGTGAGACACGCGCCTGACCTCCTCCCCTAGCCACAGGTTTTGAAAGACTAAACGGAACCCCTGGCATACCCGCCTCAAACACGCTGCCTGTGGTTTGTTTAGAACCTGTAGTTGTTTTTTAAAATAATTTCTCCTCTGGGACTAGTGCTGATGTAAGACCCTTCTAAAGCAACTCCAAGACCTGAATTACAATAGATGTGTCGGAAGGGACTCGCTCCCGGCTTTCTACACCTGTGCTGCAGGCACAGTGAAACCTGGCTGAACAGGAGGGCCCTGCTGCTCACAGAGGTGGCTGCTACCGCTGCGTGGCAGAGAGGAAATGGAGACCAAAGCTGGGACAGATTGACGAATGCAGCTGTACGCTCGCAGCTGCCCCTGCAGCGGCAGGGCTTCCCCAGACACCCACCTTAATAGGTGTGAAGGGCAGGCACTTCATCATGTCACACCGCTGCAGCTGTACGCTCAACATGTCAGAATCGAAGCAGCTGCTGCCTTTGTGTCCAGGGCGCGAAAGCTCAGCCCTCACACGCTCATTTTAACAGTGCCCAAAGGGTTACAGCCCGTGTTTGCGGCACGCTCTGTGTCTGAGATCTGGCCCCTTTGTTTTCCGATTTAAATAAACGGAGCAATTATGAAACCAGTGCAGATGGGGGAAAACAACTTGCTTGCAAATAAGGCATAAATATTTACTGTCACAAGACCAGTAAATACCCTGGAACAGCAAGTTATAAGGAAGGGGTCTCGTAAGCGGAAGAGGCAACCAGGCTGTCTGAACCATACTGTAGCCAAATTTCAGTGCTCAGCTGAGAGAAAACAAGTTGCAGCCACTCACTGTATTTCTGTATCACTGCTGGCTTAGGAAGGAATACTGGGTGCCACCTTTGCTGACGCTCATTCGTTTTGCTGCAAACTTAAGAGTTAAACTTCTCTCTCCCAGCAAGCTGTGTAGCAGCCTGCAGTAGTAAGCATGGACTCATCATCTAGGGAGGGATACTGAGGAAATGAACTTGGGCACAGGAAAATGAGAACAAAGCTCAAATGCCTCTGAAGAAATTGCACTCAAAACATTGCTCTGCCACGTCTAAAGCCCAGAGGTACCCGCACTGAATGAACAAAAGAAAAAGGGCTGGAACCGACACACACCAGTGGAGCTGTTCTGGGGGAAGGGGGGCAAAGAAAAACAGATGGGGCAAGCAGAATTCCCCGACTGCTCTCACCTGGGCGCACAGGCTGCGTCAGCCCAGCCGCACCTTGCCAGGGAGCAGGAGAACATGCCCACTTACCCACCATCGCTAACAGCTGGGGCGTTACGACTGTATCTGCGCACCTTTCGCGCCACTGGTGGGTATGAGCCCCAGGAGCTGCTGCAGTACAAGGCAGCAAGAGGACCAACGTTGAAGATTACAGCACCCATGAACTGCAGTGCAGCTTGACAACCTTCCTAGGAAGTTATTCGCCAGCTACACTGAGCACGCTTAAAATCAACAATGCAAATGCTTTTAAGGACACTTCATAAGCACAAAAATAGTAGAAACAAAACTTTGTGAACAATTTGAAAGATACAAAAAAGTGCCTTTCCATAGCAGTGCTTTAAAAATGCACACAATGGTATATACTCTTATTGCTCAAAAAAACTAGTCTGAAATATTAAAACAATTTCCAGAGGTGCTGAAACAGATTTTAAAAAAATCATATGAAACAGGTCAGCAGAGACAGCACCATTAATTTTTCTCTTTTCACGATGTACTTATTTAAAACTATATAGTTATAGATGTGTCATTTCCCCCCCTCTAATTAGCAAAGCTTTTTCTCCTATTCATAAAGTATTCACAAAGACATTTATTTTCTTATTTGGATTTTAAAAACGCTTTATAAAAAAAAAAAGGAATGGGGGACACTGTCACAATATTTCTTAAATCTATCAGCCTGAATTACTGTGATGGAGATTAGTTTACATCTTTTTTACACACTTGAGGATACTGTCAGGTCAAGCTACTTCCTTTGTTTCATTCTTTGGGGGAAAGAAAGCATTTAAAATTTGCTTTTGGAGGAGAAAAATTAGACAAACAGTAAGATCATTTGCTATCTCAGCCTTGACAGTATCCCCGTGGTGACGAGGGAAGTTGCCACAACAGAGGATAGGGTAGGTACAGTCCAAGGACTGTAGTTACTTTACAAAGGCTGCGTACCACCCCCCTGTAATGAACATGCATGATACATAAGACCACTTACGCTAACTATACTACC
Source organism: Falco rusticolus (assembly GCF_015220075.1). Lineage (NCBI taxonomy): Eukaryota > Metazoa > Chordata > Aves > Falconiformes > Falconidae > Falco > Falco rusticolus. The sequence goes on from NC_051194.1 coordinate 49,807,881, forward strand.
TTATCACAACGTCTGAATACGTGGGTAGGACTGTACAATCCAGCTACTGAAGTACAAGAGAAAGGGCTCTAGTACTTGATACGGTGATTGACTGTGAATCGATGGCGAGCGAAAACACAAAAGCAAATACATGGTCTTATTTCCTGCTCATATGGGTCCTTAAAATAAAGTACCAGCAAATGTTATTGCCTCTCAGGGTTGGGTTTGTTTGGTTTTTTTTTTTCCAGTCTTCTCCCTTGACTGCTAGAAGTGCAACTTTGTAATTAACAGATTTTATTGGTTGCCGTCTCCGGCGGGTCAAAGAAAAGAGAGAATTCCCACTGCGCTTGGCCTGAATTTACCACTCCCTTCTCTACTTTCCGAAGGGGAAGTTCCCTGACGGTTTCTAATGAATTACAAACAATACTTTCTTTAAATGTTTCCAGACACTTGTTGTTGTAAAGATAACACATCTTACCAGGCACAGACAAGGGGAGACTGTACGCTGTGTACGCCTGTGCGAGAACACAGTGCTCTCCACAGAAACCTACCTGCTCGTTCAGGGTAAGAATTACACGTACAAGTGACGTACCGGTGTGGGTCGGCATCGATTGCAGGAGTCCTGGCAGCTTTCAGAAGGGGTTAACACAAATATATTCATCTTCAGCCATAGAAACAAATGTCTGAGCCTACTATAAAGTTAGAATGCACGACGGATTGGAATAATATATATTTATCCTACTTACTGCATGGACTCTGAAAGAATTTGTAGCAGTGTATAATTTTAAACTATTTGGAAGGGAGGGGGAGGCTCTTTATAGTATAAATATATTTCACTCCAGCCCACTATATATAAAATCTATTTTCCTCCTCAGAACACACTCATTTTCAGTAGTACTATGACCAGAATGTTTTGGTATGTTGCATCTGTACTTTTCAACCACTGGACAATGTACAGTTACTAGCAGAACACCTCAGCTCTGCACCACTTACCCACCACAAACTGCTAAGAGGTTTGGGGGTGGGTGTTATTTTTCTGCCTTTCTTTGCGGTGCCCCCTACATCTTCACCTTTGTGGTAAGATTTGCCTAGTTACAGAGTCCAATTCCAGATAATATAGTGACTGAAACAATAAATACGATTCTACAAAAACATTCTGGTTATCTTCTATAATTGCGACGAAATATAGCACAATATATTATATACCTACACTTATAATACATGCACAAACATGTCTCACGTGGACAGACGCTACAAAAAATTACCTCCTACTCTCCCCTAAATGCAGAAAAAGTAAGAAAATGGGCTTTTGGTCCAATCCATATGAAGGGTAAAAGAAACTGAAAGGGTAAGTCAGTGCCTCTCTACCCACCACTCCCAATAAAGTATCAGCAGCCCCAAGCTCCCGACTTTTCGGGCCTAGCCACAAAAGGGGAATGTCTTTACATTTAGCCTTAGCTATGGTTTGAGATCACCTCTTTTGACGGGGCTATCATCCACATCCCCGCGTTGTCTCCAAGTGCGCAAGATCACAGGCTGGCCGATCCCAGAGCGGCCAAGTCACGGAAAGCACGGGCCCTTGGGGACCGACTACCAGTCCCGCGACAGCTTGGTGTTCTGATCTCTTTTGGGAGGTGCAGGGGGCGGCCCCCTCCGTAACGTTGCATAGCCAGATATATGACTGCCCCCAAAGCTGCTCGTCTTCTGCTGGTCAGCCAGCAGCTCTGGCGGCGGTGGAGGCAGGGCCATGTCGTCCATGGTGGCCGTGGGCTCTGCCCTGGACATGCGCGCGGAGGAGAGGGAGCCGTGCCGGGTGATGGATTTCCGCTGCAGCGTCCGGTTGAGGTCGGCCAGGAATCCCGGCTGAACGCTAAGGCTGGACTTGGGTGAAGTGGGCACTTGAGGGCCTGCTGGCCCTGGTGGCTCTGCGGCCTCCGCCTGCGTCAGTCGGGTGCTGTCGTTCCGCTTGGGACGCGTGGGCGGCGGGGCTTTTTTCACAGACGGTTTTGACCATGCCTGAGGCTGGGGATTGACAACGGCGACTTTTGGGGAGGTGCTGCCTGAAAACACGGATGGGATCTCAACCGGCGGGAGAGGAAGATCTATTTCAGGCGGCGGCGGTGGAAAGTCTGAGTCGGATGGTGGTGAAGGGAATTCGACCACAGGTTCCTTCCCAGACATGCCCGGAGCAGGAGCCTTGGCTGGGATCCCTCCTTGCGGAAGGACAATGGGCAGGCTCACCCCAGAGAGGTTGAGCTTTCCTGGCTTCGGAGGGGCTGCAGGAGGTGACGACTCCTTGGAAGGAGACCCTGACGGCTCTGGTGGGTGTGCAAATTTGCTGACAAGGCGGTCCACCGAAGGTCTCTTGGACTCGTGGTACTCAGTGGAGCTGGCAGACTTGATGCTGGAGTTTCGCTGAGGTGTCGGAGGTGGTTTCTTCCCTCCGGGGCTTGATGTCTTGCTGGTCTTTTTGACTGGAGACCCTGACTTGTCAGGGGGGGGAGAACCTGCAGAGGAAGCCGGGGAAGGAGGTGGAGGAGGAAACACTAAGCTGCTCTCTGGTGGAGGAGGAGGGAAATCTGGTGAGGGAGCCAAAGCGGGCTGCCATTTGGGCTTCGCCTTCACTGCTGGAGGCGACTGCGGCGCCCCGCTCAGTGGAAGGGGTTTCAGAGGCTGGGGCTCCGCGGCAGGCGGGGCGGGGGGGGGTGGGAACTGGCTGGCTATCTGCTTCACCACCGATGGCACTGGGGACTGAGGGGACGGAGGGGGCTTCACAGAGAAACTCTGCTGCTTTGGGAACGTCGGCGGGGGAGCGGGACTGGGAGGGGCTGGGGGCAGTGGGGGCACCTGGGGAGAGGTGACACTTGGCTGTTTTTTTATTGCAAGGGGCAAGGGAGCTGGCACCGGGGGGGTGACATGTGTGACCCCCGGCGACCCCGCCTTCCCACCAGGCTGTGGGGGGAGAGCTGCCATGACAGGCTTTGGGGGAGCCTGGGGTGGTGGCGGGGCCGGCACTGGAGGAGGAGGCGGCGGCAACAAGGACGTGGCAGTGGCCTGGCCTATGTTTGGTTGAACCTGATGGATTTTGGGGGGGGGCGGCGGCGGCGTGAACTGTGGCACAGAGGGGGCACAAGGTGCCGGCTTCAGCTGCGCCATGGCCGAGCCGGGTGTGGGGGGAGGCGGGGGAGGCGGCGGGGGCGGCATGACCCCGTTGGGGGGCACCAGTATCTGCGGCTTTCCTGAGGGCGGGGGGGGCGGGGGGGGCTGCTGTGCAGCAGGAGCTTTGGAAAAGGGCCCGCCGTGCTGGGCAGCGTTCTGCAGCCTGGTGATGGTGCTGTACTTGACAAACATGGTGGCGGGTGAGCCTGCAGATGGGGCGGCCTGGCTGGGGAGGGGCGGGGGGGGGCGGGGGGGGGGGCGGGGGAGGGGGAGGGGGAGGTGGGGGGGGCGGCGGGGGCAGCGGAGGGGACGGCTGTGATGCTGTGTAGGGGGTCGCCACTTTTGTCTGTGGGGACACAGGAGGTGCCGCAGACGCGAAGGGCCGACCTGCGGGCTCCACACGGGCCTATGGGGAAGGGATTTTTAGTAGAAGTGGAAAGGGAGAAAAAGAAAAAGATAAGAGAGAGGGAGGGAGGGAAGGAGACAAAGAGATTATAAAGTCAAGGTCTACATGTGCCTGTCATTACAAATTAAGCGGCAGATTACAGCATGCAGGAAGCATTAGCAAAACAACGCAGCAAGAGCCGGTTCTGCGCGCTGAGAAGCCGGGAGCATGCAGCCTGCCGGGCAGGCGGGGGGCGGCGGGCAAGGCCAGCGCGGCCAGGTCTACCGGGCTAGGCTGAATGTCGGGGAGGAAACAACACCCCAGCCGTGTGGCTTCTGTGGGGCAGGCAGCTGCGCCCAGTGAGAAGTGCTGGCCCTCCTCTGGGCCAGTGACCCAAGGAGAGCGCTCCCCAGAGCGCCACAGGCCTGACAGAGGACGTCAGGCAGAGCGAGACTCCACGGGCATCTCCTCAGCTCGGGAAGACTAGGGTTAAACCATACGTGCCTCCCAGAGCATTTGCCACGCTTTACATTGGTTAGCTCAGGCCTTACACTGCTCAGTGTTACAAAACGCAGAAATCCTGAGCGGCTCCAAAACATATGAAGGGCAAGCTCTAAGCAGGAATACTACTGAGATCCACCTACTCCACATGCTCTGACATCCAAGACTGGCAAGGAAAAAAAATGAGGAAAGAGAGGGAGAACTGAGGTTTCCTAGGAAAATTTTCCCAGAAGGAAACGTTTAGAAATCTGCAAAAGAAAGTTAGATTCTGAAAGAAAAGCTCTACATGCAACTATTACGTTAAGCAGAAAAAGAAAGACAGGGAAAAGCTAAGGGAAGGAGCAATGGGAAAGCCGCAGGCAATGTTTTAGTCTACTGGTTGGGTTTTGCTCAAGTTAAAATTGTTTTTCTAAACCTGTAAGCCTACATTCCTGTTAAAAAATTAAAAACATAATTGCATTACTCAAGTTTACAAACATCCTCCTAATACAAAGTGGTTTAGCTACAAGCCAAGCTGTGAATTTCACAGTGCACGGCACAGAACCCAAACAAGCGTTAGAAATACATCACCAACATAGCAACTGACCACACTGGGCACCTATGCTTCATTAGTAGATACTTTGCCACAAGTCAGCCCAATTACGCTCATTTGCACTGTATGAGCAGGTTTGCGTATCACTTTGTTCTAAACACAGGTGCACAAAGTTTCTCTATGGGCAGAACACCACCAAAAGAATTAGAATCAGAAACAACAAACGGTGATTTACAACACACATGGGGTGTGCCTTTACCTGTCACATTAGGTCTAGAAAGCAGGAGTATAACAGTTCTGGAGCTAAATCAAGGTGTTCACATAACAACACAGGAGAGAAATCTTGATCTCTTGCAAGCGTTAGTCTGTAAACTGCCATTCCCCCAACCACTCAGGTTAATAAATTTTCAAGTAGCACCACCTGACCTTAATTGTGCCCTGTATAAGGCACCACGGGTGTGCTGACCTTAGCTGTGCTGAGCTTCGCTTTTGACACCTGAGACAGCAAAAGGCAACAGGAAAAATAAAAGCGGCATAAAACAGAGAGGGAGACGAAGGCATAACAAAACAGCTATCCCTGAATGGCAAGACCCTGGAGAATCTTGAATTCGTCACTTAGAACGCACACGCCGTGAGCACACGTGGTGATGCCTGTTGTCCCATTTGAAACAACGTGTTCAAAACCTCACAAGCAAAATTAGACATAACGAGATCTTCACTGCCCAACTGTGAAGAATGTGAACAGATGAATAAAGTATTCTTTGGGCAAACAGCACTCTTTCAAAATATGGAGTGGACAGAATACCTGCATTTTGGGAAGCGTGGGGGTTTTTAATCTTACATATATTTGAAACAGAGAGGAATTTTCCTCATATCCATTGAAGACAGTCATTTTCACAGTGAGCAAATTAAACACTCAGGACAGGGGAAAAAGAGTACTGTGCATCTCAGGAGGGGAAGCCCCTCCCATCTCCACAGAATCAAATTAAATTTCCACAGCCAGAAACATATTCAGTGACACTTTAGTTTACAGAACCTTGAAACAGACCATTGTCCTTGTTCATCCTTAAAACAATGTGACATGCTTCTGCGATTCGCGAAGAGGTACTCATTGCATACTATCAATTCGTATTTATAACATGCATCTTCATGACTACCTGGAACTATCAGAAACGCTATAAAAAGAGTAGTATATATTTTTTAAAATAACTTTTTTGGGGTTTTTTTTAGCTGTTTTTCCTAAGAAAAGTTTTGGCAATTGGTCCGTTTGCCATTTCTTTTCCTACGGCAGTTACTTTTGGACTGGTTAGCAAATTTCAGTCAAATACAACAGACAGAAATCTCAACACATTTTCAACTTCAAGAAACTGTTACGAAGTTACTGGCACCCGGTAAATGATGGAGAAGCAGGCAGAACGCTGGCTGAGCAGCCGGCTGCTGGCCTGGCGGGCTGGCCAGCCTCAGTGCCACCTCCCTGCTGAGCCAAAGCACGCTCCCTTCTGCCCGGCTGGCGGAGGGGGATGAGACAAGGATGGCACGGAGGGAGAGAGCTGTTGCAGATCGGGGAGAGACATGCTGGACAAGTCTCCATGAATTCTGCCACTTGCAGCAACCTGCCCATATGAACTTCTGACGTCAGCTCTGTCACCAAAGCACTGTGGAACAACTACTTCTGAAATAGCTGTTTGGAGACTCATCTGCCTAAACCAGCATGTCTCACAATCACTGCAACTACTTTTTCATGTAAATTACAATTTTTTCAACACTGTCGTTTCCTTTCTTGCCACACAGTTTAACATTTTCCACTGCCAGTGTGATTTATTAGTTAAATTCCTTGGGCCAGACCTGTACAGGATAAAAAAGCATGTACTGTAGTTTCACTGAAGGTGAATTTGTCACCAATTTACTCAGAATTTTTTAACATGGCTCTGAATTATAATTTTACACAGTTCATTTAATTTGGATTCTTTGAAAGTTTTAGGGCAATCCATTCACCTGTGTTACGCACCAGGAAGAGAAATACACCTTTTCTTGGATTTGTGCATAGGAAAAAATTCAAACTGAAGAAATCTTGAAACATGGATGGGCCTCAACAGGGAGCAGTCCAAATATTTTCATTTTAAGATGGTTTTAATCAGATAACAAAAATTCTTGGGGTTTATTTAAATGCGTAATTGCCAGCAGCACTACGGAATTGATAAAAACAGTGACCCGTTTGTGGTAAACTTTTTTCTAAAACCTCACAGAGAGTTTAGTGGCAAGATTTTCGTATTAAACCCAAACCTTTAGGAAACAGTAACGTTACAGTTCTCATAGCACTACTCTTCCACCTCTGTTGGATACATGCTAGACAGCCTCAAGTGCCATATCCTTCTCATCTACCCCGCTTCTGCAGAAATGATGCACCCTGTACACATACACAAGCCATCTGCTGATGAACATGCACCAGGTGTTGCACTCATGCAGTAGAAAAATTTGGATCACAATTTAGCAAGCTACATTCCTGGGCTGAGGACTACATTACTATTAGAATCAGACAATTTCCAAGCCAGCAGGCACTCCAGAAACATTAAGAATCCCAAAGAATGCAGCCATGTCAGTTTTCACATTGTGCCATATGTGCTTTCTTATTTGAAAACATGATGTTGCGTTTTATTTTTAGTTACTTATCTGATGCACCAATGTCAGTTGTAGTGCCCTGTGGGTTTAGTTTTAAAAAGTCTGCTTCTTTAGCTTGAACCTGAGGTCTGGGGCAGATACAGAACTGATAGGAGTAAAGACAGCTTCTCACAGCACCCTGCCAGTGTACTGCCACATGTAGCTGCCGCAGTTAATACTGACGTCACGGCTGTTCAGGAGCCTGGAAATACCTTTGCGCCTGACAACAAACCAGCTTAAGCGGCAATCCTGCTGCGTTTGGAAGCATTCTCTGGGAACTACACCAGTCAACTACCACAGAAAGGACAGAAAACCAACAAAACCATGACAGACCTGAGCCCCACCTTCAGTGAGTTCAGATCTTCTGTAAACTCTCTACCAGCAACAGGAGATACCAAATCTGCCTCAATCCACAACTGCTGTCAATTTTAGCACTTTTGCTTTGACCATATCTGTGGTTACTATTTCCACTTCCACTGAATATAATAGAAAATATTTGCGTAAAAACTACTGGAATACTCCTTAAATGGATATACCTGCCTTCAGGTCTCAGTTATTCACATCTTTACAATGGAAAGATGTGGCTAGTCAACTGCAGGAAAATCTTAGTGAAAGAATTTCATTCAACTTGTTAACAGCTGATCTTTTTATTTTGTCTTTATTCAACATTATTGAATAGGATTCTATGGGAAGGGCTGTATCATGCCTTCAAAGAACAGAGGGCTCTGTGCACACAAATAACAGCAAGAACAGAAGGTTCCCAGGCTGAATTCCCTGAAAAAGTGATTCCTGAAATAACAATTATATGGCAGTGTATGTCAATAACAGAGAGTTAAAAAAAAAAAGAAATCCCACTCAAGACAGAGGTGGAAGAGGTATCACTCTGTCTCGTACATTTTGTTGGGCGTTGGTTCTCAAACTAAAGTCTTCTTGTTACCTTGCTGGATTCCTCCAGTTGAGTGCCTCGTTTCCAGGCCTCGGAGAACATGGAGGTGACAATACTTTGGGAACGGACATGTCCAGCTGGCTGCGTGTCAGAAACTCCACTGTCAGACTGATTAGAATGATTTGATTGAGATTCTGTTTAGAAGAAAGAAACAGTTAGCATATGTTTCTGAATTTAAGAGTAGAGTTGGTGTGCTTATAATGCAACCCTGTGTGATTTTAGTGGTCACAATCATTAAACATGTTATCCCACCAAAGGACATTGTTCCCACTAACCACTGCATAAGCTCTAGCTCACATCCAGGCCCATTCTGTCTGGAAAACAAAACAGTGCAACAGATCCCTGGTATTAACCAAATCTGAAGCTCCATAAAGATGACAGCGTGTCAGATACGCTGCAAAGTAAAAACACACCACAGTTGAATAGGTTCTGAAACACTGAACCACTCCTGCGCTTTGGGAAAAGCCTCATTTCATGCAACGCATGCAGTCTGCTCTCTCCAGCATTCCTTCCCCGCGCAGCCTTAGAAAGACACTGGACATCGGCTGAGGGCAGGCAAACCATGCTAGCCAAGGCAGCGCTCTGCTTCCGCCTGCTCCATTCCTCAAGGGAAGAGAAGGAATGATGCACATCCCACAACTAGTGCTCTGGGTCCACAGGGTATCTTGAAAAGACAACAGCAGCAACTGCCAGACCAATTTATCCAGCCTGGTACCTGCTTTCTGTGTAGTCCCAAGCTGTCCTGGGGAAAAATAGCATCTAGGCACAGGCTGGACTGCAGCTCTGGCAGAACATGCATGGCTGGTGGGCTGTGGCTCAGCTCCTCACAAGAAAAAAAAATTTATCAGAAAAACACCCAGCTTGGATGGAGAAATTGTCAGTAACTGAAAATTTAGCACTACACCTGGCAAGCTGTGCTACAGAGTTGAAAAATCACAGTGCCTTCCCAGTTTGGCTGAATTTGCTTGGCTCATTCTCACAGGCTACTTTCTGAACCTTTCCACTTCAGCAGCATTACTTCCTGACTGTATCTGTGACGGACAAAACCCTTTCACACAATAGCCCGTTTTCAATGAAACTTGCCTAAGGGTTCAGAGTAAGCTGGCAAAGCGTCAGTCAGCTCTGAACAGTGAAATGAGACTACACAAACCATTCATCAATTTTTAAACTGTTATGCACTACAAAAAACCAGTCCCAGTCCTGCTGAGAGGTAAAACGGAGCATATTACTGCAGGCACACAGAGTTTGACAGGAACAGAAACAGTATTTTCAAAGTTTGTCTCTAAAGAGATTGTCTGGATCTTTGCCTTTGGACAGGGAGTATTCCTCATTATCCAACTTCAAATATTCCAGTCAACAAAAGCAGTTTAAGAGCTATACACACACGCTTCATGCACCATTAAAATATGTATTTGATTTCTTTTTTCAAAAAGGTGAAGACAGATGCATCAGGAATTTGAATGAAAGTTCTCTCAGCGGCAGAAAAACATTATTTTTCAAAGGCGAGCAAGAAAGTTCTGTATGTTCCAAAACCATACACCGCTGCAAGTAATATAATAAAAAAAGTTTTATAAAAATATGTTAAATATAAAGTCTATGTTTTGGATTAAACATAGCATAAAAGACTTTGGAGAAATAGTCCATTTCCTGCAATAGTCTCTCCTGAGGTCTCCAGATAATGGGTAATAACAAAGGTAATTAAATCTTTCTATTATGACACAGATCACATTATTACCTGGCAAACTAGATGAGCTGGAGCCTGACTTGATACTGGAGCTAGACAAGGAAGTCCAGTCATATGCAGATTCTGTTCTCTTCAATGCTTCCTGATAGTTCATGTATAGTTGCTTCCCGTACTAAGCAAAATGACAAACACATTTAACAACTCTATATAGGCTGTGTACCCTTTTCAGACTGTTGAGCTCCACCTCTCTCTGGCTTCCCTAGTTCACCTTTTCCCCCCCCCAGAGAGAAACAACAGGCTCTGTTAAGGAACTCAGGCAACATTGATTGGTTTATCCACAAACTGCTGAAAGAAAGAAAACCAGTTTATGGTAGAAGAGACAGCATCAAGCAAAAAATGGGGCAGTGAATAAACTAAGCCAACCTTGGCATCTTAGAAAACAGTTCTGTTTTCTCAATTCTATTTTCCCATAAGCCTTCCTTTTAATATCTGTAAGGGAACTGGTTAAAGTCTAGCCGTGTCAGTTAAAACTTCCTCATGTGACAGATGTGCAGCAGAAATAAGAAGAAAGGGCCCAGTTACTGAATTATCACATCAACAAAGCCTAACCGTTCTGCCAGGTAATGCAATATGTAAAGAGGATTGTACCTTTCACATTCAGAATAGTTAAACAGAGGGTAGTTTGATTTAGCATGTATTTTGCTAGTAACTGTAAATGGTTTTACACAGATAATCACAACAACTCATGCCAACAGTGCAAGACTGCCTAGAGGAGGTTACCTTAGCAATGCGGATGCCATTAATCCATTGGTGTAGAGTTCTTACATCATCACAGCAAAGATACTTGATATACTGGGATTTCTTCTGGATCTGAGGATGCTGCAGAAAAATTGTTAATCCTCATCAATATTTTAATAGCTAGGAATGCAAGGAAAGCCATTTATCTGTTGAGGTCTATACAGACAAACTTAATGCTGGAAGCTCTTCAACAGTAGTCCGCATCTGAGCCCACTTAAAAATGTTTGAGAGTACTTCAGGAGGTGGCAGTGGGGACTGCCTCACACACAGACTGGCACCGTGTCCAGCATGCACTGACTTCAGGTTTGAAACACTAAGAAAGGGTGAATCTTTCAGTTATTCTTGTGCTGTACCTTTTAACCAGCAGTCTTCTGCACCTGTAAGGCTCTTCAGAGACCTTCATATTTTCAAGCCAAGTGGTCAGAACAGTGTCAGCTTGTACAAACCTTTCCTAAACACAGGCAAGAGACTGCCAAAGCATAAAGAGTGGTCTCCTTTCACTGCTCTGTGGGCTAACTCACCACCGAAGGAGACCACTGATACTTCACCTTCATCTCACACCAAAACAAACTGGAGCGAAAAACACACACTGGTCTTCTCTGCTTTTGTATGGCTTGAGTGAGACACTACACAAATTGTTAAGCACAATCCTATTTTCAGCTTGTAGAGCCTTCAAGGCCCCCACCCTATTGACTATCATCCAAAATACCTGCTGCTCCCACATGCACATATAAAAAAAGAATTTATCAATCCAGCAGTCAAGAAAGAAATGGGTATTTTTAAAATATCAGACAGTGGAAATTATTCTGGATGGATTATTCAGTTGTTTCCTGTCCATGCTGTAGAAGTCATGTGTGTCTCACCTGTCCAGACAACGCTGAATACTCAAGTTCTTATCATTCCCTCTGTTAGCTTACAGTTCAGTGACACAGATGCTAGATGATTGTAGGTATTTGTTTTTACTGAAGACTGAAACATATCTCAAAGACCTTTTAATCTCTTTTCAGAGTATTTTCTCCTGTTGGCTTCCAATGAACATGATAGTCCAAAATGAACATGAACATATTTATCTCCATAAACAGAACATAATAACTAATTTAATGATGACATTAGATAATTGTTTTCATTTTTCACTACCAGCCTCTTTCACATACATGTTGTATAACAAAGAAGAGTCTACAGAAGCACAAAAAATTACTGACTAACAAGCCATCTTTTTCCTGGACTTGTTCAAAAATTTGGCTATATAGAAATAGAAGAACCTCTCAGAAATTTAATATTTAGGACCAGGGAGCTAATATTATATACTAGCATACAAATGTTATATTTAAAAACAGCACAGCATCTGTCTTGTACAGTAAGGTTCAAGATAAATAAAGGAAGCAAACATGCAAAGACAAATCCATTTTGGACTTCAGTGAGAACTGGCCTTTCAGTTTGTATTTGCTGTTCACCTCTCCAAAAATATGTTCGTGTTTTAGAGATATTTCCCAGCTTAGTGAATCTTTGTGGCACAAAACTGAGTTTCTATTTAAAAAAAGTATGGCTTCTATACATTGGTACTAATATAAAACACTGATATAACACTTTAAGAATTGAGAAAGGCAGAACTCAATCCTGCTTAATATAGTAACTTGGTATTCATCAGTTTCATGCTAAAATAGCAGCTTCATTTTGTGTTAAGTTACCTGACTAATGCTACTCCATTCATTTACTAAAATAAAGGGACAATTTAGACATGTTAGACTTGGACTGTAACATTTTCATGTCTTTATGTACAGAATGGCAATACTAATTTTTTTTTTTAAAAATCTACTTAGATAAGAGATTGGTTTACTCTGTGTGGTCAACAAATCCCAAAAAATAATTCATTGTTAACCTGTTCAAATGATGTGGATAGAAAGTTATATGTAAGAAATCAATTTACTTCAAGGAATTTATACATACCAACGAACACTGGTATTTTTGCTTTTAATTGCATTCAATTAACGGTGCCAGTGACCTAGAAGAACTGGAAATATTTTTCATGTTTCAGCTGTATCCTTTCTCCCTTAATATCATGTCCCATATTTTATATTCAGTATCTACCTCTCAGTGGGTCCAAATGCCTGTTGCCCTGTCTGTTGAAAGATGAAATCTTCTTTTCACACAGTGGACAGGCAGCCACACAATCCAGGCACATAAACCATTCTGATTTACTGACAAACGCAAAACCACATGAGCTACAGATCAGGGAATGTAAGAGGTCAAAGGAAAAGTGTTAAGTGCAGCTATAACTATCTCTTGGTACTTGCACCATTTTCAAATCCATGAAGACACTTTACTTGCTGTGAACATACTGTGAAAACCTGTTTTAAAATAGCTTTGTAGCTAGCTATCTTGCAGGAACTGACACCATTTTGAACACTGTGTGGGAGTTGAGAGAGACTGGGAGAAGAGTTGATGCAATTTAAAATAGCCTGAAGTACTCACGTTATTAAGCTCACAGTTTAACATCAGCTCACTGCTTTTGTAACATTTTTTTCTACCGGGTCTTTCTATCTGTCCTTTACACTCAGAAGTTTCTTCCTTTACAGCACCCCTTTTCCCTCAGGTTGGGCAATATGGGTAGACCTGACTCTTTAACACCAGTTTCTGCACAACTCTGGACCTACATTCTGAGAAGACAGCAACTTCCTGAATTAGTGTTTCAAGGGATATTATCTCACTGAACCTGAATAATGTATAAAGTTGCCAAACAGAAAAAGAGTTTATTTACTGTTATGTTTTAGAGTATGATCAACAATCATATGATGAACAATTAAATAGACAGACTGGGACTCACCAGTCTGGAAGTAAGACAATGTTTACACAGTCATGAGGAGCACGTAGAACAGGCAACAATTGTTCACTAACTGTTCACTTCCTATACAAGAACTAGAGGAAAATAAAATGGAAAGCCACTGATGGTTCAGAACAAGTACAAGAGCGTACAAGTGTACCCAGCTGCTGCTGCGTTCTGAAAGTTTCTTGGAATCCCGTAAGTGACAAGGCATACTCAAAGAGTCAGACTGCACCTAGGGCTATCAAACAGCCAAGATCCACGCCCTGGCTCCCCAAACTTCTAAAGGCTGAAAAAGTATTCTATGGAAGTATCACTGCAAGACTGCCCTGTACTTCTGATTTTTCCCTAAGCAGCTTGTAAAGAAAGATCACTGTCAAGAGAGAAACCTAGAGTGCTAGATCAATTCAGTAAAGCCATTCTGCTGCAGCTCTTTGCGATCTTTTTTCCTTCCCCACCCTGCAATCCACATGGATCTTCTGGCAGGTGGAAGAAATCTGTCAGCTTGATGTGGAAGTGATTCATAGCCATGTCTTCCCTTTACACTAGTCCCCACACGGCATTTTCTCATCGTTTTTAATGTATTTCTGTCAAGGAGGCTCATTACAACTGCACAGAAAATGCAGTTAAACATAGCTTTCTCATTGTCACTGTAACTTACGGCAATTTACTTTTCTCATGTGCAGAATGAAGATAATTTAGAGATTTGCCCTGAAAACTGACAGGCATAGTTTTCCAATTGTTGTATTACTAGAGGAAGGGTATTCTAAATTATAATCTCTCAGAAGATTAATATTGTGTTAATCACCTCTTACAATTAGGAAGTGTAGTCAGTCTAAGAGACTAAGGTTAGTATGGAAATGTTTCAAGCCCCTTAATTGCTCTTTCAGTATGAGAATTTTCAGAACAATTAACAAGTTACCTTTAGCACTAAACAATAGTCTGTAGGTGCTTTGTATTTGTTCCGATAATCCTGTCCATAGTAAACACTGACATGATCTAGCTGTAGAAAGCACACAAGATCCCGTGAGACCTATTAAATAATAATAAAAAAAAAAGTAATTGACAAAGTATCTTTAGAAGAAAACCAGACACTGACAAAATCAGTCTAGTGTTAAGATCCAATACTAACATAACATCTAGTTAAGGTCTAGTTTCAATCTGATTTGAAAACTTGCAAGAAGGAGATACAGCCATGCATAAACTCTTGCATTTGATGTTCATTTTTAACCAGGATATCCTTTTCCAAATTCACTCTGGTTTTTTTGTGGTTTGGCTGCATTTTGCATTTTGACAACATTTTACATCGGACTACTAAAGTTTATTCAGAGTTGGTATCAGGAGAAAGTAAATAGGATTGGCTGATCATTAACTTTTTAACAGCTGTTGGTTACATTTTATTTTGGTAATAATCAAGGTGTCCAAATTCCAGTGTGACTGTGAATAAAATTGTAATGATGTTTGGCAGCGACTGAAGGATGCAAAATTTCAACAGGCTGTATTGCATATAGATTGTTCTAATGAAGCAAAAGGCTGCGGAGAGAACACGTGAGATGTATTCAGCTCTAAAGGGAGCTGCTGCACCAACAGAGATTTCCTCTTCGCTGCCAGCTGTGTGGGAAGTGGACTTCCTGTACGGGGGTACGGTTGGTGCTGTCAAGACTGATGCGTTTACAGACACCTTCAACTCACAGTAGCTCAGCCTTGAAGCTATAAGGCATTTGTAGCAGCTTTCTGCTTACTTTTTGTTACGGATACACACAGAAGTCACACTGAAGAAATGATATTACATTTATGATTTCCAAAAATGTAGCACAAAAAAGTAGTCCGAAAAGAATCTCGTTTATATGAACTAAATAAACCAAATGAAACTATGCAGACTGATTGCAGAGTTGGTCTGATTATTCTGTGATTGGCATTTGCAGTGCAATTTGGTCCTTCATCTGAATTCTACTTGAGCAAAAGACAGCCTCTTAACTCCACCAATCATTTTTCCTCAAGTGTCTCTAAACACCTTAACCCCAGCCTCACTCAAAATGCAGACCCTTGTCTTTTTGTATTTTTAAATTTGATGTTTCATATCAAGTGCCACCACAGTAATTTACACAATATTCCCATGATAAAGCTGCATTTTTAATTCAGTGATGTGGCACTAGGCACAGCAGAGAGAAGCCAAAATTTAAGGCCGACTCCTGTGTGCACGATTTGCCAGCAATAAACAATTCAGGAAAATTGCTTTAAAACAGCATACCTTTGCCTTCCCTTTAGGGACGTAATAGATTCCAGAAGCTCGAAGAAGAAAGTAACGTTTCTTCCAAGACTTCTTACCATCCTCTTTCAGCCACAAAACTCCTTCAATCTCTGGCACAGTTACAGAACTTCCACAGAAACATTCCTGCCAATAACAACAATGGTTTGAGAAGAGAGAAAAACAGAATATACAGCATGCAGTGGTTTGTTTTTAATGACTGAAGTTTTGATTCTTTATCTAAGGAATGCACATTTTTTCATGCAGCGATATGAATTAGAGATTAACTGTAGAAGCTATAAGGTAATTCAGACAAACACAACAGGGGATCTTAGAATTTTCTCAGTGCAAGTATGACAACAAAAATATTAGCAGCTACTGTAAAGATTTTCTAACCGCTGATCAGTAACAGATCTCCCAACAGCTTTACTGGCTTTAGTCACGAGGTCACCTTACAGGTATAGTCTCAGAAGTCTAAGTATACACAAAACCTAATTACATATCCATCAGATACATCTATAATTCATTCCATATACTTTTCTTGCTACCAATTGCCCACGGTACAATTTCTGTTAAGGTTCTATCTGTGAAAAGCTAACAGAAGAAAACAAACACTTTAAATACAATCCAGATTAATATGCAGCACAGATTTATTAGTAACTGTACAAGACAGAAAGGATTAGACAATTACAACTCTCTGCATGTCACTGCTTCAGGCATCTTTTTTTATCCACTATACTCACACGACCACTTACTAAAACCCATATTAATAGTATACTAAAGAGCATGCATATGCTACTATAAAGTTAAATTGTATTTAGTATAGTCCAAAATTAAATACCCAAAATATTTACTTTTGTGTTAACTACTGAAATCATAATCATTGTTCTGTGGAATCAATCAAACAGAAGCTATGACACTTCAGTAGGGGTACATGTCTACAAACATGTCACAAATCCATTCACTTTCCAGCTTACAGAAGCTATGTTTGCTGTTTGATTTATTTGCTGCAGACATTTTTTTTGTCCTTCGTTCTGTAACCTATTTCATGTGTTCAATATTAATTGACTGCCTTTTCTGTCACTCATTTTTTAAAATATAATATTTGGTTGTTTATTTTAAAATGTAATTGAAACCATTTTTAACTGCTTTGCAAACTAACAAAATTTATAATATTAACATAGACCAGTCACTGAACCAATTCCATAGAGTTCTGTAGAGAATAACAATTTGGAGAGTACTCATAAGAAAAATCTCTACCAGCACAGGTCAAAACAACAAGTGACAGCTGTGCAAATTTCAACTGGTTTTAGCCAGCCATATTTACAGGTAACCTCATTTTGATTATCACTGTGTATGGTATTTTAGTTATTAAACAAAATAGAGACACATTTTTATTAATGACATCTGAAACAGGGTAACATTAAAACAGCCATTTATCTCAAAAATGGAACACATTCCATTCACAATTGTTCCGGAATTACATTCAGCTCCATCCATCAATTTTAATCACCACAATCTTTTAGACTTTAGCTTCAAGCTCTGAAATGACCACTATGCCCTTTTTGTTTCGGCAGTCTTACCTCTAGCAGCACCTCTTTATTTCTGTCCGCCATCTCAGAAGTTTCTTTCTTCCCCAGAAGATAGTTCTGTAACAAGAGAAAGCTTAATATTTCTATAGGCATTCTGAAATCAAGCCAAACAACATTTCTCATTTACCTTTCTGTAGCAGCAAGAAAAAAACCCAGCAATTATCTAAGAGCAATACACTAACTTAAAAAAAAAAGTTGTAGTCCAATTGAAACTACCCGTTAGACTGCTAAATAATTCATGGAACTAAGTTATAGCCACCTCTTCCATAAATATCAATCAGTCTATATTCATATGTAACAGCCTTATAACAACGTTAACCTGGCTTTCCACAAAATAAACAGCTGCCTGGTACAATGCATCCAGAGATAAAAATACTATGAACTTCAAAACCCCACAATAAAAATATGTAAAAACCAGAGATCTTTACAATTGTTACATACTGCCATTATTTATGTGTTCAAAGAAGCACGCTCAGAAGCAATGTACTTCTTTCTACCTTGCCCTGACAGCTTTGCTGAACAAAAATATTTATATTTTCATGAAGAATTACTAAATACTCCTTGTCTTCTAAAATGAAGACATATATATGCATATATGTATAATAACTATGCATAGGTACTGTCTCTTATTATAAGTTTTGTACTCTTCTTCAGCTTCGAAAGAACTGGGACAATGAAAATCTTCCTCTTACTAGGAAAGACCCCAAACATACTCAACGAAGTTTAGCCAGTTCAATATTTTAAACCAAAGGGAAATATTGGGTTCATGCTGGTACCTCATTCTTGATGACAGTGCCTACCATATGTACTGACAGTAACTATATCAACTACGTGCTTCTGCTTCATTGCAAAACACTTGAAGACGACCTGGTTTTCAATTCTTGCTTTAAAAATAAATAAATAAAGTACACAGACGGTGTCCCAAAGGATAAACATGCAAAACTGATACTCAGTTTAAATCCAACACATTACCACATAGAGGCCATACAGATATAAGAACAATCTGTGACCCCAGAGGGAATACATTAGGTAAGAACTGAGAGGTCAAGCGATACCATATCCACATATCTCAATTCAAATTCTTCAGAAATCACCTTCTGCTTTTCTGTTTCTTTTCATCCACTCCCTTACAATATGGAACTGCTGCCAGCTATCAGACCCGTAGCTACCACTTGATAGATGAGGGGCCTTTGAGGCCATCTGAGAGAGAAGAGGGGCCTTTGCTTTCCTAGCCAGGAAACAGCAAACGCAGGTGAATAGGGGCAGGTCCCAGCTTCCACAGGGAAGGACAGATGCTCTCTTCTCTTCATTTGCCATCTGGCCATGGAGTAGCTATTCTCTTCGATTTTCTCTTCCCGTTACATTACTAAAGCAATGTAAGAATGTACACTGGAGAGGCATTACTATTAGCGGTATCTTTTCTCTTTGCATATTTACGTATTTGAACAGCACTAAGTATTGGTGTAAATGCCATGAAACTGCTTGCCTTCACCTCCATTAAAACAACCCACAAACACATTAGCAAAAAGATTGTTTCAGCTCATAGTTTTCTGCTAGGGACTTGATTTTGTGCCATCCACAATGTCAATGCACACGGTGCTGAAACGTGAAAGTTGCCTGACATTTTAAGACACAGGCAAGTATCAAAATAAAAGTATGGAAATTAATGCTGCCAAAAAAGTAAAAAACTGCAATCAGGTGTGCATCCTTGCATGCACACATGCATTCATGTTGATTCTCAGGCTTACCTGGGGATTCTTGAAAAGTGCATATTTCTCTATGCGTTCCACAAACATTAATTTGTTTTGACTATCTCTTGTCCAGTTCAGAAGATTTTCAACTAAATTTTCATGATCTTCAAAGATCCTTTCTGCAGCAATAACAAGGGAGCAAATACATTTGAATCTGTCACATACTGTGATAGAAATTACTCTGCAGTCAAATCTGGGAGACAAGGCATATATGTAGAGAAAACACAGTTCAAGGCCTACTAAAATGGGGAAGAAGTTCATACTAAGAAATGTAAAGAACTTAGCCAACTTTCAGACATGCCTGGTTAAATTCTACATATACACTCACACAACACATTCACTTCTGTCTCTTCAGGCGTAAGTTCCATCAATACATGAAGTATTTTTCTTTTTTTTTTACCTGACAAAGCCTACCATCCCACATGAACACAGCAGACTCAAATGACAATATTTCAAAAGTTTTAAGTACAGATAAGAAGGTTATCACATTTTTATGTACTCTGGTCCACACAATCCTGGCAGGAATTTATTAGGCCGCTTTTTCAGCGCAGAATTTGGTTCTACATCCCCAATCACTATCTCACTCGTAAAGTATCAAAAAAAGTAGTAAGACAATAGTCAGAGGAAAACAAAATAGCTCTGAAATGCAGAATACCCAGTTAGTGGGGGTATTGTAGATGTCTGAAAACTGACACTGTCTATTTCTTACAATCTATCTCACTGACTTAATGATGAATCAACAATGGCTTCTGAGAACTCTTGAGTTTTGACTCTGTTGAAATAGTTATCACTAGTACAAGATACTGAAAAACAGGCAAAAGAAGAGGGGAAGAAAAAAAAAAAGAGGAAAATTTACTGAAACGGTAGAGAAATATCTTAAAACCCTTACTCTAAAATAAAGAAAAATACATCTTTGAGAAACCATTAGACCAACTTTCTCCTCCTTTCAAAGACATAGATGTAGAATCTTGCTTTCTGCAATTTGTTCCCTCTCCACATAGGCCACACAGTGGCATTTCAGCAAATTACTTCTTTTGGAATACTTCGGAACTTGCTTGACCTTTCAATTGCATCTGAAAGCAGAACATGTTTTTTTCCACAATTACACCACATTTTTACAGAAGGTATATGGCACTGATCACATCCAGACCTAGGAGCTATCGTTAATGAAGACTGAGATGACAGATGACATTTCAACATCTTTAGTAACTAAGAATACTAAGCAGAGTGAATGCAACAAAATGTCATCGGTAGGGAATGAATTAAGGTTTGAGATGACAACACAACACTACTGCGGTCTCAGTGAGATCTTTCTAAGTTTTCAAGTTTTAACTCACGACTTCCATCAAGCTCTATCAGCAACACAGCAATACTGTCTTCCAAGAAAGTAAAAAAAGGTGTTACCTAACAGAAGAATAAAACAAAAAAGCTTCAGAGGACTGTGATACAAAAGCTGAAATCTCACCCGAGCCTAGTAAGTGAAACTAGATAGCCTTCAAAACGTATCAACCGTTACTGCAAGAACTGTAACTTCACTCAAATATGAAACAACATATTCAGTGAGTGTTTATGTGCTTACAGTATGCAAAACTGCATATAATACAATGTTCCTATTATTAAGCCTACTCACTAAAATTCAAACATTGTACCTGACAGACACTTCATAGACCTACTCCGCTCTAACTGAAAAAGTGGAAACAACCTTTGTCCCAACCAAAAGAAACCTTCCACAGTTGTTTCTGTTACAAACTTGCAGGGTAAAACTGGACAAAGAATTTAATTCTGCATTCTGGAAACAGTATCACTGAGTTCTTCTGCAAATACATATAAAGCTCCTGGTTAGACCATTAGATAGCAACAGGTGGCCTTCTACATCAAGAATGTGTACCTAAATCAGACTTCAAAAACTCATTAACCACACACATTTGAAGCAGACCACATAAAATGCAAAGACAATCAGGAACTCCACAGGCCTCATGTCTTTCTCCACAGCTTGTTAACTTAAAGCTTTCACTGCATTGTATTGAACTGTGCAATTAATGAGCGATCAGCTGACAAGACAACATGGTAAAATACACTCTGATGGTACATAGGTCTTCTGTGTCTTGCTAAAGGAAAATATAGTAAAGGAATTCCTTCCTCTCACATAAGCATTGCCAGAAAAGAATGTTTCAGAAGATGAACCACTGGCAAACTAACGTAACGCAATTACACAACAACACAACAGGCTTTGCTGTAATTGTTTTTCAAGTTCCAGTAAATATCATTAATCAAATAAGCTGCATGTTGGATTGTCTATTAAAAACACATACACGTGAACTCTATGAAAAACTACCCAACAGCTGCTGCATCAAGGATCAAGGAAAGCCAAACTGAAGAATGGAAGAGGAAAATTAATTCTACCCTATTACATCTCTCTTAGGTTTATCACGTTGTAGTCTGAATTTAAAATTCTGTAATTATAATATATGATGTTCTTTAACTTAAAATTTTCAATACAGCAAATTCTGTCATTCCCAGTGTGTCACTGAGCCCATACAGTAGGACAAGCATATACTTGCAAAACACCCAACAAGATGTTAACCCTCATTTCATTCCAAAATCAGTTCAGTTGCAGTGTTAATTTGGATAAATATCAGTTTATCTTTCGGTCTGCAGCCTAGCTCTTCGTTTCTAACAGAAGTTGAAAAAAAAATTCTAGTATTTTTTCCTCTATTCTTTCCAGGCTGCACAGTGAATGAAAGTGTCTTATGAAAGCAAATCTTTGATGGAAAAGACCTTGTGTTCAGGATCCTGCCACCTACACATTCAGAGGTTTTTCAGTGATAGAAACATAAAACTATTGCAGTATTAATAAAGTTTTTATTGATACTATTCTCATTGTAAAATGTTACAGAATTACACCTTTGATTTTTATATACTCAGTTTGGATTTACGTAGAATTTGTGCAAATTCTTTCTGGTTTCAAAAACTGGGTAACTTTCAAGGTTTCATTTATTAAAATGTTAACGTTTTGAGCTTAGTAAGATCTCTTTTTCATATGAAAAGCAGAAGATTCAAAGGACACCCTGTCACCCTACAATGGCCTTTTTTGTCTAACAATAA
The DNA here is from genome assembly GCF_015220075.1 of Falco rusticolus. NCBI lineage: Eukaryota > Metazoa > Chordata > Aves > Falconiformes > Falconidae > Falco > Falco rusticolus. Next base: position 49,830,040 of record NC_051194.1, read on the forward strand.
GCAAAGTTAACATGCTACACTGCCTCAAATAGAAAAGGTTTCACCAAAGGAGAGAGGAAATATTAATTTGCATATTTGGGTTCAGTCTGGGCTCAATAGCTCTCTGATGTAATTATTTTCTGATTATGGAGATTAATATTGTTTTTCTATCATTTTTCCCCTTCTGTTGCATTCCAATGGTATATTGGCTAAATGAACAACCGACATCGTGGTACGTGCAACGCAGCACAAAGGGGCTTCAACTGCCCTTAAAGCCATATTGCCAATTGCATTAAAATATTTAAAAGCAAAAAAATGCAGACAGCTTTTTGTAATAAAAGCTATTAGAATCAGTACAAGATACTATTTACAAAGAGGATGATGCATGGTAAGCTTTTTATCCCTTACCTCTTTCTTCTGTGAAGAACACAAGAAAACCAAGAGGTTCAGTGACTAGACATTAGTAAAATTCCTATATCACACCTTAGAATTTAGATATGCTAAAATCATAAAGAAAACATTTCTAGATCATTCTGAAACAGCACCATTCATGAGCTTTATTACATGAATGACCATTTACTACAATAATGAATGGGACGATGAACATTATAAAGACAAGAAATTAAATCGTTCTGAGGACATATAGACAAGTATTATATCAATAAGAATTATAAATATTTATAATTATTACTTACCCATTTGCAATTCAGAGATGGTTTCCACCAATGACCAGTCTAAACTGTAACCACAATGCGATTTGTCCATCAGATTATCTAATACTTGTCTCACTGTCTGCCTTTCATCCACCATCATTGTTTTTGAGCTGTCATCAGACATATGGACTCTGATCACCAACTATTAAGCAGAAAATTAGGATAACAAGAAGGAGGATTAATTTTCCACATTTCAAATAAAACCATGTTTTTTAAGACCTTGGGTTTTTTTTATAAGATTTTGTTTAAATAGCATAAAATATTAAGTTCAATCAAAACAAAGCCATAAATGATGGTTAGATGACGCATCACAGACACTTAACAAGATACTGTTCTCCTTCAGTAGGAGAGAGTAAATATAAAGGTCTTCCCAATACAATGACAACATGCTTTAGTTGTGTATCTAGAAGGAAAAAATCCCTCCTGCTTAAGTGTCCTGTTCTGATTAATACAGTGTCTTTGTGAAAATTTTTCTTAGGTATCTAGGTGGAACAAACATAGACATGGAGTTCTGCACAACATCATACAGGATCAGAATTTTTCAGATTTGAAATTCAAGCTTTCCGCCCACTTCCTCCATATTTTCTGAAAATGCTGATTATGTAAACCGTACACCTATAGTAAATCATCTTTTTCTGAGGTGTATGAAGCACCAGTGGGAAAGAATTCTCCTTGTAAAACACAATGGCTTTTCATAGGCACTTTAAAGAGGTCATTGTCCAGGAAAGAAAAATGCAGCCATTTTTTAACTAATCAAAAAACGTAAGACAATTGATTCTTCTTGCCAAGCATTACTTCCGTTTTTACACCTTGTTCAGCTGGAAAAGTTGTAACTTTTTAACTTTAAAAAGTTAAACTTTAAAAAGTTAAAATTAAACTAACTAATTAAAGTTACTAATTAAAAAATTAGCTAAACTAATTACAACTAAATGTAAGACACTGGTTGGCTTGTTAATTCCCATCTTCCAACCAGTACATTAATTCAGCTTTTGACACATAAACAGTAAATATGAAAGGCTTTTTAATCTACTGAAAAACTCCAAATGTAAAATAAGAATGCTAAATTTCAAGGGAACACTTTATATTCTTTGAGAGTGCATCAAGTAATGTCAGTAGACTTTCTCCACTTGCTAACCACTGTCTGTAGCCTGGAATGCTCGTATTCCATTTATCACTGGAAAATCCTGCTATGCATAATGGGAAGGGGTCTGTCAAGAAAACAGACCCTAATTTTAAATGTGTGACTGCTTAGTATATGAAGACAATTTCAGGAGGCTAGAAGACCTTTGTTTCAGCTCTGGGTAAAGTTGGCAAAGTCTTCTCAATGCACACTAGCTGCAAAATGAGCTATTCCTTAAGAAAAACATAATGGCATTCTATATGCTAGGGTTTTCTTGATTAGGTCCCATCTAGATAAAAAAGTACATTACCACTCAAGATCAGAACAGTAGTGTTCTTATTTTATTTAGGGCAACTTAAGGGTAACAGACACACATGAGAAGAATTTTGTCTGCATTTTCCAGGTGAAAAACTATAAAATAAAGATCTTACAAACCAGTACCTTTTTCACTTGTGCCTCTTTAATCTTCTCTAATGCAACCCTAATCTTCTCAGCTTTGAGTTTAGCAGCCTGTTCCTCCTAGGGGGACACAACACACAAGATTCCAGTTAACACAAACTTCAGTCCAGTTTTAGTGGATCCAATTTTGAGGCTACCATGCTTTAAAACATTTAACTGAAATGCCGATTTACCCGTATGTAAATCCTCAACTATTTCTTAGTGATGGTGAAGACTATTACTTTTTAAGACAAAAAGTGTTACTATGTGTCTCTAATATTTAGAAATACAACTGCCATTATGTCTACTGAAGGTATATATTTTGTATAGACACATTTGGCATTTCTCAATTCTTTCATATTTTAAGTAGTCTTGTGCACTGGTACCAAATATTTTAGCATATCATGTATTTACAGTCATAGATTTGGACAATATGAATTCAACAAGAGTGTACAATAGAGTACACCCAACAGATTTTCGGTTGATCAACATAAAACATAAATAGCACACTGAAAAGTATCAGAATTTAACATAACACAGAAAGCATGGAAAGCAAATCTTATAAATAGGATGCCACACTGTGCATTGGTTTGGAAAATTTTAAACTCTTAAATCCATTTGCAATAAGTAAGCAGCTTAAACATTACCTTTATCTTTACTAAGTCCAGGCTGTATTTCTCCTTGCTTTAAGTATTTTAAGACACACAAAGTAAATGAGCATTCTTTTGTTTGATGCTCTTCTAAATAATCTATTTTTGTTACAACTGGAAATGCATTAAAAATTAAGATAATTTAAATCCATTCTACCTGCTGATGCTAAAGAAATGTGTATATTGTAAGACTAGCAATACTGGGTTTTAATTTCTGGAGATTATTGATATTTCTGTTGAAAATGGGTTTGAAAAATGCAGCTAAGCAAGCAACCACTCTTTTTAAGATGCCGTATGCAGGCTTCAGATTTTATCAAGCTTAACTTATGGATGTTCATTGTGGCTAATATCTAAGATGATCATAGTTACTTTAAAATCTCTAGAACAATAAACGAACATATTAAATAAACCAAAAAAAAAACCCTCCAAAATATTCAATCTCCTTAGAAAAGAAAAATTAAGACTTTTCTCAGATCAAAAGTAGCTCAGCCCATCACAACACTACTCAGCACACCACAGATACTTAGTTCTCCATTGCTCTCTTGTATGAATGTAATTTGCGGTTTCTTTACCATGTGTTTAGATGGTTGCTTTCCTTGTAAAAGTCAAGATTCAGCTATCCTGAAATCCACAGGAGTTAAAGTTTTCCACTTCTCAGTGAACTACTATCAACTCCTATCAACTGCTAAAGGGCATTCCCTATGCTACTTACTATATTCTTACTTAACAGCATTTGCTCCCTCACACCTGTGACTGTACTACATATCTGAAAAAACCTCCGCTACACAGGACAATAGGCTGCCCTGTGAGATATCTAATTCTTTTCAATATAATGAACCAGTAAGTTGACACGAGCAAAAATAACGTGAGCTTGAAACATTATCGGGGCACTCAATTACCTAGGAACACAGGTTTTTATTAGTCTACAGGGAACTGTGGCTTTTTCTTCAATAACAATGGTATCATATAGCTTAGAAAGGTTAAATCAGATTAGCACTCTCTTAAAAGTAAACAAACAGTGCCATAATAACTAGAATCATTTAAATGTAAAACACACCTAGAATTCTAAAATAGTCTTTCTCTTCCTTAACATTAACCATTTCTACCTGTAGAAATAAATCATAACTGAAAATCAAGACTTTAAATACTTTCAAGTTTCTAGAAGTGATGCTATGAACCTATGCATTATGAAATCAGCAAGAGCAAAAGACTTTATTTTATAGTACGTTTGGAGAAACTGTAATTTATGGTTCAAAAAAGCTGCTCATTAGCCCAACCATAAATCTTTATTGCTGTACAAAGGTTGAGAGCACATTTGGTTTTGCTCTTCACTAAAGTCAAGCAGCACAATTTTTCACCCTATTTCACTATATACCTGTGCAACTACCTATAGCAAACCCCAGCTGGAGCACTGTACAGCCACAGTGCACAGGCAACAACAAAAGAGCAAGCAAGAAGGAAGAGGTGACCTGGGGGCCTCTCACATACTTGCGCCAATACAGCTAAAACATCTTTGTTGATGTCAAAGTTTATAATCCATCATTCCCTAAAAATCTTTTAAAAATAAATATGTAGACCAAAAAAGATTGACGATTTATTATTTTAATGCCTACTTTTCATCCCCCACTCAATTTTAATGTGGGTCCAGAGACCAGGATTTCTTTGCTTTACTAGAGTTTAATAAAGTCAGTTTAAACTGAAATAAAAACGTAGAACTACGATTATAAAAATAACAACCAGTTTCAGCCAGTAACACATTCTAAAAAGAGATCTAAATCTACTTACTGGAAATGCACAGAGGAAAAAGAAGCAAGAATTAGAAATTTCTGAAAGCACACAGTAGTCAAAGATTTTAAGTTATTCAAGAATTGCCTTATAGTTAGTCTTCAGACTTCTGAGTATCATTGCTAATGTGAAAAATGGTATTTCATTGGAGCAGGAGGAATAACTATGTATTTTAACTACTTAATAATTTAATAACTACAGAAATCCTCAAAACTCACAATTCTTTCAATTTCTCTCCTAATGGCCCAAGAAAACAGCCCCACATCCCCTCCTCATCAATGCTACCCCAAAACTGGACTCAGACACAAACACAGGCTCTCTCTCCTCCCCTGCACATGGAACCAAGACCTCCTCAATAGCAGGAACCATGTGCAATCCATCAGCTTGTACAAAGCTAACAACATTTTTCATTGCACATAGAAAAAGGTGACAGGTGGCAAAACCACCTGTCTGCAGTTGCAAACCATTCAATGCCACAAACTAACAAGGCCAGGACTTGTGGTCCAAGCACATTTAACTTGGGTATTTATTTCCTTCTGGTAACAACGATGCGAGTTAGGTTGCCAAAGGGTCATAAAAATGCACATAAATGGCAGTACTGCTGCCTCGGTCATGGTTTTACAAGTGGCATATTTTATTTCCATGTAAATTCCTGATATGGCTGATCCACCTGTCTCCCTTGTGCAGCATTACTTCTCGGTTACAGCAGTCACAGTGCTGCTGTGGCCAAACAGACAATCCAGGCAGGGAGCTGACCTGGTTGAAACTTAACACAGCAGAAAGATTCAGCAGAATCCACTCTTTGGTAGGACTGCCTTTACGGTCACATAGATGCTGTGGAAAAGCACAAAGGAGAGACATATGCACCCACTGTCTAAAAACACAGAACAGAGGAGCGTCGCTCCCACCTCTGACAGGAAAAACAGAATCTCCTTTAGTAGCAGTACACATCACTGTAAAATTGCAACATAAATTCCTCACTTCAGTGGGATGCCTTTGGGACTATTATACTTGCATTTCAAAGCTTTGAGCTGAGATTACTTTTGGTTATGGAAAACATCACACCTGATTTAAAGACTGCTTGGAAACATACTCATGGTAAGAACTTGTTCATCCAAAGTATCCTAATATTTTGTGAGCTAAAATTGAAACGAGTACTGCTCTGCAGTGCAATGGTCTTAAAATTAATTAATTTTTCTTTGTATTTTTATATCAGTACTCGGTCTTCAATAATTTTAGCTTATACTGGAATACTGGAAAGAATAACCCCCAAAAACCTCAAGTTAAGACTTCCTTGATATAATGACAATCACAGTCTCCTGCCCCAGATTCCAGTTAAATGTGCAGTTACAAGATGCTTCACCTGTGTTTTACCATTAAATATGCAAGATGTGTGCTATGACAAAGCTGACCTTGCTCAAATGACATTATGCCTCACAGTTCTAGGTTGGGGTTTCATTTTTTGTTTCATTGTACATTTTTAAAGTGTCATTAACTGATCCCTTTTACAGAGATCACAGGCAGAACAGAAAAAAGGGGAGGGGAATCACTTACAGGTTACAGTATTTAGGAAAGCTAGTAATGAAATGGTAAGAGGTAAGTAACAAAGTCCATGTTTCAATTAAGTTAGCAAGCAGATACACAGATCACAAGACACATAAAAGAAGAAATTCTTTTATGTTTAATATTTTAAAATTTTATCTGAAGTTTTTCTTTGAATGCAGATAAGACAACTACACAAGTAGCACTGACTTCTGAAGGACTTGAAGCGGGCATCCACTGTTTATTTTTCCAGCTACAGTCTATCCTCAGGTAGAAAGGCAGTCACCTGTTTTGCAAAGACTCTCCCTTCCTGCAGAGTTTTTATTGAAACAGAGGTTCTTGTTGCCTGAGAACACCATATTAACATCTCAATTTGTACCTGATTCCCCAGAACTTCCAGACATGTTTATTAGCCTCATGTTTAATGTCTATTGATCAGAATATTCACCACTAATTGTTTTCTGTTGGTTGTTTTTATTTACTATTAAAAAAAAAAAAAAAAGGAACACTAGAACAAGCATGTATGTGATCAACACTGGAAAGGGAAAGCCAAATGAGTGAATATTAACATCAGTTCTTCTGTATTTCTTTATAAACTCATTACGACAAGTAGAACACCCCTACCCTAAAAAAACAATGCAGCAATGGTGGCACAGCCCATTTATAAACAATGGACTTGTGTTTACATTAGTAGTTCATGACCATTCTCAAAACGTATGTTTTATTGTATTTCTACTCAACATAACTCAGAATAACCTGCGACTGTGTAAAGCAGAAAGCGAAACGGCATTACTCTCTTCCAAAGCTCACTGGATGTGAGTGTACAGCAGCCATTGGTGTGGCACTCAAATTGGGTAGCCAAAGGAAAGATAGAGCAAAGAGATCAGTGTTAAGAAACAGTTTTTGGTGTGGGCCAGAGGTGGGGGACTTAGTCCAAACCAGACCCAGAAATCAGGGTTAGTCTTTGCCCCAGCATCCAGATCATCAATGAAGATGTTGAAAATACTGGACCCAGTATTGAACCTCTGGGGTGCACCATTGGTTAAGTCTCCAACTAGGCTTTGTGCCATTTTGAAGGTATGGCAGAATAGAATCTTATTCAGTGGGGACAGACATTCTTCTATCCCCTTGAAAGACTACTCAAACTAGATTTGACAAAGCCAGTAGCAACGAAGAAGAAAAAACCAAAACACACTTGCAAGGAATTTCACTGGCTCTTACCCCTTGAAGCATCCATCTGCACTACATTATCTCCCTGCCTGCTTGTGAATAGGACCTGTCTTGTAACAGCTCTAGGCCAGGCTTCTCACTGGGGCTATCCAAGGCAAACAGTTATAGGAGAAGAGGTACTAGATCTGGGACTAGGAAAAAGCATGAAAGGCAAGAGAAGAAAAAAACAACAAACCAACAAATCAGGAGGGAGAACAGACCTTAAAACACTGTAAGGAAGTCAGAGTAGAAAGAAGACTAGAACGTAACAGATGAAGCACTAGGACTGGCAAGGAGTTTTAGCTGGACAAAAAGCTCAACTGATACATAGAACAGAGCAAAACACACCGCTTTGAGAACAAAGGCTGTTTGTCTAGCAATGTATCCACAGAAACATATTGTAATTAATTCCAAGACAAAAGTAGCATTAAACTACACAGGAACATGACAATAATCACAGCAGATTAGTACGAAGCAGCCTGTTGAATAAAAAATTTTATATAGTTTTCTGCATTGCACAAAATCCTGCTACTAACCACCTACATCCTTTTTGGGGTTTCCAGGTCTTTTCACAACTTCCTCAAAAACTGGCTGTTTTCAGATTGTACTTACATCCTTTGCAGATTAGAAATCAATTGCTGTTATCTTTAAATGGCATTAAAAAAAATAATCTCAAACAGATGCTTCACTCAAGAATGAGCACATCTGAATCAGATTGACCTAAGACGCACGAAGCCAACTTCTCAACTGATTTATTCAAAGGTCTGAAGGCATTACAGTGTGTGATAACTGGAGTCTAAAAAACCGGAGAATCAACATTCGTAAGAAAAATATTTGCCTTTCAAGTCGACAAGAAAGGATGAATGAATTACTAGGTATTTCGGAAGAGAAGGCATAACACAATTCCTTTTCTGCAGATGCTGACATACATATCTGAAGCATGCAGTCATTAAATCACTGTCATCTGGCTTCCTGAATGGAGTTTCAGCTTCCCATGCATCAGAATGGTAGAAGAAATGGTAACTTCAAAATTCAGCATGTTACATTTATATATCCTTTCTTCATGTCCTAAACTGGGATATACTTGAGCCCCAAATACTCTCAAAATTAGCTGCATGTGCTCTTTATTTCACATCCATATGCTTAGTTTTCAGTATTCATTTGATGCCTTAATTCCAACCCTACAGGGAAACAAGCTTGCAGATCTGACATTAATGATACACTGCTTTATTTTCAACATTCCATAACTTCACTGATATGCTTTCACCTCCGTTTTCAAATGGGTTTGCACGCTGTGTACACAATAAACACATGGAATTACATTTAAAAATGAAGAGACCACCACAACGAATAGATCATTTTCTGTGCTGAGATCTGCCCTATGCTGCGACAGGAACTGTGCTTGTGCATGACTAACACAAAAGGACTCCAGTCTATAACTATAATTTTTACAATTAGTTGTATTACCAGAGGACAAAACTGGTATTATCATTCCCCCAAAGTCTCTCTAGTCTCAATATAAGAGGCAGACAGATCAAAGAAGGGCAAGAATACAAGAAACAATAAGAAATAGTTGACACCAGAGACACCTGCATAAAGCTGCAATATAATCCTACAGTTCACTGATCGAACAACTTGCTACAAGGAAAAGCCCCATTTCTTGGGACTGCTTCTCTCATACTGGGGCTTATCTAATGTTACAGCAAGCTGAAGAGATCTAAGGAGCAAAGTGGACTTTCATTTCATTGTTTTAATAAAGATATTTCTCTCTGCAGGAGGTCAAAAAGAACCAGTACTTATCCACACCAGGACTGCGTGCTCACCAGTCAGCAGTAGAGAGCACAGCTCTACTGAGACAGCCCTAAGCTGCGCTAAAAACAAACATTATCCTCAGAACATCAGTAGCTCACCAAAAGTACCTGACTCAAAGGGCTACAAAGTCTAATAAGCCAAGACAAAGATCTATAAATCCAAACATTTTACTTCAGCAGTCCATTAGAATCACTAATGTGACGCAGTCTATGGTCATATGATGCAATGGACTTAATATTTTACATATTCTTTTAATTTAAGTTCCATATGGTAACCAACACTCATCCCATATACAAATAACCAGAAGGAAGGATATGAAAGATATGGAGATGAAACAGAGAAAGTTATGGTTTCTGTTTGTGGCACAGCTGTTGTTAATCTATTTGCAATCAAACAAGGTTTGCCGGTTTGGTGGCAATTTGCTTTGTTGGGGGTGCAGGGACAAGGAGCTGACTTTCCTTTTCCAAGGAAAGGAAAGAGGTATGGACTTAAATTTCAAGCAAAACAATCACAAGAGCAGAAAACTATTTCAGTATGGCTGTTTGTACTCCTCTAGAAGACGGCCTGAAAATTTGTTGTCAAGATACATGCTGAGCATTGAGAAGAACGTCAAAGTATTTAAAAAAAAAAGCAGTAAACTAGTTGTAAGATTTTACTGGGAAATACAGAATGCTTATGCCCAGCAAACATTATCCTTATTGTTTTGTGGTCACCAAGGTACATTTTGTCACTTCAGGCTTGCCTGAGGTTCCTCCTCTAGAGTGTCTATTTGCAAAAAATAACCCAAGGAGTGGTTTGCAGTAGGCAGCAGCATCAAATATATCTGACACCTCACTACTGAACATTCAAAGTTTGCTCAACAACGTGGAGCTGTTCTGCATCTCAGCTTGTTTTTTCATCAAGGAGATTTACAGCTTGCTCCATTCCTCCTACTCTTAGTTTCACAAGGAAGTATGTACAGAAAATGTAATTCTTAAACTGAATGGCAATTTGTGCTCTCTTAGTACATTACTGACCCCTTTCCTGTAAAGAAAACAAATTTATAATCATGATTTGTACACAACTGGCTCATTAGACCACTGTCTTACTAGGATATTCTCTCCACATTATATCAAGACAGCATTCAAAATGTTAAAAAAAAAAATCCCATTACTTACTACAGTTTATCTTCAATATAACAAGTAAACTTATCTTAAGGATACTACTGCCTTTTAACAGTATGGAATACTCCTATATATTTTCCACAGTTGTGATCTTTGTTATTTTTTCAACTAGTGAATGGGAATAGAAACAAAAGAACTTCTAGCTCAGTACACTTCCTTTTCAACCAAGGCATTTTACCTGCTGACAAGGCTATTAAGTATTTGCCAAGAACTTGAACACTTTGATAAATCTGCAGAAACAAATAAAGTTCAGCCTTTAAAAGCACCTTGGACAATCAGGAAAAGCATGTAAGTATACGCACAAGTTCCTGGAAAGGGCAGGGGTGGGAGGAGCATAGCACACACCAAAAGCATTCTTTCTATATAGAAATAGTCACATACAGGTGGGAAGAAGAAGCATCACCTTGGTCAGCAAATGAGAAGGCTTTCCTGCAATGTTTCTCAGAAGGAGGGAGGTTTCCCTGTCCAAATAGGAGTGCTTGTGCAGAAAGAAAGAGAAAGAACATAAGTCAAAAGAAATCAGTATAGTAATTTTGTAGTGTCTTGATTACAGAAGGCAGAGTTTAAGGAAAAACCCCCCTATGTCATCACTTTATTTCCCTCCCATACAAATGTGAACATTCCCAAACACTACTAGCCTAACACACACCAGTATAAAAGCAGTTGTGCTAATAGCATACATTGTTATAATCTTCCCCTGTACAAAATGTCACACAATAGAATTAAGAAAAGTTTTGCTTACCTGCTGCTGGTTTCTTTTCTGCAAGAGACAACTTATTTTAAAAGACATTTAAAACTATAAAAGTAAGAAAATATGCACTTATACAATGCTTTTCAAATTCCTGTCCAGTCTTCTAAGACTGAACATTCTACCCTTGTTATGCAAATGTAAAACCATTAAAAAAATCGGTCATTCTGGAGACAAGGAACTGATGTCATGCTTTCTACACTGGCTGCTGCTTCCATAGTTAAAGAAAGTATATATTACCATAACAATAATCCAACTCTGACTTATAATTTTTTTTTTTTCAAAAAGCTCTTCGCTTGTACAGCCCAAATTACATAATCCAAGAAGTCAGAAACAAATCCCTGCATTTCTCTTGGAAAAGAAATCAGCAGAAAATATCTTTTAGTCTGTTTAAAAAGGGGATGCAAAATCAGTGGGAACCACCAGAGAAGGACTTCTCTAAAGGCAAAAATCAGTTAATGACAGTCAGCAGAGTGATTATCTTCTCCAATATCTGCTACAGAGTAACAACAAAACCATCAGCCCACAGGAATTTGCACATTTGCAGAACCACATAGTCACAGGTCTGCTAAGGAAATTAGGCTAACACTTAATGTTCTGTGACACAGTATATCTCCTGTGTACCACCCCAGTACTGTGAATCTTGTGTCATGTGGCTGCATCTGGCTCAACCTTATTAGTGTTGATTGGTGCAATTCTATATAGAACAAGGCATGACAACTGAGCCTATTATACTCTTGTTTAATAATTAGCAGCACAGAACGCCTGCATCTTCTCCAGGGCCACAATAAGTTATAGTCTCCTGAAAAAAATGAAGAGACCATGTCTAAAACTTCATGCAGTTCCTGCAGGGGGAGATTACTTGATGTGACTACCACGTGCTGGGCTGAGTAATTAAGGATGTCTAGCAGGCTTTAAAAGACTCCGCACAGCATTTGAAGTAAAACCTAAGCTCCAGCCCAAGCTCCACCTGGTACTTAGCCACTAATATAGACGCAGGTTATGCTACAGACTGAATGAAGATTTTCCTGCCTGCAGATTAATTACCATCTGTATCTACATCATATGTTTTAGAAGCACAGCAGTGCTGCCTAGTGACAAGTTTTCACATATCAAGCACACACGGATGAGAACTTTGTGATGCAGGACCCGGTATAATTAAAAGTTCTTGTCCATTGTTTGCAGTCATACAGAATTCTTATGATTATTTATTTCAGGAAGTCTAATCTATCATTTGGGGCTGATGAACTAAAACATTCCTCTTGTACATACACAGGATTTCCAGCAGCTTCAATGATACTTAAGAAAGGCTATAATTTAAAGAACAGTTCTTTTACTCAGCCTGAGGTGATGTTAGCATTGCTGGTGAACAATACAGGTTTAGAATGGTCTCATTATAACTGAGAAAATATCTCTGAAATAAATCAGTTGGCTCAATCCAAACCTCAAAAATACACATAAAAATCCAAAGACAAGTTCAAGGAAGTGATTTTAAAGAGTTTCTTAACAGAGTTCTTGTCAGACATCACATAGACTCCAATTAATATGGATCACTTTTTTCTTGGTGAATGGAGCACAGCAGTAGAAAGAACATTACAATGTACATTTGTAGTCTCTTAGTGTTTAGCCACCTTCTCTCTTTAGTCTATCAGTTAACAATAGTGTCAGGATAAAGAGAGGATACTGAATCTTTCTTTAAAGGAAATACTATTTGCTGGAGAATATTTCTCCCACAGAGAAGCTCAAGGCAGACCTTCCTTGTATCACTAGTCATTTTGGCTATTGCCATCTTGCACTGAAGTACAGTGGAACTTTTCTCCACTAAGGAAGTTTTATTCTATTCAGAAATGGGAATGCCCTATATTTCTTACAAAATAATAACCATTGGAGACTTTTCTAATGCTGCTTTCTAGACCTGCAGCAAAATATGAAAACAGATAACCACAGGAAAGTTATTCTGGAAATGAAGAATGATGGTATCTCATGGGAACAGGTGTTGACCAGTAAAATGCGAAACAACAGTGTGATGGCAACTACCTATGTGAATTCGAGCTGGAGAGACATGTCTAAAGACAGAAAGGCAACACTTCTTTGCCAGGCACCTTTTGTGGGTGGCCCCTTCCTACTGCACAGCGCATTTTGCAGTACTGCAGAAACCCAAAAGTTAGAATGAACAAGTAGCAAAGCAACAGGAAAGCCCAAGTTCTAGGAATTCTAGCTTGACTAAATAACAACTATGTGCACACAACATTATTTAACTGTTTGACTGCATAAACCATTAGAGAAACGAAAAAAGTTACATTTTAGAACAATGTTACTCTTTCACAATCCACAGTTTCAAAGCATTTAATCTATTTCAAAGAAAGTCTTCAGCTCAAACACCAAGCTTTGACGTGAACAGATGTTGCTCTTTAATACAGGCTCCCAGGAATACTCCATTGTTCAGGGGAAGATAAATATTTTATCATTTTTTCTTAAGATACCACAATCACATCGGACCACACAGAGGATCTAAATAGCCCAGTCTTCCCCTCTACTTGGGGAGGTCAAATATGCGTCGAAGCTCTGACAATAAAAATGCCTGATCTTCCCAAATAAATTAACCTTTGTCTATGCCCCATGTACTTTCCCAGACTAAAAATAACACCAATGAAATCTAGGAAAACAAAACCAAAACATTAATTACTTCTAGGTAGACATTTCTAGTCTTCCACCATGAAAAGCGTCTGTTCTTCCATCTGCTCTCATCACAACAATGAGAACTCATGCCCTGGCAATAAAGAAGTCTCTCCACCAGTACATCATCTTAGGTGTGCTGAGGAATCAAAACCCATTCCAATTACACAAAGTAGCATGTCCCATCCTCACAGTCCCATGCACTTTTCTATCCCGTTGCACTAAGCTGACTGCTTCACAGTACAAGGCCATAATTTCTCATAATGGGTATTTTCAGTTTAAATATTTTTTAAATTGTCATGCAACCAGAATATTAACATATCCTTGGAAGGTAAAAGTAGCTTGAAACATTGTGAAAGGATCAAAATTTGACAAAAGCTTCAGAGAAAGCAAAAATGTGCAGTTCTTTATACTAAGCATGAAGTTACATAAGAGCTAGGTGGTAACACTGTTGGAAAACTAATTGCTGCATCCACTGAAGCTTATTCAACATGAGTAACATTGAGGCAAAGACTTGATGCTCAATTCATTTACCAAATTCTTTGAAAGATCACATATTTCTAGGCCAGCACTTAACTAAGGGTGCAAACCCAACTAGTACATAACATGTGCACAGTCTAAAGCTAGCTATAATTCTTCAGTTCAGCTAGGGTTTTTTAAAGCTATATATTTTTTTATGTATAAGATAGCTTTCTCAATAAATCCAGCCACCAGTTACAGCCATACCTTTTCATAAGTTTTTGTATAAAATGAATAATGCAAATGCAGTGCAAATGAAAAAGCTTCCCAAAGTTGTTTCCACTATACGTAGAAAAAAATCACTTAACAGACATTAGCACATGTTAGAGTTTTGTACTAAAAGAGGATCTATAAAACCACCCTGCCAATAAAAGAATTTTAAAACCAACACTTATACTTTGATATTTTAAATGATGAATACAGAGCCAGACTCCACTTAAGATTCCTAGTTAATCTAACACCAGCACTGCTCAGGCAGAACTCAAAATACCATAGCCTGGTGAGCATCCAGGAAGGCAAACGTGACAGGCCTTTAAGAGGATTCTTAAAAGGCAATAAGAAATTCTCCTCCTTGTCACGTCATCAAATCATGTAATTTGCACTTCCACAGAATCTGTTTAAGTGAAGAATCTGTCAATATAAACTGTGCTACAGGACTCTACAACAGTAGCCCTGGGCAGGCTGCCCATATCAGTAGCCATGCTGCAGACTGAACTGCACTAAGTTGGTTTCTTTATAATCATCAGAATATACTCTTCCTTCCCCCAAAAAAGCAACTATGAGGCCTAGTGTCATGTATTGAATATGTTTGCAACTTCTTTTCATGCCAAAATCGCTTATTTTGGGGACAATTTTTACACAATACCTAAAAAGGTATTCAATTATGTTTTAGTGCTTCCTCATAATATGAAGCAGATTTTGAACTAAGTTGCAGAAACTCAGTTTAGTTCAGAAGATCTGGATAGAGAAAAAGTAGTGAAAATTATTACAAAAAAATGGGACAATTGTGGTTTTAACTCACTTTATACAATAAGTATAAACTGACATTGCAATGATGACTGTTTTGGACTGTCTTCCACCGTAACTCCCAGCAGTACTTATTCCAAATCACACTGAAAACTATGAATGTTAAAAATAGTAATAATAAAAAAAATCCTCAAAATACTAGAAAAGATATGCTGATGAGAACATTAACATTCTATAAAATAGAAAGTATACCTTTCTCAAGGGATGACAAAACAGCTGTGCACAAAAATATAAAGTACAGAAACATTTTTACATTAAAAATGGGATATGATGACAAACAAAAGAAAAAGCATTTAAATAAGCCCACTAATGTCTCCATTACAAACTTTAGCTGATATGGATAATCACAACAAGAAAAATGAGATTGAGTACAATTAACTTGGTCATTTAAAGGTTCTAGATGCTGTTAGGACAAAAAAAAATTTGAATGGTTTTCATGTGTAGTTCATTCAGCAAAGACAGCTAGCATTGATCTTTATAAAAATATGGAATAGAGTCTTGTTCCAAATTACATTTGGGACTTCAAAGATTTCCTATATCCTTTCTTTGAAGACAGGAATGTAACATCCATTATCTTCAGGCCTAAATACCAGAAGTTCATCGACCAGCTGTTCAATATTGCATTTCATAGTGTTTCCAGAGAACTCAACACAATACTCCTTTTAAATACAAAGTAGCTGCGCTTATGCCAGAAAATTTTTCCAGTGATGAAACATTTTTATATCCATCACCAACCTTACATCTACAAAACACGTTTCCTAAATATGATAAAACACATGGACTACTAGGAAAATGAAAATATCTTTCAGATTTTCAGAACATAACTGGTTGCACTAACACTCTACATGGCCAAAAGCTCAAGACTGACTCCCCTGTTATCCTTGTCAGTTCCTTTGCAAAAAGTTCAGTGTGTTGTTTTAATTCTTGAGGTTCTGATGTCTCACCATGAAAGTCAGTTTCAAACCAACCAACCTGAAATTATTTCTGAACTAAGTTACTGAGCATATTAGAATTATTTGTTGCAGTTAACTGATGGGTGGATTTTAAAAGGAAAAGATCCTTTTAGAAGAGGTGATAAACTGAGCTGTCTAGGGAGGTTCTGAAGGATGCAGGCTGTGTAATCCATCTTACAGCTGTAGCATTCCATCAGTCCACAGGTAACATGCCACACACGTTGCCTCCTTCCTTCAACTCTACTTGCACATTTTTGGAAAACGTTGATAATCGTCATACCGAACACATCCATCTTCTTGTTGCACATCTTATTATCACTTAGTACAGAAGTGGGTGGGACAAATTTGGAAATACTCAATGTCATCACTAAGAGGCAGAGTTGTATCTAATCCCTCTAATTTTAAGGTGAGGGCTCAGAATACATACATGGTTTAAAAACAGTACAATACAGTATGAAAGGTGCCAAATATATTGTTTACATTGTCAACTTACAAATAATGAACAAAAAGTGCATGGAAAGTGTAAGAAAAAGATGAACTGGCAATTTTCTAAGATATTTTATCTTACTGTTCTAATGCCTTAAAATATGTTAAATAGAAAAACTTTTTTCTGGTTAAGTATCTGTAGGTTCAAAGACATCGTTCATTCAAGGTGTGTGCAACAGAGTAACTTACCTCAGTACATTAAGAAACAAAACAAAAAAGGGACAATGACAAGACACTGAGGACTTGTGAACATAAAATGTAGAGTCAGAATCATTCAGGTTGCAAAAGACCTTTGAGATCATCAAGTCCAACTATTAACCCAGGACTGCCAAGCCCACCATTAAACCATGTCACTAAGCACGGCATCTACATGTTTTTTAAAACACCTCCAGGGATGGTGACTCCACCACCTCCCTGAGCAGCCTGTTCCAGTGCTTCACCACCCTTTCAGTGACGAAATTTTTCCTAACATCCAACCTAAACCTCCCCTGGCGCAACTTGAGGTTGTTTCCTCTTGTCCTGTCACTGGTTATCTGGGAAAAGACAGCGACCCCCACCTGCCTACAGCCTCCTTGCAGGTAGCTGTGGAGAGCAATAAGGTCCCCTCCTCGAGTCTCCTCCTCTCCAGACTAAATAAATGTATCTTGCCACATTTACTGCAAAACTATTTAACATTAACACATGCATCTAATTAAACCAGCTGGTGGCACTCTTGTGCCACTATACTGGATTGCACAAGATGGTTGAGAAACACTACAAAAATCTTTTTAAAAGCCTCCTTCTGTCCCTAAGAAACAAACTAAAATGAGGGAAACTGAGTGAGCAGTATCCCACAGAAAACTATAAGCTTGCAAAACTTTTTTGAAAAGCTAACTACTACAGCTTTCAGCTACATCAGTACATTCAATTCTTTAGATTCCATCTTAAAGAATTAGAATCCACTGTTTTCGAAAGAGAACTCAAGAATTAAAAACAGTTTAAACATCATTTTTGTAATTTTGTCCCCCTTTGGGAAAGAAGAACTGAAATTTTTCTTTGCAAACTCTTTGAGATTAGGTTTTCATATGGAATGCGTAAGAGCATACAATATAAAATGATGGACAACCAATTAAAAATATCCATTTTCTGTTTACAATGGGGGTTGTTTATTCACCATCCCTAAAGGTATTTAAAAGATGTGGATGTGGCACTTAGGGATATGGTTTAGTGGTAGACCTGGCAGTGTTGGGTTTACGGTTGGACTCAATCATCTTAAAGGTTTTTTTACAACCTTGATGATTCTGTGATTATATGACTGTCAAGAGCAATCATGCTTCAGAAAAAGAAGTGTAAGTTAAGTAGCCTTACCCATTTAATAACTGGAAAATAGGCAATGACCAACTTAAAGACAACTAAAAAGATTGACTGCAATGATATACACTGTTACCTTACTGCACTGTTGGGATACTAACAAATCAAGCTCAAGTCACTAACGTGATTTTTCTGTTGCAGACAAAGTGACACAACTATTGACATAAAAAGAAGCCATATAAACATGTCATAACTTACAGGAGTCAATTCAGCTTCCTCTTCTGGAAAGTTAATGGGATGCTTGGACTGATTGATGGAATGTCCCATAGAAACAATAAAAATGTAGGAAAATGGGGAGGGAAGGATGCAAAAGGGAAGAAAGGAAAGAGAAGGAGGAGAAAGAAAGGCTTTATTATTGCTTAGAAGAGGGGAAAAAAGAAGCACTGATGACAATTATCTTAAGCAAAGGCAACAAAACTAGATTAAGAAGTTGCACTGTCCCTCATCCAAATTTTTTTTTACGAACAAATGAACAATGACTTGAAGACAAGGAGATTCAGGCACTCTCCTATGGGAAGGGAGAAGGACATAGGATACAAGTATGTTTTCAACCACAGTAAGAGGGGAAATAGTAGTCTCAAAAAAAAGCACTGCAGTAAAACACCTGCAGGCACACACAACACACTTTTCAACCTTTGTTGAAACAAATCAGAAAACAAATCCAGGTAACATTCTCTTTGAACAACTACTCTCACTAAGCCAAAAACAGAGTTAAATCCTCTAAACACTACAAACAGGAAAAAAAAAAAAACCCAACCCATACTGTCACCTTTACACAAACTTATCTGCTTCCCATGTCAGTTCCTCCATACCAGTAATTAACATAATACACTCTGGTGACAATTACTAAGTACATACAAGAACAACGTCCATTTAGTAGAGATTTATATAATTTCCAGTTGGTTATATACTATTTTACAGCTCTAGGTGCCCTCATACTACAACTGATTTAAAAAGAAATGAAGAGGAAGTATTTCTGTATTCCATATATTTCTGGAAGTATTTCCATAATCTTTGGCAAGGGAAGGAGGGGGAGAAACAAAAACAAAACCCAAAAGAACAAAAAAACCACCTAAGACATTTCTGTCTCAGGACACAATGTTCATGGTGGTGACAAGCTTCTTACTGCGAAGTTTTTAAGGGATTAAAAATTGAATATTATGCTGCTAAAAAGTGGAGACCCTAAGATTTCCAGTGACTCATTCAACGCTTGCTCCTTCTCCTTCAAAGGTACAGAAGTATTTGTTTCAGGCATGTTAATTTTGGTAATTGAGTTACACAGTTAAGGTCTGACAGATCCAAAAGGGGTTACAATTTATATACTTATCAAAACCTCAGAAAAGGAAAATAGACACTTAGAAACTGAAATGGCCGCATTAGGTAATGGAGCTGCCTGATACTTCCACGTACAAGATGTGTTTTCAGTTGCTTATAAAAAATCGCCAAGTTATAAGAAATTTTTCATGATGGGTTACTGTTACAGGATGATTACTAGTAATTTACACTAGACAAAGTATTTCCAGGAGAGGAGAGGAAAGTGTATCTCATTTAAAATATAGACGTTTTTAAAGACCTCTGCACATCTGACCATGAAATAGATTATTGGCAGCAGAAACCTCAAAGACTTGCTTTGTGCTGTGCTGTGGGAAGTTGCCCAAATTTGTCTGAGCATAAGCCTTTAGAATTAGAACGGTAGTCCCTGAAGCCTCAGTGAAGTCTGGAGTGTCTAAATTAAAAAAGTCTCAAGGTTGCATCTTCTCTTGCAGCCCTTCAACTGGACTGCACACTACTAACCTTGAACAAAAAAAAGAACAGCCAAGTCTGAGAATGCTTGGGTCCATGGTGGGAGAGTACAGCAGCCTTCTGTAAACTGCAATGTCTGGCTGCTGCAAAGCATATTGGAGCCAGACATGGGAAGTGGGAATCTGGAGCTATTACTGTGCTCCCAAGTGGCCAACCCTCCTCCTGGAACTCATGCAACTCCATTTCACTGCAGGCAACTGGAACTTCCTAACTCTTAAGTGTTCAACTTTGCAACTTAAAAACAACAACAACAATGAAAAACACAAAAAAAACAACCCCCGAAACAACAAAATTAATCTACAGCAAGTGTTCTTAATAATGAGGGATGCTTATAACTTCATGCCAGTCTACACCTGTCGAAATTCACTGCAATTTAAGAAACGTGTCTGTGAACATTTCAAATTAAGAAACTGCTGCACCGTGGGCATGAGGTGCAATATTTGCTAGTCCGTGCACCTCCTATGATGCTTCCCTGTCGAACACAAGTTCTTTGGGACACAGCACAACAGAAAGGATTGTAAAACCTAGTAAACATTTCAGTTCAAGTTTAGTTTCACTACTGGTTTTAAGAAATCTAAGACTGAACTGCCACAAGAAAGAGGCAGCCCTGACCTTCCTCCAACCGTGTGCTCTCACATCATTTGTGTGGACAGCGGTGATTTTGACCAAGTAGTCCAGTGGATCAATGAACAGCTAATTCCAAAGGACTATTTTTCAGGGAGACCACAAGCCGATTCAAATCACTAGGCAGCTGCACAAACATTAGTGCCAATACAAGATGTGGCAAGACTGGCAAAATCCAGCAGTCGCATGAACCTAAATTAGCATAAACCAAACATGAAATCCCCCAAAACAGTTTGTTGGCAGGGAGGAGGTTTCAAGTAGTGGAATTTTCCCAAAAGAAAAAAAAAAACATTACAGGGAAAAAATACGTAAGATGGAGCATAATTTCATGGAAAATGGGTCTGATCTGTCAAAAAAGAGATGCATTAAGCGGAAGACTGAAAGAAGGAAGGAAAAAACCCCAACCCTAAACCTTAGTAAGGCTAATTCATGCATAACTGCATTAGAGAAAAAATACCTTCAACCTGTGAAGGGCTCTACCTGCAGCACAGAAAACAAGTATCAAAGCAGCTAAAAAACCTAAGGAATAAGAGTACACATAGCTTTAATTGGTTTTGTTTGGATCTGATGCCTTTTACACTAATAACTGTATTAAGTAACATTTGCTTACACGTCTGTTGACTTCTAAACTATGAATCAGTCCCCCAAAAATTTCTGTAGACATCAAATCGTCCAAAGAACAATCACTAGAAGAGAATGGGTATACACATCCGGAGAGTTAAAAGTCACAAATCTACCCTTTTGGTTAAAAGTAGATAAACTATATGAAAAACATTATACCTGCATTCATAAAGCAAACCGTTGATGTGGCTGGTCTAAAATCTTGCGTAACTTTAACAAACATGAGGCTAGTAAGTGCCCAACACAGGAAACTGTAACCAAGGCTGTAAATTCAGTTAACTAAAAATGAAGACTCTTCTTTGTATTTGCAGACAACTTTTTTTAGACTAGAACAGACTAAACACTAACCAGCAAGCACAAAACTGACACAGCTAAAAGGCCAGATCTCAGCTGTTCCTTCAGAACATGAAGTCTCATTTTTTGGTTCAAACTCCTTTAAAAACCTGACAAATCCTGGTTTTCATCCTGTAAGTTCAAAGTATATACAACTGAAGAAAACAGCATAAACTCTTCTCTCCTCTTTAAGAGTTTAATGTTCCACAATCGGCTGCTGTGTTCTCAATTTTTATCATTTGTTCCAAATTTGATTTTTGGCAGCCTGAAGTAAGGACAAACAAGTAATCTGTTGCTAATTTCCTACAGATGTAGTATTTCTTTTCCCTAATCTAATTAGATGTTGCAGAAAGAGTAAAAGAATTTGTCTCTGTTTTAAGTGGACTGGTGTTATCTACAATTAAATTGACTGTTTTAAAAGCTCCATTAATTAGTCACAACTTGCAGAGTGACTTCACTGGAAACTGCAACCAAAGCATTCAACTGCCTGCAGTGCTTTTGATAAAATTTGGTAACATCATGAGGCAAGCATTCTCATTTCTCAACTCAGGTCTAGTGGCTTGGTCCAAGACTGCTTCTTCCAAGAGATATATTGCCTAGATTGACATTGATCTATGGTATTCTGTCTCTTGCAGATGAATCTAGTAAGAGTTCCGACCACTGAGCAACCATTTTCTTAGCTTGTCTGTATCAATGATAGGTTTTATTGAGAAAAAATTCTATCATAGACACAAGTATTTTTCTTAAGCACTGTGAAGTCAGTATGAAAGCAGTGAGATTATTTTAAAGTGTGGTAATTTACACAGCACCAATTCAAACTGTCTTCTACAACTGATGCAGTCTGTGATAGTGACTTCTTTAATCAACGCGCGTAAAGAGACAGGAAGGGAAGCTAAAAGGGTAAGAACAGTCCCTGGACTGCAGACAACTTCCATCAGCAACAGCAATTCTACTGTTAGCATTACTCATCAAAACAATACATTTACATATGCACACTGAAATCTCACCATTTTAAGAGGGTACCAGCTCAGCTGACTACCACTGCTACCAGCTCATTCTTTTCTTGTAATAGGCAAGAGTCTCCTGGAAAACGAAGGCGGATGAACGTTGAATTGTGTGACTTCATCTTAATAAGTCAGAACAACCGGAGAATAAAAACCATCAAGTGTTTGGTATCTCCAGAAGAGTACAAGGGAATGAAGGCCAAGCACACTGCAGGCAAATTTAACTGATATACTATGACTTCGCTGGAGACAGTCACCTCACTACTGCCTCATGTAAGGGGCTACCAGGAACATTTCCTAAGAAGCAGTTTTAACTGCAGATAGATGCATTTGGGATAGCGGAGTTTGAGTCATTTAGTTGCTCATCCACAAAAGACTCCAGCATCACAGAACGACCAGAAAGAACCGCGTTTAGGCATAGGCAATGCCTTTGTGTTCATACTTAAGGTAACAGAATATATCATAACTGTAATTCTTTAGTTGATACCAGCTTTGCCAAACAAGACATGTATCATACCATTTTCCTGTTCCTTCCAGGGAGGGAACTTTTAAGCTTAGGCAGTGTGAGGCAAACTTGACAGGCAATCTCAGAAGATAAACATATTCTTATAAAGCGTAGCAGAAAATGTAAAACATAATTAGTGACCTATGTGAAAAAAAAGTTACAGTGTAAATTTTAAATTCATGACTATGAAATAAATCAGATAATCTTGATTCTCTGATCAGTGTTACTAATACAAGGATAATGTTTAGGTTCTCATTTCCCTTTCACTTATTTTAAAGCTATACACCTCAATTTTTAAAACCTACCACTCCATGCATGTGCAGTAATTAAAAGGTTTTAGAACATCCCCCTTGGATTCCAATGCAAGATCGTTACAAAAAAAAAAATAAAATCCCTTCCTATCATTGGCTTTGCTGATTCCGTAAGCATAACATTAAAAAAAAGTTTAGGTGCTAGTTTTGAAGGCATCGGGAAGAGCGTGTTAGCAATCTTTGGGTTCTAGTGCATCACATGACGAAAACTGTTTTACTGTCATGCGTAAACTACATGATGAATAACCAAGCACATTTGATTACCAAAATACTTAAGTATTGTACTGATATGTTTATCTCAATGTTTTGAAAGCCTCCAAAAATCTGGCAAGTGAAGAGCCATTTTACATGCATTTCAAGAACATCTGAAAACTGGAAAGCTCACACTTCTTCTGCCAATAAAACTGGAAGCCAAAGTAATGCTTCAAGATGACAGATATGCACAATTTTCCTTTACTGTTGACTTATTAAAAAACACTTTGTGACTAATAATTGGAAAAAAAAGAAAGAGGAAGAGATGGTCTAATTGTGTTTCAAATTAAGTCTTTCCACTGACTATTTTCAGCTTAGGAAAAGGATACCTGGAAATACTCCACAATAGACCGTGTACAAAACTGGGGACATAACAGAACTGTCGGAAAACGAAATTATTTTTTAGGAGTCTCTAGCAGAAACACAAAACAAACATCTGTCATGCCTTGTTTGTTGCATATCTATGACTACTCTCACAAACTGAAGACTAACATCCTTCACATCTGCTAACCACACAAAACATAGAACATAAGGAAAACTACTCAAACCTTCAGCTTTCAAAATATGAAAGCTCTATTCCTCCAGAGCTAAAATAAGACCACAACTGCTCTTCAAATCACCTACAAATAATATGTGAGGTTCAGCAATCCAGCTCTATTTTAAGACACTGTTGCCTACCAAAGGCCATGCATACTGTATGTTGATTTCTCTCCATACAGAGAATTAACTGTACTTTCATACAATGTTACATTTAGTAATCTCCCATAAAACACGACCTATAATATTTTTTAATTGGTAAAAAAGCTTCTGCATTATGCCACTGTTATGCAAGTGTTACATTAGTGACAACAAGTCCATACAAGAACCAAGGCGAAATTGCTGTGGAACACAAACTGTCTTTCCTTACACCCATTTCAAGTATTCCACTTTATCCCACAAGAGTTATTAGCCAACACAGATTTGTGTATGCCTGCTGAGCTTACATTACAACGTTACTGTCATACTGCCAAAGCTCACTTGTTTTCCCCCCCAAAGAAATGTTAACATTTACTCCATACTGCCACCTCCACCGCTGAGTGAAGCAAAGAGCCTGTAGTTCTAATGCACTGGCAGTCCCTGGTCATGATCTTCACTTCTTATACATCAAGTCTAAAACTACAATGAGTTAAAGTAAAAGCTAAAGAAAAAAAAAAAAAAAATCACGTAGCGTTACCAACTGCTAAATTATGCATTATCTTTGTATGTAAGTCAGAATCTCTCAGCTGTGCAAATTGGGT
Organism: Falco rusticolus; assembly: GCF_015220075.1. Lineage (NCBI taxonomy): Eukaryota > Metazoa > Chordata > Aves > Falconiformes > Falconidae > Falco > Falco rusticolus. The sequence continues at coordinate 49,854,939 of NC_051194.1, forward strand.
TACAGACAAAGAACTCCATGTTGAGCTGGGGGGGGGGGGGGGCAGGGAGGTGATGCTGTACTGTCCCAGACCAGATGGCAGGCTTCAAGCTTATCTGCAGCCTCTTCGCTGAGTATATGCAAGACAGTAACAATGACTGTCCATGAATGGACCCTTTCACTGATCAGACAACTAGCTACATGAACATGATCAACACAGTGCTCTATTCTCTCCCCACTACTTCCTTCTCTCTATTTTCAGTGAGCTGTGCTAGAAATAGAGGACAATTTCTTGGTGGCAGACGGACCAAAGAAAGAAGAAAAAAGATAACATGGGTGGAGGGACAAGTTATTCATATAGTCATCACTTCCTCTACCTTTAACTCATGCTATTATATCACTTATTCGGTCTACACTCATGTAAGGTATCTCAAATGCAGAAAGCAAGGTTTAAAGTGTACGCCACTCGTTACACAACTAAAAGCACAGAAGACAAAATGTAACCTACCAGTTTAAGGAAGAACACTGTTCAAGCAAGAAACTGGCGAAGAATTTTGTGAAAGACAAATTTCAGTTTAGCAAAAGTTATGGGGGTTGGGGTGGGGTGGAAACAACTTTTCTTATTCAGCAATGCTTAGAGGGGACTGAAGACAAGAACGTACTGCAGACAGACAACACTTAGTACAAGACAAGACCTCGAGACTACAAACCAGTAGTCTTTGAAGACATTTATGTTCACAGCATCCAAAAAGACAGTGTTATAACAGAATTTTTATGAAAGCAAGAAAATGAGAACAAATCATGATGACAACTAATAAAACCATGACTTTATGCAACCCAGGGAATTCCAGTCAACTCTCCTGAAAGTGGCACAGAGACAAATTCAGAATGAGAACAAGGTTTGTCCTGGCCAATAAGACCACCGAGAGTTATCATCTGCTATGAAGCTGATGTACCTTCAGCTCCAGGAAGATCCTACAGCACAGACTGCTAGAAGGTAAAGGAATACAACAACGCTAAGGTGCCTGTCCAGTTGCTCAGGCAAGACTGAATAATCCATTAACACCAATGTGTGTATCCCTGCTCTCCCTTTCAGCCTCCAGTTCCTGGCTGGAATCCCCCTACTGGGTGAGCATCAGCACACATCAGACCCCTCTGGGCAATTCACCCAGATAACACAGAGTGAGCCCCAGAATAAAACTGACAAGTTTTGGTGTATTAAGTACCAGTAAGCGCCAAAGCTGGGACACAGGAGGGAATGGCAGAGTGTAAATAAGAGCTTTGGGGAAGGAAGGATGAGAGGAAAGGGAAGTAATAGCCTCCCATTTTTGGTGGTTGTGGAATTGCAGCCTCTTTCCATAACATTTTTCAGCAGTATCAGTCAGAAAGTACACTAGACTATACATACCTTCAGGAGGTCAGTGCATGGCAGTTCTTTTACAGGATTTCCCTACATTTCCAAGTCAGAGAGCTCTTAAATACATAGCAGAATTATTTTTCCAGCTGGAATACTGAAGTCAGTAAGTGCAAAGCTTGATTTCTTTTTTCAGGCAAGCATTTCCTCCTATCAAAACAGTCTTCTGTTTTACTTAGTTTTATTGGAATCACAAGAGGAAGAGTGTAACATTAAGTTGCTGAAGAAGGATGACTTTTTAAAGTACCTATACTGCCTGGAGAGGACAGAAAGGATAGGTCAAAAGGGCAGAGCTGCCAAGTCACTGACCTCTTTCATAAGAGCCACAGCAGCAGAGAAAAATTTTAAAGGTCAGCTCAACTACAGTCAGTCTCAAGGATGACATGCAAAAAAGGAAAGAGCTGACTTGAAGCGCTGTGAATAACAAGTCTCAAAACACATATGCTATGGCCATGAAGTAATTGCCTCTCCCACTTGATGCATAAAAACCGTGGGGGTTTTTCCTACACGAGCACTAGGTCTCTTCTTCTAAGGCTACTTCCTCAGAGGGATGTCCTCTATTAGAGACAGCATCGAGTCAACTGTGTGGGTGGAAGGGTAGAATTCAGCCCTACTAGGAAAAAGTGTTTTGGTTTAAAACCTTGCTGTGAAGATTAATTAACCCTTAAAAGGGTAGTTTTCAGACACTAAATGAATGCAAAAGTAAATTAACTCTTTTGTTGGTACCAAATGATTCTACCAAAGAATCCTTGGGTTTCTGCCCATTTCATTCAAGGTGAATTTCATTCAAAAAATACCACTACAGAATCTGTCACAAACTCCAAACAAATGTGATTTTCCCCTTTTCTGTTCATTGGTGATAAGAAGAAAAAAAAAAAAAAAAAAAAAAAGGTTGCTTCACAGTAAAAAGTCCCATCCCATCACATAACAGTTTTAATACTGAATAGCTGAATACCAGTTCTGTACTCAGAGTTGAACACCATCCTCAGCCTACTGAAATTAAAAAGAATAGAGCAAAAACAAAACAGCACTGTTAATGAGCCTACAGGTTTCTGCTCTCAAGAGAAGAGCAGAATTCGGCTCTCAAATTACCAATATTTTCTGGTTACCTCCTTCAAAGGAATCATTCTTATCAACTTATCTGGGCAGAGAAACAATAGCCACGTTCTTACAAGAAGCAATCACTTGGTTTACAAAGGCAGCACTCACAAGTCTTTGAGAAAAGCTTTTGGGGGTGATTTTGAGCCCTGTAGTCAGTGGCTAATTGCTCAGAAAGCAACTGCAATACTTGCAGCAATATAGATAAGCTTCCCGTGAAGACAAAGCAACTTGTTGACCTCTGTCTCTTGATTCACCAACATCAAGTTACTCATGTGCAGCAGGTGGTTCGTTGATTAATTATGCCATACAAAGAACTGAAAACTCTGGGAGACAAGAAGGGCCATATTATGGATGACTCAAGCATATTGCTCCTGCGGTAAGAGAGGCGGAGATCTAGAGGGAGATCTTCAAAATCGACTTCAGAGAACATCCTGCATTTTTAAAAGTTAAGAAATGCAAAATTCAAGTTTTGCTTGTGCTATGCAAGTTACAGAAGTGATTAATTCAAGTCAGTCATCTTTTTAGCCCAAGGAGAGACAAAAATGCAATGTAGCCTAACTTTTCATATTCAAAACAGGTAATAAATATCTGCATGAATAACAAGAGATCCAAAGAAACCAAAAATAATCTTTGTCATACCACAGAAGGAAAATGACTGACAATCAATCAATATAATCAATGACTGTCACATGCTGTCTCCAACACTTAGGCCTAGAGCAATAACACAAAGGTTTGCATTTTAACTTTCCAAAGAGAAAAGGACACATTCCTATCTACCTCTATTTTGCTCCACTCAGTAGGAATCTCCAATAAAAATACAGTGAACACCAACATTTTACAGAAAAAGCAAGTTTGCCTAAACTGTCACTCATTCATTTCTCACCATTTCAAATAAAGATTTAAATCTAAGTGTGACCTTGATGAGTTGATCATTACACTAACAAGCCTGCATCATTCGCTCTTTACATCAGATGAACTTCTGCTGCGAGTGGATAAAGGCATGCTTTCAGCACGGCTCATTCAAACTAGTGTTAATTATTGATTAGCATAAACTCAGCTTGTTCCAGTTCTCTCCCGTAAGAGAACATGCATATTAGTACAACTGACTTTTGAACTGGCCAGATTTCTGTTTCTGCGATCGTTTCTACAAGACAGCTTCTAGTTTTAAGTTCCCTAAATTCACTGGAGCATTTTCCCCCTTTCCTCACACAAATCACCAGCACTTCAACATTCCCCAAACCAGGTGTGTTTTTACTGAAAAGTTTCCTCTCTAATTAAGCAATGCCAAGGCACCAAAACTCCAAATGAACATCTGCTATTGTTGTATCCCAGGCCAGTTGTTTTTCTGTGCTGTGAATTGCTTCAAAGAGTTCTCCCTGACATACATGAAACAAGAATATTAAGTAGCAGCAAATTACTGGTATAGTACAGCTCCAGATAGGCACTCATAGATTGCTCCATGCGTTTCAAGTATTAAGTGTATGTAACAGGAACACAGTCTTATCAGTTGTACTTTCTGCTTTCCACAGCTGTGTGCTCCTCACATTTAAATGAAAAGCAATATATGAGATTTACTTAGAATAAAAACTTTAACTATAAACATTAAAATCCATGACCGGCTTAGGAGGAGTAAAACATAGGGAAAGCCCTTAAAAAAAAAAAAAAAAGAATTAAAAAAGTACACATTATTTAAAACGATGCGTTGCAGACAGATACAAGAACAGAGAAAGAGGTAGCCATAGTATGTGCGTTCCATGCAAAAGCAATTTTAACCTTTAATCAACCCCACTGTACTGAAGATACCTAGCTAGGAGCGTCAACATGGGGGGCAGGGGGAGAGGAAAGAGTTTGAAGAAATAAAACCGAAACCAAATCAAAGCCTTGAATTAGTGACACACTACCTCAGTGATTGGTTGCCCTTGTGATGTCAAGTCCAGTTCCTGCGGTCTTGTCACCTTATCAATATCCAAGGAGTCCATGCTGGAAGCTGCAGAGGTTATGCTGGAACGGGAGGAGTTGCTGATTGAGCGCACCTCAGCATCACTCACTGTGCCAGCAGATGCTGTCCTCCTGTGCTGAGCAGTAACTACTGGTTTGATGTCTTCTGCAGACTGTTGGGCTGCCTCATCCATGCTCAAAGAGGCCTTCTCTAACTGTGCAGTGATGTCATCCAAAGATACGTTGGCATGTGATGGTTTGGTCACCTTACCAGATGAGGAGGATAATCCTTTCATGCTGCCGTGCTTAGTAGAAGGTCGGCTAGCAGGTGGTTTCTGAGCTTTGGATTCTGTGGCGAGGCGTTTCACTGCAGCATTGTTTGCTGAATGAGACCCAATGCTGCTGAGCTCCTGCTCTATGGAACAGAGATCAGCCATCAGGGCATCTAGATCCACAGTCTCCCCCTGATTCAGGGCTTCTGCAACAAACAAGAGTTTTCAGTATGTGCAGAGTTACTTCATTTGTGTTATCAAATGTAACAGGGTAAGGGAGCAAAGGAAGTTATATTTTCTTTTCCCACCTGTACTGCAAAAATCTCTGCTCACTGCTAAGCAGAAATTTATCTGCACTACTATTCTTGACTAGTCTAAGAGTAATTTAAAAAAACAATATTTAGGTTCAATACATTTGTCAACAGAAGAAATCTGTGAATGTTGAGATTACATTTGTAAAGTTTAAATTGCTGTCCTGTGAACAGAATCTAAAATTACATTTGTACAATATCACAACTCAACTTTTCAAAAAAGCGTAGGTTTTTTCTAAGTGTTTTCTGCAAAAGCAATGCAAGGTATGTGACACTGCTTTAAAAAACCCACAAAATACTATACACATACTAAAGGCCTTTAAATAAAGGTTTCCTGCACTACAACCAGGAGAAGCTATTTTAAGACAGGGGAAAACACGATTTTTAACGTGAAAGCATTCTGTAACTATATGCCTGCATCTTGTCTCACAAAGCAAGATGCTCTTTCTTCCCATTTAACAGATACATCAATCCATTCTTTCATGAGACCAGACCCCAGAATGTGTATTTCTATACAAACACTAGACTACAACTCTCAGATACTAGGTGCTATAAAAGATACTACTTTAGGATACTCAGAATTCTGTGCCATCAGAAAGCAATGACTTCAGCAAACACATTACCACTTCACCTAGAGCTGTTTTAAATGCTCTTATATTTTACAATGTTCTTATTTATAGCTGAAACAGTTTTTTTTCCTAAACTAATATTTGAGGGGGTAAATAATTCAACAAACCATTCAAATTGTACATGGAGAAGCGATACGAGAAGTTAGCAAGATTGGTTTCCTGACGGAGAGGTGATCTCTTCACTGGTGCCACAGGCTTATCTGTATCCAAACTCTGAAAAAGACAAAAAAAGGGCAGAATAAAGTTTGACACGGAATGGAACAAGCAAATCTTCAAGATGAATGAAAATTAATTTTGTCTAAGATAAATTTTCAAAAACTTCTGGCATATAAAGAGAAATATCTCTTTTTCACACTTTAGATTGGAAACATACATCACCATAACACAGAGATTTAGCTTCAGATATCCAATGGAAAAAAGATGTTAAACACATTCTTTTGTTTAAAATAAAAAAAGACAGAAGCATATTCCAAATGCATAAGTGGTGTTACATGCTATGTCATTTTGAAACACAAGACAACTGGCTTACCTGCAACATCTCTGCAGCAAACTGCACAAGTATCTAAACAGGTTCAAACTGTGGCACTCTCTCTAAGAAATGCATCATCAGCTTGACAGCAGAATCATGACATAAGCACACAAAAGCATTCAGTAAAGAATTCTATTCTATTAGAATGAATTTTCAACTGGCTAAATTCAGCCATTTTTCTCCATAAGTTTTTGCTGTGAAAAATGTTTGCGAAAGCAAACTCCAGACAGTTTACATAGGATAAATTTTTTTAGAACTACTATAGATACTTTTTTTTAAAAAAAAGATATCTTTCTACCCAATACATTGAATTGTTATGTTATAAAGGCTAATATGGCATGGGCTTAATATTATAATAAAACCCATCACCTTTGTAAGTAGCAAGCAGTAGGGTACCATGATCCAGCTGGTGACCCAAGGGGTGCATGCTGCCCCTGGAGGGACATCTGTTACACAGGGAATCTACTTCTTGATGTTGCTGAGGCTCTACAAGCCTGCAATGGGTTTGAATTTAAACAATAATTGTACTGATAAAGCTTTCCTGAAGATATGCTTGTCTGCAAGAAAGGCATCTTCTTGGTCCAAGAGAACGAATTTTCTTACCTAAGCTTTTTATTTCTGTTTTCTACATCTTTACTCATGTCTTTGTTAAAAATCAAATGCACTATTTTTTCCATTATTTATTTTTGCTTAACTCTCTTCTCTCCTCAGTTTGGCTTTAACTTTTAAAAAAAAAAAAATTAAAAATCACTTTATAAAGAAGTCAAACATCACTTAATAAGAAGAAGCCAGTGACACAACCTGGTCTTCCATCAGGTGGACAAACAAAAATGACCTCTAATACTTATGATTTAGCTTACATATTGTCCCACACAGAATAGCTGGGGAAGAAGAAAAAAAAAAAACCAAAACAAAAAACCACAACTATAACCCTAAAGGCAGCAGTGAAACCAGAGAGAGAAGAGGTGAGTTAGGGCTCATTTCTTCAGACTGAACCCATAGGCTGCCACAAAAGATTTCCTGTAAAGCAAACATATTCTAGTTTAAAGAATCTAAAATGTGTTTTACTGAATTTAACATCGAGTTATTTCACATCCTTGGAAACACATTATTTTCACTATTATCAGAGAACATTTGGAGAACTGCTGAAAACTGC